>NW_027183469.1:0-321223 GCF_041296385.1 Aphelocoma coerulescens
GTGCCGAGGAGGGTGAGAGGTGAGAATAGAAAAAAACAGTAGGGAGAATAGAATAAAATGCAATAAAAGACCCACACCAGGGAATCTCCGCAGCCCCGTGTCACTGAAGAGTTGCACCGAGAGAGCGGCGAGAGGTGACGGTGGTGAAAAGTGGAGTATTGCTGATGTAGGGAAGCTGAGAATTATCCTGGAGCTAGAAATGGACCAATCGTCATCCTGATGATTAAGCTATGAAAGAAAAAGCTGGGACTCAGCAGAACTGGACCAGGCATGAGCTGTCAGCCTGAACAGGTCACCAGGAGGACAGAATGATGAAGATGAAGATGAAGATGAAGATGAAGATGAAGAAGTAGCTGGAAGACCCTTGGTTTCAGCCCTTGGTTTCAGCAGGACTGGCAATAAAAGGCTGTAAAACCTTCAGAACCCTGGAAGATTCCCTTCCTTGCCACACTGGGCCTAAGCTGGACAGCGCCTTCGAAGCCGTGCGCTCTGGACGGGCTGTCCTGTTCATGGCTTTGCGCTGCTTCCCAGCGGCCCAAGGCTCTCCCCCCTCACAGAGGGGCCCTGCCCCGCCCCACGCGCCCCGTGGCCGCTCCCGCTCCGCCCGCCCTGCGGAGATGTTGCCCCCCCACCCGCCCCCCGTGCCCTGGCATCCCCCAGCGCCAGCCGCCCCTCAGGGAGGGGCAGGAGGAGGGAGCAGGCCCCGCTTGTTCCCCTTTCCTGGCGGTCACGTGGCATCCAAGAGCCAAGGAGGGCTGAAATGGCACGTCCCCCAAACGCTTCCCTCTCTGGTCCTTTTGGGGCACTAACGCGCTCTGCTCAAGGGAGTCCGAGGGCCTACGCTCGGCTTTCCCTGCTAAGGCCTCATTCTTCCTTCTGTAAGCTCTATAACTGCCTGGTTGACGTTAGCTCTCTAGGAGATGGGGAAAACGAGACGCTTTCAAATTGGGAGAATTACCCTGGTAAATTACTGCAGTTTTTCAGCAACAGAATTTCAAGGTGCAGCTGGGCCTTTCAGCCATTGCATCGATTTTCAAATGGCACCCGCAGCATCCGACGTGTGAAGAGCCCAGTGTGAAGCTCCTCAAAGACACTGCAGCAGTTGTCCCCCAGCAGACAGGACGTGTCTGTGCTGAGTCACCAGAAAAGAGAGCTAAGCCCGGAGTCATTCGTGCATGGGCAAGCAGAGTTGGTTTCCAGAAGAGTTGCATGCACTCGTTTCCCTCTCCCACTCAGTACTTGCTCTCCTCTTTCAAGCTGGCTCCTGCCTTTAACTGGAGCTTTTGACAGAGAAGGGAATGACTGCATCTCATTTTCTTTGGGATGTGGCTATCCAAATGTCTGCAAGGAATCTTACAGGGAGCATGGAGCCTGGGCAAACATCTGTGAGGCTGCAGCTTTTGACTGCTTGAAACGGGCCTTCTTTGGGCTCGGCACCTGCAGGCCACCGCAGAGCGGTAGCCGCAGGCTGCTGCCAGAGCTGCAACACAACAAAACTGTGGCAGCCCGAGAATCAGCGCGCAGCTCTTCTGCATGTTGTCCGACGTTAAGGTGCCAAAGAAAGAGCAAGCAGGAAGAGAGGAGCTTTGTGTCAGGAGACAAGCCAACACCTCCCTGCCAGAAAGGGAGGTCAGGCTCCAAAGTGAGTCCGAGCAAAGGTCAGCATGCACCTACGTGCTCAAGAGGCAACTGCGCACTGCAGTACTCCTGGAAACTGATTTCCTTGGCTTCTTTTGTCCCCTAAATGTCATCAAAGCAGTTAGGGCTTTCAGAAGCAACAAAGATGCCAGCAGGAACAAGCACACTTGCTTTTAGTCAAAGCCTTGGGGAGGAAAAGCCACGTTTGCTTGGATTTCTTGGGGGCCTGCTGGATCGGTGCATTTTCGGAGTTACCCCGGGATGCCTTGAGCACTGGCTTATGGACGGTAAGGATTTTTTCTCCTGCTTTATGACTGAGGAGATCTTCCCAGGCTTTTCTTTTGCGTCAGCTGTACAGAAGATTTCGGTTGCCGGGCGTAACTACGCCAACAGAGCCAGAGCGGCTGCTATTGTGACGTCAAGGGAGCCGGGCCGCATCACAGTGCTGTCAGCGCGACGTTGTCCCGGCGCGCGCGAGGCCTCCTTGTCCAGAGCAGCTCTTTGGCTCGCTCGCTGCAGGAGGACCCTCGTGACTGAGGCGTTCTCAGCAGACGGCCTGCACCCCGAGAGGAGTCTTGGTTTTTCCCCCGGGTGGCATTCAGTGTGCAAACCCGCACAGCACTGCTAGAATGATCGGGCAAGTCTGTGCCGCGGTTTGCACGGTTTTTTCTGTGGCGTATTCCGGCTACTTCCTGACCCACCTGACTCGTAAGTAAAGGTTTATCCTGGGGGTAGCCATCACACGGCTTTTGCTTCACTTTGCTCTTGATGCTCGTTTGTAGTGATGAAGCAGATTTGGGAGCAAAAGTGCCATTAAGGTGCCGCTCCTTTGCTAAAGCTCCTGCCAACAGCATCAGCTAAAAAGGGGGTGTCTGCACTCGCTGGCGGCTGGAGAGTATTTGCAACGTAACCTGCAGGGGTTGCGTTCCCTCCACGGGAGAGCGCGTGGCATTGGACACTGTCATTTCCTCAGCTTGCTGCTTCAGCCGAGACAACTGCAAATTGCAGGCTGGCAGGGAGCCTCACAAGTACTTCTAAAACTTGCCCAGGAGTGAGGGAAAGCACTTTCTTGCTCCAAATCCTGCCATTAGAGGCCTTGGCTCTCTGCTGTGACCCTTGACGGTGTGCCAAGAGAGCAATTCCCTTGGCAATGAAGTGCAAGCTCCTAACCGCTTAGGCTTTGCTCCTGAACCCAGGAGCTGTTCCTGGGCTGCTTTAGAAGAGAACCACCACAGCTATGGGGCCCTTTGTGGAAGCTTTCCTGGGGGATCATTTGCAGCAAATGGATGGGAATTAGTGCATGCAATTTATTTAAAAAACAAACAAACAAACAAAAACCAAATTAAAAACAACCCAACAACAACAACAACAACAAAAAACCAGAAAAGAAAGGTTGCAGAAAAGAGAAGAGGAAAAAGCTGCTTGAGCTGTTGGGCAGAACAGAAGCTCTGACTTAAAGGCCACTTGGCATTTCTGTGATCGTGTTTCTGTTTCTTCAGCGACAAAAGTAGAGAGAGCCTAGTATAGTGTCCTTGTTGTTCTCTTGCTTGCAGTGGGAAAATCTTGTGTTGCTCCTGGAGGGATGTTGGGAAAGGAAAATGCTCTCTGTTGGGACTGACTTGTCCTGTGGGACTCCCCAGCACAGGCACTTTTCTAACGGCATCTGGTTCCTTTTGCCTTGCTCTCTGCAGGTCACCTCACACGCGGATGGAGACAAGCCCGTCCTTTGGTGAGTGGCAAAGGAACCTCTGACCTTGCTGGCATGTAAGAATTGTGCGGCAAGCTGTGAGCTTGGCCTGTTGTGGTAGAGTGTAGAGTGCCAGCCTGGGAGGCGGAAAGAAAGGCCAAGTCGGTGTTGGCATCAGCAGCAGCAAAGGGAGCACTGGCTCTTTCCTAATTTTCCATTGAAGAGCCTTTCAAGAGATGAAAGGCAAGTGTGGCAGGCCAAAGGTGTCTTGCTGATTCTAGCCAGGGTGGAGGATCAAATGCACAGCAAGACGGAGCACCACCTAATTTGCCCACCTTAAGAGGGTGAATTTCACGACTCAGAATCCCACTTTGATCAAAGTTTCTGATTTCCCCTTAGTCTGGGTGAAAAGAAAGCAGCTTACGGAGCTGACAAGAAAGCAGCTCCTAAAGGACTGGCTGCTCCCTGTCCCTCTCACTGCTGTCTGTCTGCAGGGCTCACCAGCAGGGTCAGCAGCTCCTCTGGCTCCCTCTCTTGCTGAGGAAGATGCGGAAGAGGAGCCAAATGACAAGAAGCCTCCAGCTGGTGTCCATCCACGGCCTGAACGTGCAGAGCCAGTAAGTGGCGCCTGTGGTTGGCACTGCCTTTGGTGGAGGGCCGAGCTTCAAGTTTCTGACGAGCCAGCCCTTGCCGCTCGTGCCTGAAGATGCTGGGGGCTGTGTGCCTGCCATGACGTAGTGCTGCTTCAGCCAGGCCAGGCACCCCTGGCAAATGGCTTCTGAACTTTCCCATTTGAGCGCCATTTTGCTGGGACACTGAGAGGGCCTGAGAATGTCTTTGGGATCAGACGAGAGGCAGCATTGTGCCTTTCAATTGTTGCCAGCGTAGAAGTGAGCCCCTCGGTGCACGGTGTCCGTGCAGGCTCCCCGTGGTCAGTGGACAGAGACGGTCCAAAGACTCAGTTGAGAGCCTTGCAGGATACTTAGGAGACACTGGCCCCTGGGAGGGACCAATTAGCTTCAGGCACAACATAGAGCAGACTGGCCTTCTGGTCAGACGCTACCATGCCCACTCGAGGGTGACTTCATTGCCCAGGGGAACACAGCAGGAGGAAAGCAACAAGGCTCTGGGGCCCTGCTCCCACCTCTTGCTGGATCTTTGCAAGCTCGTCAATACCTTGTTGCAGTGGTCTTGCAGAAAATCGATAAAATGTAGCATGAACCTGGCCATGTGCTGCTGTATCACAGCAGCCTTTGGGCTTTGCCCGTTGCCTTTGAGAAGGGGACATGCAAAACCCCCCCAGCCAAAGAGGCCTGGCGGTGGCTGACAGCCTTCCTTTTGCCGTGTGCTCTGCAGGGCATCTGTGCCAGCCGCCTTTCTGACGGGCAATCCTTTCTTGTCCCAGCTCTCTCTTGACGCGCGCTCTGCCGTCCAACGTGCCGCTTCACCGGCGCGCTCTGCAGCAGCCAGCACTCCCCCACGTGCCAGCACTTCGTTCAGCAGCCCAGCCCAGCAGCCGGAGATGAGAGAGGAGCAGAGCCTGAAGAGACTGAGTACGTCTGGTGTATTTCTGGTCTGCCAGAGCGGTGTGTTTTCTGCGGGTCTCTGAAGTTCCTCCTCGCTTTAGTGTCACAGAGGCATTTAGGCCTCCCTCCAAGAACCTGTTGCTGTGCTTTGAGGCAGCAAGAGAGCGCTCGGCGTGTTCCCGCTGCCTCTGAGGGCAGCTGGCACTGGCTTGACTTTTCCTGGGCTGCCCTCTGTGCCAAAGACAAAAGCAGAGATTGTTTCTGTTGAGCAGAAGGCTGGCACCTAGCGGGTGACTGGGCCCCAGGGAGCTCTCGGGCCCCAGCTCTTCTCTGGCTGCCCTTTTTACGACTGTTCTCGCTCCTCCTCTCACTGCTGCACACTGTTCTCCTAAGTGGCCCTGCCGGTGACGGCAGGTGCCACTGCAGAGGCCGCGGAGGCCCTTCCTTAACTCGGAGGGCCCAGTTCCTAAAGGCCCTTCGTTCTGGCTTATCACATGAGCTGCTGTGCTTGAGAGCCGTGAAGTCCTTCTTGGAAAGGCCAACTGCTGAAAGGCAGAGAAGATGGCCCTCCCGCTCGCTGTTCTCAGCGGCTGGAAGCCAAGTGACTGCAATGGGCACAGAGCTCCCGACAGTGGGGCTGCATCTTGGATCGTCTGGGGAGCGGCATCTCCCTTTGAAAGTGAGCACCTTGCACTGCTTTTGTCTTTCAGGGAGCATTGTGAGTCTGGGCGAGCCGAGGAGGAAATACTCGGCGTTTGAAGAACTCGGACGAGGGTAAGTCTGACGCCTGCTCCTTACGCAAAACCACGGGCCCGGTCATTTGGCCGGTGCAGCGTCAAGCGTGAAGTCAGGCAAGCTGCGAACACGGTCAGACTCCGGCTTTACCTTCCTGCCACCTCTCAGGACTGCTCAGTCAGAGCAGTCAGAAGGCATCATCAAAGACAACCTGGTGCTGGCAAGGTCTGCCTTGCTTGCAGCAAGGAGCAGGGCCTGGAAGATGTCCCGCCCCTGCCGGCCTACCAGAGCACCTTGTCACCCGAGAGCTGGCAGATAACACTTCTCAAAGGCAGAGTTTTCCAAGTTCTTCTTCTCCAGTTTTTCCAAAGGGTCCCCCTTAGGCTGGGAACGGAAGCAATCGGGCGTGTGCCTTGGAGATTTGTAGCAGCCCTTGGTGTTCACACTGGGCCTCAGTTTTCTCCTGGACACCCTGCGTGGCAGAGGGCTGCTGGGCTCTTGTGCTATTGGCGGGGGAGGCGCTGCAGCCAGGCGTTTTCCAAATGCTCCAGGCAGCCTGGGGAGATCTCCCGCCTAGGCTGGCTTTCACCGCCAGGGACTAAAGGGCTTTTTCTGCTGCCGTTTTCTTTCTAGGGGTTTTGGAGCTGTTTATAAAGCCCTCGACGCCAGCACAGGACAACAGGTAAAGTGTCAATGCCCCCAGCAGATTTTGCAGCTCTGGAGCGCTTTCGCCGCGGCTGCGAGCCTTGGCTGGAGCTTTGGGTGGCCGCTCCATCTCTGCGGCAGAGGCTGCTCCTCTGAAGCACAGCCTAGGCTCAGCAGCCTGCAGACGGCATTTGGGACGGGCTTCGGTCCTTCTCCTAAGCTCTGCCCTTTGGCACAGCTGGGCTGCGTCATTGCACAAGCACTCGCTGCGTGTTCCTGGGGATCTCGTGCGACGAGCGGCTTCTCAAGTCAACGGTCTCTCAATGTCCTTTTAGGTGGCCATCAAGAAAATGGCTCTTCAAGAGGAGATGTCCGAGGAGCTGGCTGTCAATGAAATCGTGGCCATGAGGGACAGTAGGAACCCCAATATTGTGTCCTACTTAGACAGGTGGGGCTATTCTCATGTCAGTGTTCCTTTAGGATACTGCAAGCCCAAAGTGGCAAACCCCTTTGGTCACTGGCAGAAAATGGAGCTGTTTAGGATTTCTCTCCTCCAGTGCGTGGGAGGAGGTTGCACTTGGTCTGCAAGAATCTCCTCTGGCAAATGCAGCTTGGAGAGCACTTCCAGAAAGCTGGGTCAGCCCCTCGGGTGACTGGGCTGTGCCCAGGTCCTCTCTCTCCATGCCGGGCTTTTCTTCTTTCAGCTACCTGGTCGATGGAGAGCTCTGGCTGGCGATGGAGTTCATGGACGGCGGCACGTTGTATGATGTAGTCGGGGCAGTGTACCTCGAGGAAGGACAGATAGGCGCTGTCTGTCGGGAGGTGAGGGATGCCGCTTGTGCTTCCCCTGGCCTGTTGGCCCTTGTCAACTGGTGGTTAAGAACAGCAGAGATTTCTTGCTCACGGCCTTGCTTTGCTGTTGCTGTCACGACACGCAGAAGAAAGAACATCTGAAGCCAACTGCCTGCCAGTGTCCCCGCACTTCCTAGGCTCCGTTCTCGCACTCTTACGTGCTGCCGTTGTGCTGGGGCGCTCGCGCTCGCTGGCTCGCTGGCTCGCTCGCTGTGTCGCACTTGTTTCCTCTTGCCAGCTTTGCCTCTCAACGTTTGCCTGGAGCCTGTCTGTGTGTCCTGCATTCCTTGCCGCTCCAAGCCTGAACGCTGGTGGCAGAATTTCAAGCTAAGGGCAAAGGAGATGTCCTCAGCTTCAAAGGATAGCATTGCAGCCCAGATGGCGTTGGATTCTGGAACAGGTCTAACGTGCTGCTTCCTCCTCTGCTGCCACAAGGCTACCAAGAAAATCTTTGCCATGCCGCCCCCCAGCCAAAGGGCACGCGCTACGTACCGAAGGGAGGAGGGGCTTTTGGAAGCTCAGATGTGCCTTTGCTTGGAAAGATAGAACACGCGTAAGAGTGTTGAAGCAGCAAGCTCTTCCTCTTGACAGCACTAGGATGCTGCGCCCTGGCTCCCAATTCCCTGAGAAAGCTGTCACTCTCGTCCAGCCCGTTCCTTTCTTGCGGGATGAAATCAGGTCCTGAACCTTCACCCTTCCCTTTCTCCTCTCTCTCTCAGTGCCTGCAAGGACTGCATTTCCTTCATTCCCGCCGAGTCATCCACAGAGACGTCAAAAGCTGCAACATTCTTGTGAGCACGGACGGATCTGTCAAACTGGGTGGGTATCCTTGGTCCGGCGCAGCGTTCCCGGGATGCGCTCTGGGGCTGCTCTGGGGTAACTGCCAGTTCTCCAGAAGCACTGCTTGGCCAGTGCGCCAAACCTGAGGGCGTTTTTGAAGAGGCCAATGCCTTGTTTCCCTGGCTACAGCCCCGCGGAAGCAGAGCACTGCTGCTTTTCCAGCTAGATTCACCGTGGCCTTGTCAGGCTTTGAGCGGGCAATTCTTTGGCTGGGTTTGCCAGTTGTAGCTGGCTTTGACAGGGTTTGTTTTTCTCCGCAGCTGACTTTGGCCTCTGTGCTCAGCTCACCCCTGAGCACGACAAGTGCAGCTCCAGCGTCGGCACTCCCAGCTGGATGGCGCCAGAAGTCGTGAGAGGAGAAGCCTACGGCCCCAAAGTGGACATCTGGTCACTGGGGATCGTGGGGCTGGAAATGGTGGAAGGGGAAGCTCCTTACCAGAGGGAACCCCGTCTCAGGGTAAGGTGCAGCTTCAAAGTGTGGCTCTGTGCAGAGAGAGCTGTTGTGGCTAGGAAAGGAGCAGGTAGAGTGTCCGCTTCCCTTTTTGGTAGGTTTTTGAACTGATAGAAAGGAACGGGGCCCCAAAACTGCAAAACCCCAGGCACCACTCGGCTCTCCTGCGCGACTTTCTCCGCTGCTGCCTGCAGACAGACGAGGACAGGCGCTGGTCTGCCCAGGAACTCCTGAAGGTAAGAAAAAGCAAAGCGGCAAAAAGCCCTGCGAGCTGTGGACACCTGCATGAAGGGCCGAAGAGGACTGTGGGCCACGTGGGCCTGGGCGAGACAGGTCCGGGAGCGGAAGGCGGAGGGGCAGATGGTGCCCTCGGTCCTCTTTGCGCGTCTTCCTGGTAGCAGAGGAGCCCTGCTTGAGCCTGTTGGACGTGATCTTGGGAAGTCATGGTTCCTTTTGGTTGTGTTTTTCCTTTGGGCAGCATCCATTTGTGACCTCAGGCGATCCTGCCTCCAGCCTGGCTGCTCTGATCATCTCAGCCAAGCAAGTGCAGGAAGATTGGAGAGGAGACGCTTGCGCCTGAGGAGGCCTTGGTGCCCCGCCAGCCCAGAGGAGTGAAGAGGGGATGTACCGTAAAGAGAAGATTCGGCCATCCCCTGAGTTTTATAATTTAGCTGTTCCATAGTTAGGAAGTTTATGGTTTTGAGATTTTCTTAGCTTAGCTGGTTTTCGTTAGGACTCCAGTCCCCAGAAAGTTTCATTAAAGGAGCATTGTTTAGCTAAGAGTAGAGTATTGCTGATGTAGGGAAGCTGAGAACTATCCTGGAGCTAGAAATGGACCAATCGTCATCCTGATGATTAAGCTATGAAAGAAAAAGCTGGGACTCAGCAGAACTGGACCAGGCATGAGCTGTCAGCCTGAACAGGTCACCAGGAGGACAGAATGATGAAGATGAAGATGAAGATGAAGATGAAGATGAAGATGAAGATGAAGATGAAGATGAAGAAGTAGCTGGAAGACCCTTGGTTTCAGCCCTTGGTTTCAGCAGGACTGGCAATAAAAGGCTGTAAAACCTTCAGAACCCTGGAAGATTCCCTTCCTTGCCACACTGGGCCTAAGCTGGACAGCGCCTTCGAAGCCGTGCGCTCTGGACGGGCTGTCCTGTTCATGGCTTTGCGCTGCTTCCCAGCGGCCCAAGGCTCTCCCCCCTCACAGAGGGGCCCTGCCCCGCCCCACGCGCCCCGTGGCCGCTCCCGCTCCGCCCGCCCTGCGGAGATGTTGCCCCCCCACCCGCCCCCCGTGCCCTGGCATCCCCCAGCGCCAGCCGCCCCTCAGGGAGGGGCAGGAGGAGGGAGCAGGCCCCGCTTGTTCCCCTTTCCTGGCGGTCACGTGGCATCCAAGAGCCAAGGAGGGCTGAAATGGCACGTCCCCCAAACGCTTCCCTCTCTGGTCCTTTTGGGGCACTAACGCGCTCTGCTCAAGGGAGTCCGAGGGCCTACGCTCGGCTTTCCCTGCTAAGGCCTCATTCTTCCTTCTGTAAGCTCTACAACTGGCTGGTTGACGTTAGCTCTCTAGGAGATGGGGAAAACGAGACGCTTTCAAATTGGGGGAATTACCCTGGTAAATTACTGCAGTTTTTCAGCAACAGAATTTCAAGGTGCAGCTGGGCCTTTCAGCCATTGCATCGATTTTCAAATGGCACCCGCAGCATCCGACGTGTGAAGAGCCCAGTGTGAAGCTCCTCAAAGACACTGCAGCAGTTGTCCCCCAGCAGACAGGACGTGTCTGTGCTGAGTCACCAGAAAAGAGAGCTAAGCCCAGAGTCATTCGTGCATGGGCAAGCAGAGTTGGTTTCCAGAGGAGTTGCATGCACTCGTTTCCCTCTCCCACTCAGTACTTGCTCTCCTCTTTCAAGCTGGCTCCTGCCTTTAACTGGAGCTTTTGACAGAGAAGGGAATGACTGCATCTCATTTTCTTTGGGATGTGGCTATCCAAATGTCTGCAAGGAATCTTACAGGGAGCATGGAGCCTGGGCAAACATCTGTGAGGCTGCAGCTTTTGACTGCTTGAAACGGGCCTTCTTTGGGCTCGGCACCTGCAGGCCACCGCAGAGCGGTAGCCGCAGGCTGCTGCCAGAGCTGCAACACAACAAAACTGTGGCAGCCCGAGAATCAGCGCGCAGCTCTTCTGCATGTTGTCCGACGTTAAGGTGCCAAAGAAAGAGCAAGCAGGAAGAGAGGAGCTTTGTGTCAGGAGACAAGCCAACACCTCCCTGCCAGAAAGGGAGGTCAGGCTCCAAAGTGAGTCCGAGCAAAGGTCAGCATGCACCTACGTGCTCAAGAAGCAACTGCGCACTGCAG
Organism: Aphelocoma coerulescens; assembly: GCF_041296385.1. Classification (NCBI taxonomy): domain Eukaryota; kingdom Metazoa; phylum Chordata; class Aves; order Passeriformes; family Corvidae; genus Aphelocoma; species Aphelocoma coerulescens. Next base: position 10,733 of record NW_027183469.1, read on the forward strand.
TACTCCTGGAAACTGATTTCCTTGGCTTCTTTTGTCCCCTAAATGTCATCAAAGCAGTTAGGGCTTTCAGAAGCAACAAAGATGCCAGCAGGAACAAGCACACTTGCTTTTAGTCAAAGCCTTGGGGAGGAAAAGCCACGTTTGCTTGGATTTCTTGGGGGCCTGCTGGATCGGTGCATTTTCGGAGTTACCCCGGGATGCCTTGAGCACTGGCTTATGGACGGTAAGGATTTTTTCTCCTGCTTTATGACTGAGGAGATCTTCCCAGGCTTTTCTTTTGCGTCAGCTGTACAGAAGATTTCGGTTGCCGGGCGTAACTACGCCAACAGAGCCAGAGCGGCTGCTATTGTGACGTCAAGGGAGCCGGGCCGCATCACAGTGCTGTCAGCGCGACGTTGTCCCGGCGCGCGCGAGGCCTCCTTGTCCAGAGCAGCTCTTTGGCTCGCTCGCTGCAGGAGGACCCTCGTGACTGAGGCGTTCTCAGCAGACGGCCTGCACCCCGAGAGGAGTCTTGGTTTTTCCCCCGGGTGGCATTCAGTGTGCAAACCCGCACAGCACTGCTAGAATGATCGGGCAAGTCTGTGCCGCGGTTTGCACGGTTTTTTCTGTGGCGTATTCCGGCTACTTCCTGACCCACCTGACTCGTAAGTAAAGGTTTATCCTGGGGGTAGCCATCACACGGCTTTTGCTTCACTTTGCTCTTGATGCTCGTTTGTAGTGATGAAGCAGATTTGGGAGCAAAAGTGCCATTAAGGTGCCGCTCCTTTGCTAAAGCTCCTGCCAACAGCATCAGCTAAAAAGGGGGTGTCTGCACTCGCTGGCGGCTGGAGAGTATTTGCAACGTAACCTGCAGGGGTTGCGTTCCCTCCACGGGAGAGCGCGTGGCATTGGACACTGTCATTTCCTCAGCTTGCTGCTTCAGCCGAGACAACCTGCAAATTGCAGGCTGGCAGGGAGCCTCACAAGTACTTCTAAAACTTGCCCAGGAGTGAGGGAAAGCACTTTCTTGCTCCAAATCCTGCCATTAGAGGCCTTGGCTCTCTGCTGTGACCCTTGACGGTGTGCCAAGAGAGCAATTCCCTTGGCAATGAAGTGCAAGCTCCTAACCGCTTAGGCTTTGCTCCTGAACCCAGGAGCTGTTCCTGGGCTGCTTTAGAAGAGAACCGCCACAGCTATGGGGCCCTTTGTGGAAGCTTTCCTGGGGGATCATTTGCAGCAAATGGATGGGAATTAGTGCATGCAATTTATTTAAAAAACAAACAAACAAACAAAAACCAAATTAAAAACAACCCAACAACAACAACAACAACAAAAAACCAGAAAAGAAAGGTTGCAGAAAAGAGAAGAGGAAAAAGCTGCTTGAGCTGTTGGGCAAAACAGAAGCTCTGACTTAAAGGCCACTTGGCATTTCTGTGATCGTGTTTCTGTTTCTTCAGCGACAAAAGTAGAGAGAGCCTAGTATAGTGTCCTTGTTGTTCTCTTGCTTGCAGTGGGAAAATCTTGTGTTGCTCCTGGAGGGATGTTGGGAAAGGAAAATGCTCTCTGTTGGGACTGACTTGTCCTGTGGGACTCCCCAGCACAGGCACTTTTCTAACGGCATCTGGTTCCTTTTGCCTTGCTCTCTGCAGGTCACCTCACACGCGGATGGAGACAAGCCCGTCCTTTGGTGAGTGGCAAAGGAACCTCTGACCTTGCTGGCATGTAAGAATTGTGCGGCAAGCTGTGAGCTTGGCCTGTTGTGGTAGAGTGTAGAGTGCCAGCCTGGGAGGCGGAAAGAAAGGCCAAGTCGGTGTTGGCATCAGCAGCAGCAAAGGGAGCACTGGCTCTTTCCTAATTTTCCATTGAAGAGCCTTTCAAGAGATGAAAGGCAAGTGTGGCAGGCCAAAGGTGTCTTGCTGATTCTAGCCAGGGTGGAGGATCAAATGCACAGCAAGACGGAGCACCACCTAATTTGCCCACCTTAAGAGGGTGAATTTCACGACTCAGAATCCCACTTTGATCAAAGTTTCTGATTTCCCCTTAGTCTGGGTGAAAAGAAAGCAGCTTACGGAGCTGACAAGAAAGCAGCTCCTAAAGGACTGGCTGCTCCCTGTCCCTCTCACTGCTGTCTGTCTGCAGGGCTCACCAGCAGGGTCAGCAGCTCCTCTGGCTCCCTCTCTTGCTGAGGAAGATGCGGAAGAGGAGCCAAATGACAAGAAGCCTCCAGCTGGTGTCCATCCACGGCCTGAACGTGCAGAGCCAGTAAGTGGCGCCTGTGGTTGGCACTGCCTTTGGTGGAGGGCCGAGCTTCAAGTTTCTGACGAGCCAGCCCTTGCCGCTCGTGCCTGAAGATGCTGGGGGCTGTGTGCCTGCCATGACGTAGTGCTGCTTCAGCCAGGCCAGGCACCCCTGGCAAATGGCTTCTGAACTTTCCCATTTGAGCGCCATTTTGCTGGGACGCTGAGAGGGCCTGAGAATGTCTTTGGGATCAGACGAGAGGCAGCATTGTGCCTTTCAATTGTTGCCAGCGTAGAAGTGAGCCCCTCGGTGCACGGTGTCCGTGCAGGCTCCCCGTGGTCAGTGGACAGAGACGGTCCAAAGACTCAGTTGAGAGCCTTGCAGGATACTTAGGAGACACTGGCCCCTGGGAGGGACCAATTAGCTTCAGGCACAACATAGAGCAGACTGGCCTTCTGGTCAGACGCTACCATGCCCACTCGAGGGTGACTTCATTGCCCAGGGGAACACAGCAGGAGGAAAGCAACAAGGCTCTGGGGCCCTGCTCCCACCTCTTGCTGGATCTTTGCAAGCTCGTCAATACCTTGTTGCAGTGGTCTTGCAGAAAATCGATAAAATGTAGCATGAACCTGGCCATGTGCTGCTGTATCACAGCAGCCTTTGGGCTTTGCCCGTTGCCTTTGAGAAGGGGACATGCAAAACCCCCCCAGCCAAAGAGGCCTGGCGGTGGCTGACAGCCTTCCTTTTGCCGTGTGCTCTGCAGGGCATCTGTGCCAGCCGCCTTTCTGACGGGCAATCCTTTCTTGTCCCAGCTCTCTCTTGACGCGCGCTCTGCCGTCCAACGTGCCGCTTCACCGGCGCGCTCTGCAGCAGCCAGCACTCCCCCACGTGCCAGCACTTCGTTCAGCAGCCCAGCCCAGCAGCCGGAGATGAGAGAGGAGCAGAGCCTGAAGAGACTGAGTACGTCTGGTGTATTTCTGGTCTGCCAGAGCGGTGTGTTTTCTGCGGGTCTCTGAAGTTCCTCCTCGCTTTAGTGTCACAGAGGCATTTAGGCCTCCCTCCAAGAACCTGTTGCTGTGCTTTGAGGCAGCAAGAGAGCGCTCGGCGTGTTCCCGCTGCCTCTGAGGGCAGCTGGCACTGGCTTGACTTTTCCTGGGCTGCCCTCTGTGCCAAAGACAAAAGCAGAGATTGTTTCTGTTGAGCAGAAGGCTGGCACCTAGCGGGTGACTGGGCCCCAGGGAGCTCTCGGGCCCCAGCTCTTCTCTGGCTGCCCTTTTTACGACTGTTCTCGCTCCTCCTCTCACTGCTGCACACTGTTCTCCTAAGTGGCCCTGCCGGTGACGGCAGGTGCCACTGCAGAGGCCGCGGAGGCCCTTCCTTAACTCGGAGGGCCCAGTTCCTAAAGGCCCTTCGTTCTGGCTTATCACATGAGCTGCTGTGCTTGAGAGCCGTGAAGTCCTTCTTGGAAAGGCCAACTGCTGAAAGGCAGAGAAGATGGCCCTCCCGCTCGCTGTTCTCAGCGGCTGGAAGCCAAGTGACTGCAATGGGCACAGAGCTCCCGACAGTGGGGCTGCATCTTGGATCGTCTGGGGAGCGGCATCTCCCTTTGAAAGTGAGCACCTTGCACTGCTTTTGTCTTTCAGGGAGCATTGTGAGTCTGGGCGAGCCGAGGAGGAAATACTCGGCGTTTGAAGAACTCGGACGAGGGTAAGTCTGACGCCTGCTCCTTACGCAAAACCACGGGCCCGGTCATTTGGCCGGTGCAGCGTCAAGCGTGAAGTCAGGCAAGCTGCGAACACGGTCAGACTCCGGCTTTACCTTCCTGCCACCTCTCAGGACTGCTCAGTCAGAGCAGTCAGAAGGCATCATCAAAGACAACCTGGTGCTGGCAAGGTCTGCCTTGCTTGCAGCAAGGAGCAGGGCCTGGAAGATGTCCCGCCCCTGCCGGCCTACCAGAGCACCTTGTCACCCGAGAGCTGGCAGATAACACTTCTCAAAGGCAGAGTTTTCCAAGTTCTTCTTCTCCAGTTTTTCCAAAGGGTCCCCCTTAGGCTGGGAACGGAAGCAATCGGGCGTGTGCCTTGGAGATTTGTAGCAGCCCTTGGTGTTCACACTGGGCCTCAGTTTTCTCCTGGACACCCTGCGTGGCAGAGGGCTGCTGGGCTCTTGTGCTATTGGCGGGGGAGGCGCTGCAGCCAGGCGTTTTCCAAATGCTCCAGGCAGCCTGGGGAGATCTCCCGCCTAGGCTGGCTTTCACCGCCAGGGACTAAAGGGCTTTTTCTGCTGCCGTTTTCTTTCTAGGGGTTTTGGAGCTGTTTATAAAGCCCTCGACGCCAGCACAGGACAACAGGTAAAGTGTCAATGCCCCCAGCAGATTTTGCAGCTCTGGAACGCTTTCGCCGCGGCTGCGAGCCTTGGCTGGAGCTTTGGGTGGCCGCTCCATCTCTGCGGCAGAGGCTGCTCCTCTGAAGCACAGCCTAGGCTCAGCAGCCTGCAGACGGCATTTGGGACGGGCTTCGGTCCTTCTCCTAAGCTCTGCCCTTTGGCACAGCTGGGCTGCGTCATTGCACAAGCACTCGCTGCGTGTTCCTGGGGATCTCGTGCGACGAGCGGCTTCTCAAGTCAACGGTCTCTCAATGTCCTTTTAGGTGGCCATCAAGAAAATGGCTCTTCAAGAGGAGATGTCCGAGGAGCTGGCTGTCAATGAAATCGTGGCCATGAGGGACAGTAGGAACCCCAATATTGTGTCCTACTTAGACAGGTGGGGCTATTCTCATGTCAGTGTTCCTTTAGGATACTGCAAGCCCAAAGTGGCAAACCCCTTTGGTCACTGGCAGAAAATGGAGCTGTTTAGGATTTCTCTCCTCCAGTGCGTGGGAGGAGGTTGCACTTGGTCTGCAAGAATCTCCTCTGGCAAATGCAGCTTGGAGAGCACTTCCAGAAAGCTGGGTCAGCCCCTCGGGTGACTGGGCTGTGCCCAGGTCCTCTCTCTCCATGCCGGGCTTTTCTTCTTTCAGCTACCTGGTCGATGGAGAGCTCTGGCTGGCGATGGAGTTCATGGACGGCGGCACGTTGTATGATGTAGTCGGGGCAGTGTACCTCGAGGAAGGACAGATAGGCGCTGTCTGTCGGGAGGTGAGGGATGCCGCTTGTGCTTCCCCTGGCCTGTTGGCCCTTGTCAACTGGTGGTTAAGAACAGCAGAGATTTCTTGCTCACGGCCTTGCTTTGCTGTTGCTGTCACGACACGCAGAAGAAAGAACATCTGAAGCCAACTGCCTGCCAGTGTCCCCGCACTTCCTAGGCTCCGTTCTCGCACTCTTACGTGCTGCCGTTGTGCTGGGGCGCTCGCGCTCGCTGGCTCGCTGGCTCGCTCGCTGTGTCGCACTTGTTTCCTCTTGCCAGCTTTGCCTCTCAACGTTTGCCTGGAGCCTGTCTGTGTGTCCTGCATTCCTTGCCGCTCCAAGCCTGAACGCTGGTGGCAGAATTTCAAGCTAAGGGCAAAGGAGATGTCCTCAGCTTCAAAGGATAGCATTGCAGCCCAGATGGCGTTGGATTCTGGAACAGGTCTAACGTGCTGCTTCCTCCTCTGCTGCCACAAGGCTACCAAGAAAATCTTTGCCATGCCGCCCCCCAGCCAAAGGGCACGCGCTACGTACCGAAGGGAGGAGGGGCTTTTGGAAGCTCAGATGTGCCTTTGCTTGGAAAGATAGAACACGCGTAAGAGTGTTGAAGCAGCAAGCTCTTCCTCTTGACAGCACTAGGATGCTGCGCCCTGGCTCCCAATTCCCTGAGAAAGCTGTCACTCTCGTCCAGCCCGTTCCTTTCTTGCGGGATGAAATCAGGTCCTGAACCTTCACCCTTCCCTTTCTCCTCTCTCTCTCAGTGCCTGCAAGGACTGCATTTCCTTCATTCCCGCCGAGTCATCCACAGAGACGTCAAAAGCTGCAACATTCTTGTGAGCACGGACGGATCTGTCAAACTGGGTGGGTATCCTTGGTCCGGCGCAGCGTTCCCGGGATGCGCTCTGGGGCTGCTCTGGGGTAACTGCCAGTTCTCCAGAAGCACTGCTTGGCCAGTGCGCCAAACCTGAGGGCGTTTTTGAAGAGGCCAATGCCTTGTTTCCCTGGCTACAGCCCCGCGGAAGCAGAGCACTGCTGCTTTTCCAGCTAGATTCACCGTGGCCTTGTCAGGCTTTGAGCGGGCAATTCTTTGGCTGGGTTTGCCAGTTGTAGCTGGCTTTGACAGGGTTTGTTTTTCTCCGCAGCTGACTTTGGCCTCTGTGCTCAGCTCACCCCTGAGCACGACAAGTGCAGCTCCAGCGTCGGCACTCCCAGCTGGATGGCGCCAGAAGTCGTGAGAGGAGAAGCCTACGGCCCCAAAGTGGACATCTGGTCACTGGGGATCGTGGGGCTGGAAATGGTGGAAGGGGAAGCTCCTTACCAGAGGGAACCCCGTCTCAGGGTAAGGTGCAGCTTCAAAGTGTGGCTCTGTGCAGAGAGAGCTGTTGTGGCTAGGAAAGGAGCAGGTAGAGTGTCCGCTTCCCTTTTTGGTAGGTTTTTGAACTGATAGAAAGGAACGGGGCCCCAAAACTGCAAAACCCCAGGCACCACTCGGCTCTCCTGCGCGACTTTCTCCGCTGCTGCCTGCAGACAGACGAGGACAGGCGCTGGTCTGCCCAGGAACTCCTGAAGGTAAGAAAAAGCAAAGCGGCAAAAAGCCCTGCGAGCTGTGGACACCTGCATGAAGGGCCGAAGAGGACTGTGGGCCACGTGGGCCTGGGCGAGACAGGTCCGGGAGCGGAAGGCGGAGGGGCAGATGGTGCCCTCGGTCCTCTTTGCGCGTCTTCCTGGTAGCAGAGGAGCCCTGCTTGAGCCTGTTGGACGTGATCTTGGGAAGTCATGGTTCCTTTTGGTTGTGTTTTTCCTTTGGGCAGCATCCATTTGTGACCTCAGGCGATCCTGCCTCCAGCCTGGCTGCTCTGATCATCTCAGCCAAGCAAGTGCAGGAAGATTGGAGAGGAGACGCTTGCGCCTGAGGAGGCCTTGGTGCCCCGCCAGCCCAGAGGAGTGAAGAGGGGATGTACCGTATTTAAGAGAAGATTCGGCCATCCCCTGAGTTTTATAATTTAGCTGTTCCATAGTTAGGAAGTTTATGGTTTTGAGATTTTCTTAGCTTAGCTGGTTTTCGTTAGGACTCCAGTCCCCAGAAAGTTTCATTAAAGGAGCATTGTTTAGCTAAGAGTAGAGTATTGCTGATGTAGGGAAGCTGAGAACTATCCTGGAGCTAGAAATGGACCAATCGTCATCCTGATGATTAAGCTATGAAAGAAAAAGCTGGGACTCAGCAGAACTGGACCAGGCATGAGCTGTCAGCCTGAACAGGTCACCAGGAGGACAGAATGATGAAGATGAAGATGAAGATGAAGATGAAGATGAAGAAGTAGCTGGAAGACCCTTGGTTTCAGCCCTTGGTTTCAGCAGGACTGGCAATAAAAGGCTGTAAAACCTTCAGAACCCTGGAAGATTCCCTTCCTTGCCACACTGGGCCTAAGCTGGACAGCGCCTTCGAAGCCGTGCGCTCTGGACGGGCTGTCCTGTTCATGGCTTTGCGCTGCTTCCCAGCGGCCCAAGGCTCTCCCCCCTCACAGAGGGGCCCTGCCCCGCCCCACGCGCCCCGTGGCCGCTCCCGCTCCGCCCGCCCTGCGGAGATGTTGCCCCCCCACCCGCCCCCCGTGCCCTGGCATCCCCCAGCGCCAGCCGCCCCTCAGGGAGGGGCAGGAGGAGGGAGCAGGCCCCGCTTGTTCCCCTTTCCTGGCGGTCACGTGGCATCCAAGAGCCAAGGAGGGCTGAAATGGCACGTCCCCCAAACGCTTCCCTCTCTGGTCCTTTTGGGGCACTAACGCGCTCTGCTCAAGGGAGTCCGAGGGCCTACGCTCGGCTTTCCCTGCTAAGGCCTCATTCTTCCTTCTGTAAGCTCTACAACTGGCTGGTTGACGTTAGCTCTCTAGGAGATGGGGAAAACGAGACGCTTTCAAATTGGGGGAATTACCCTGGTAAATTACTGCAGTTTTTCAGCAACAGAATTTCAAGGTGCAGCTGGGCCTTTCAGCCATTGCATCGATTTTCAAATGGCACCCGCAGCATCCGACGTGTGAAGAGCCCAGTGTGAAGCTCCTCAAAGACACTGCAGCAGTTGTCCCCCAGCAGACAGGACGTGTCTGTGCTGAGTCACCAGAAAAGAGAGCTAAGCCCAGAGTCATTCGTGCATGGGCAAGCAGAGTTGGTTTCCAGAGGAGTTGCATGCACTCGTTTCCCTCTCCCACTCAGTACTTGCTCTCCTCTTTCAAGCTGGCTCCTGCCTTTAACTGGAGCTTTTGACAGAGAAGGGAATGACTGCATCTCATTTTCTTTGGGATGTGGCTATCCAAATGTCTGCAAGGAATCTTACAGGGAGCATGGAGCCTGGGCAAACATCTGTGAGGCTGCAGCTTTTGACTGCTTGAAACGGGCCTTCTTTGGGCTCGGCACCTGCAGGCCACCGCAGAGCGGTAGCCGCAGGCTGCTGCCAGAGCTGCAACACAACAAAACTGTGGCAGCCCGAGAATCAGCGCGCAGCTCTTCTGCATGTTGTCCGACGTTAAGGTGCCAAAGAAAGAGCAAGCAGGAAGAGAGGAGCTTTGTGTCAGGAGACAAGCCAACACCTCCCTGCCAGAAAGGGAGGTCAGGCTCCAAAGTGAGTCCGAGCAAAGGTCAGCATGCACCTACGTGCTCAAGAAGCAACTGCGCACTGCAGTACTCCTGGAAACTGATTTCCTTGGCTTCTTTTGTCCCCTAAATGTCATCAAAGCAGTTAGGGCTTTCAGAAGCAACAAAGATGCCAGCAGGAACAAGCACACTTGCTTTTAGTCAAAGCCTTGGGGAGGAAAAGCCACGTTTGCTTGGATTTCTTGGGGGCCTGCTGGATCGGTGCATTTTCGGAGTTACCCCGGGATGCCTTGAGCACTGGCTTATGGACGGTAAGGATTTTTTCTCCTGCTTTATGACTGAGGAGATCTTCCCAGGCTTTTCTTTTGCGTCAGCTGTACAGAAGATTTCGGTTGCCGGGCGTAACTACGCCAACAGAGCCAGAGCGGCTGCTATTGTGACGTCAAGGGAGCCGGGCCGCATCACAGTGCTGTCAGCGCGACGTTGTCCCGGCGCGCGCGAGGCCTCCTTGTCCAGAGCAGCTCTTTGGCTCGCTCGCTGCAGGAGGACCCTCGTGACTGAGGCGTTCTCAGCAGACGGCCTGCACCCCGAGAGGAGTCTTGGTTTTTCCCCCGGGTGGCATTCAGTGTGCAAACCCGCACAGCACTGCTAGAATGATCGGGCAAGTCTGTGCCGCGGTTTGCACGGTTTTTTCTGTGGCGTATTCCGGCTACTTCCTGACCCACCTGACTCGTAAGTAAAGGTTTATCCTGGGGGTAGCCATCACACGGCTTTTGCTTCACTTTGCTCTTGATGCTCGTTTGTAGTGATGAAGCAGATTTGGGAGCAAAAGTGCCATTAAGGTGCCGCTCCTTTGCTAAAGCTCCTGCCAACAGCATCAGCTAAAAAGGGGGTGTCTGCACTCGCTGGCGGCTGGAGAGTATTTGCAACGTAACCTGCAGGGGTTGCGTTCCCTCCACGGGAGAGCGCGTGGCATTGGACACTGTCATTTCCTCAGCTTGCTGCTTCAGCCGAGACAACCTGCAAATTGCAGGCTGGCAGGGAGCCTCACAAGTACTTCTAAAACTTGCCCAGGAGTGAGGGAAAGCACTTTCTTGCTCCAAATCCTGCCATTAGAGGCCTTGGCTCTCTGCTGTGACCCTTGACGGTGTGCCAAGAGAGCAATTCCCTTGGCAATGAAGTGCAAGCTCCTAACCGCTTAGGCTTTGCTCCTGAACCCAGGAGCTGTTCCTGGGCTGCTTTAGAAGAGAACCGCCACAGCTATGGGGCCCTTTGTGGAAGCTTTCCTGGGGGATCATTTGCAGCAAATGGATGGGAATTAGTGCATGCAATTTATTTAAAAAACAAACAAACAAACAAAAACCAAATTAAAAACAACCCAACAACAACAACAACAACAAAAAACCAGAAAAGAAAGGTTGCAGAAAAGAGAAGAGGAAAAAGCTGCTTGAGCTGTTGGGCAAAACAGAAGCTCTGACTTAAAGGCCACTTGGCATTTCTGTGATCGTGTTTCTGTTTCTTCAGCGACAAAAGTAGAGAGAGCCTAGTATAGTGTCCTTGTTGTTCTCTTGCTTGCAGTGGGAAAATCTTGTGTTGCTCCTGGAGGGATGTTGGGAAAGGAAAATGCTCTCTGTTGGGACTGACTTGTCCTGTGGGACTCCCCAGCACAGGCACTTTTCTAACGGCATCTGGTTCCTTTTGCCTTGCTCTCTGCAGGTCACCTCACACGCGGATGGAGACAAGCCCGTCCTTTGGTGAGTGGCAAAGGAACCTCTGACCTTGCTGGCATGTAAGAATTGTGCGGCAAGCTGTGAGCTTGGCCTGTTGTGGTAGAGTGTAGAGTGCCAGCCTGGGAGGCGGAAAGAAAGGCCAAGTCGGTGTTGGCATCAGCAGCAGCAAAGGGAGCACTGGCTCTTTCCTAATTTTCCATTGAAGAGCCTTTCAAGAGATGAAAGGCAAGTGTGGCAGGCCAAAGGTGTCTTGCTGATTCTAGCCAGGGTGGAGGATCAAATGCACAGCAAGACGGAGCACCACCTAATTTGCCCACCTTAAGAGGGTGAATTTCACGACTCAGAATCCCACTTTGATCAAAGTTTCTGATTTCCCCTTAGTCTGGGTGAAAAGAAAGCAGCTTACGGAGCTGACAAGAAAGCAGCTCCTAAAGGACTGGCTGCTCCCTGTCCCTCTCACTGCTGTCTGTCTGCAGGGCTCACCAGCAGGGTCAGCAGCTCCTCTGGCTCCCTCTCTTGCTGAGGAAGATGCGGAAGAGGAGCCAAATGACAAGAAGCCTCCAGCTGGTGTCCATCCACGGCCTGAACGTGCAGAGCCAGTAAGTGGCGCCTGTGGTTGGCACTGCCTTTGGTGGAGGGCCGAGCTTCAAGTTTCTGACGAGCCAGCCCTTGCCGCTCGTGCCTGAAGATGCTGGGGGCTGTGTGCCTGCCATGACGTAGTGCTGCTTCAGCCAGGCCAGGCACCCCTGGCAAATGGCTTCTGAACTTTCCCATTTGAGCGCCATTTTGCTGGGACGCTGAGAGGGCCTGAGAATGTCTTTGGGATCAGACGAGAGGCAGCATTGTGCCTTTCAATTGTTGCCAGCGTAGAAGTGAGCCCCTCGGTGCACGGTGTCCGTGCAGGCTCCCCGTGGTCAGTGGACAGAGACGGTCCAAAGACTCAGTTGAGAGCCTTGCAGGATACTTAGGAGACACTGGCCCCTGGGAGGGACCAATTAGCTTCAGGCACAACATAGAGCAGACTGGCCTTCTGGTCAGACGCTACCATGCCCACTCGAGGGTGACTTCATTGCCCAGGGGAACACAGCAGGAGGAAAGCAACAAGGCTCTGGGGCCCTGCTCCCACCTCTTGCTGGATCTTTGCAAGCTCGTCAATACCTTGTTGCAGTGGTCTTGCAGAAAATCGATAAAATGTAGCATGAACCTGGCCATGTGCTGCTGTATCACAGCAGCCTTTGGGCTTTGCCCGTTGCCTTTGAGAAGGGGACATGCAAAACCCCCCCAGCCAAAGAGGCCTGGCGGTGGCTGACAGCCTTCCTTTTGCCGTGTGCTCTGCAGGGCATCTGTGCCAGCCGCCTTTCTGACGGGCAATCCTTTCTTGTCCCAGCTCTCTCTTGACGCGCGCTCTGCCGTCCAACGTGCCGCTTCACCGGCGCGCTCTGCAGCAGCCAGCACTCCCCCACGTGCCAGCACTTCGTTCAGCAGCCCAGCCCAGCAGCCGGAGATGAGAGAGGAGCAGAGCCTGAAGAGACTGAGTACGTCTGGTGTATTTCTGGTCTGCCAGAGCGGTGTGTTTTCTGCGGGTCTCTGAAGTTCCTCCTCGCTTTAGTGTCACAGAGGCATTTAGGCCTCCCTCCAAGAACCTGTTGCTGTGCTTTGAGGCAGCAAGAGAGCGCTCGGCGTGTTCCCGCTGCCTCTGAGGGCAGCTGGCACTGGCTTGACTTTTCCTGGGCTGCCCTCTGTGCCAAAGACAAAAGCAGAGATTGTTTCTGTTGAGCAGAAGGCTGGCACCTAGCGGGTGACTGGGCCCCAGGGAGCTCTCGGGCCCCAGCTCTTCTCTGGCTGCCCTTTTTACGACTGTTCTCGCTCCTCCTCTCACTGCTGCACACTGTTCTCCTAAGTGGCCCTGCCGGTGACGGCAGGTGCCACTGCAGAGGCCGCGGAGGCCCTTCCTTAACTCGGAGGGCCCAGTTCCTAAAGGCCCTTCGTTCTGGCTTATCACATGAGCTGCTGTGCTTGAGAGCCGTGAAGTCCTTCTTGGAAAGGCCAACTGCTGAAAGGCAGAGAAGATGGCCCTCCCGCTCGCTGTTCTCAGCGGCTGGAAGCCAAGTGACTGCAATGGGCACAGAGCTCCCGACAGTGGGGCTGCATCTTGGATCGTCTGGGGAGCGGCATCTCCCTTTGAAAGTGAGCACCTTGCACTGCTTTTGTCTTTCAGGGAGCATTGTGAGTCTGGGCGAGCCGAGGAGGAAATACTCGGCGTTTGAAGAACTCGGACGAGGGTAAGTCTGACGCCTGCTCCTTACGCAAAACCACGGGCCCGGTCATTTGGCCGGTGCAGCGTCAAGCGTGAAGTCAGGCAAGCTGCGAACACGGTCAGACTCCGGCTTTACCTTCCTGCCACCTCTCAGGACTGCTCAGTCAGAGCAGTCAGAAGGCATCATCAAAGACAACCTGGTGCTGGCAAGGTCTGCCTTGCTTGCAGCAAGGAGCAGGGCCTGGAAGATGTCCCGCCCCTGCCGGCCTACCAGAGCACCTTGTCACCCGAGAGCTGGCAGATAACACTTCTCAAAGGCAGAGTTTTCCAAGTTCTTCTTCTCCAGTTTTTCCAAAGGGTCCCCCTTAGGCTGGGAACGGAAGCAATCGGGCGTGTGCCTTGGAGATTTGTAGCAGCCCTTGGTGTTCACACTGGGCCTCAGTTTTCTCCTGGACACCCTGCGTGGCAGAGGGCTGCTGGGCTCTTGTGCTATTGGCGGGGGAGGCGCTGCAGCCAGGCGTTTTCCAAATGCTCCAGGCAGCCTGGGGAGATCTCCCGCCTAGGCTGGCTTTCACCGCCAGGGACTAAAGGGCTTTTTCTGCTGCCGTTTTCTTTCTAGGGGTTTTGGAGCTGTTTATAAAGCCCTCGACGCCAGCACAGGACAACAGGTAAAGTGTCAATGCCCCCAGCAGATTTTGCAGCTCTGGAACGCTTTCGCCGCGGCTGCGAGCCTTGGCTGGAGCTTTGGGTGGCCGCTCCATCTCTGCGGCAGAGGCTGCTCCTCTGAAGCACAGCCTAGGCTCAGCAGCCTGCAGACGGCATTTGGGACGGGCTTCGGTCCTTCTCCTAAGCTCTGCCCTTTGGCACAGCTGGGCTGCGTCATTGCACAAGCACTCGCTGCGTGTTCCTGGGGATCTCGTGCGACGAGCGGCTTCTCAAGTCAACGGTCTCTCAATGTCCTTTTAGGTGGCCATCAAGAAAATGGCTCTTCAAGAGGAGATGTCCGAGGAGCTGGCTGTCAATGAAATCGTGGCCATGAGGGACAGTAGGAACCCCAATATTGTGTCCTACTTAGACAGGTGGGGCTATTCTCATGTCAGTGTTCCTTTAGGATACTGCAAGCCCAAAGTGGCAAACCCCTTTGGTCACTGGCAGAAAATGGAGCTGTTTAGGATTTCTCTCCTCCAGTGCGTGGGAGGAGGTTGCACTTGGTCTGCAAGAATCTCCTCTGGCAAATGCAGCTTGGAGAGCACTTCCAGAAAGCTGGGTCAGCCCCTCGGGTGACTGGGCTGTGCCCAGGTCCTCTCTCTCCATGCCGGGCTTTTCTTCTTTCAGCTACCTGGTCGATGGAGAGCTCTGGCTGGCGATGGAGTTCATGGACGGCGGCACGTTGTATGATGTAGTCGGGGCAGTGTACCTCGAGGAAGGACAGATAGGCGCTGTCTGTCGGGAGGTGAGGGATGCCGCTTGTGCTTCCCCTGGCCTGTTGGCCCTTGTCAACTGGTGGTTAAGAACAGCAGAGATTTCTTGCTCACGGCCTTGCTTTGCTGTTGCTGTCACGACACGCAGAAGAAAGAACATCTGAAGCCAACTGCCTGCCAGTGTCCCCGCACTTCCTAGGCTCCGTTCTCGCACTCTTACGTGCTGCCGTTGTGCTGGGGCGCTCGCGCTCGCTGGCTCGCTGGCTCGCTCGCTGTGTCGCACTTGTTTCCTCTTGCCAGCTTTGCCTCTCAACGTTTGCCTGGAGCCTGTCTGTGTGTCCTGCATTCCTTGCCGCTCCAAGCCTGAACGCTGGTGGCAGAATTTCAAGCTAAGGGCAAAGGAGATGTCCTCAGCTTCAAAGGATAGCATTGCAGCCCAGATGGCGTTGGATTCTGGAACAGGTCTAACGTGCTGCTTCCTCCTCTGCTGCCACAAGGCTACCAAGAAAATCTTTGCCATGCCGCCCCCCAGCCAAAGGGCACGCGCTACGTACCGAAGGGAGGAGGGGCTTTTGGAAGCTCAGATGTGCCTTTGCTTGGAAAGATAGAACACGCGTAAGAGTGTTGAAGCAGCAAGCTCTTCCTCTTGACAGCACTAGGATGCTGCGCCCTGGCTCCCAATTCCCTGAGAAAGCTGTCACTCTCGTCCAGCCCGTTCCTTTCTTGCGGGATGAAATCAGGTCCTGAACCTTCACCCTTCCCTTTCTCCTCTCTCTCTCAGTGCCTGCAAGGACTGCATTTCCTTCATTCCCGCCGAGTCATCCACAGAGACGTCAAAAGCTGCAACATTCTTGTGAGCACGGACGGATCTGTCAAACTGGGTGGGTATCCTTGGTCCGGCGCAGCGTTCCCGGGATGCGCTCTGGGGCTGCTCTGGGGTAACTGCCAGTTCTCCAGAAGCACTGCTTGGCCAGTGCGCCAAACCTGAGGGCGTTTTTGAAGAGGCCAATGCCTTGTTTCCCTGGCTACAGCCCCGCGGAAGCAGAGCACTGCTGCTTTTCCAGCTAGATTCACCGTGGCCTTGTCAGGCTTTGAGCGGGCAATTCTTTGGCTGGGTTTGCCAGTTGTAGCTGGCTTTGACAGGGTTTGTTTTTCTCCGCAGCTGACTTTGGCCTCTGTGCTCAGCTCACCCCTGAGCACGACAAGTGCAGCTCCAGCGTCGGCACTCCCAGCTGGATGGCGCCAGAAGTCGTGAGAGGAGAAGCCTACGGCCCCAAAGTGGACATCTGGTCACTGGGGATCGTGGGGCTGGAAATGGTGGAAGGGGAAGCTCCTTACCAGAGGGAACCCCGTCTCAGGGTAAGGTGCAGCTTCAAAGTGTGGCTCTGTGCAGAGAGAGCTGTTGTGGCTAGGAAAGGAGCAGGTAGAGTGTCCGCTTCCCTTTTTGGTAGGTTTTTGAACTGATAGAAAGGAACGGGGCCCCAAAACTGCAAAACCCCAGGCACCACTCGGCTCTCCTGCGCGACTTTCTCCGCTGCTGCCTGCAGACAGACGAGGACAGGCGCTGGTCTGCCCAGGAACTCCTGAAGGTAAGAAAAAGCAAAGCGGCAAAAAGCCCTGCGAGCTGTGGACACCTGCATGAAGGGCCGAAGAGGACTGTGGGCCACGTGGGCCTGGGCGAGACAGGTCCGGGAGCGGAAGGCGGAGGGGCAGATGGTGCCCTCGGTCCTCTTTGCGCGTCTTCCTGGTAGCAGAGGAGCCCTGCTTGAGCCTGTTGGACGTGATCTTGGGAAGTCATGGTTCCTTTTGGTTGTGTTTTTCCTTTGGGCAGCATCCATTTGTGACCTCAGGCGATCCTGCCTCCAGCCTGGCTGCTCTGATCATCTCAGCCAAGCAAGTGCAGGAAGATTGGAGAGGAGACGCTTGCGCCTGAGGAGGCCTTGGTGCCCCGCCAGCCCAGAGGAGTGAAGAGGGGATGTACCGTATTTAAGAGAAGATTCGGCCATCCCCTGAGTTTTATAATTTAGCTGTTCCATAGTTAGGAAGTTTATGGTTTTGAGATTTTCTTAGCTTAGCTGGTTTTCGTTAGGACTCCAGTCCCCAGAAAGTTTCATTAAAGGAGCATTGTTTAGCTAAGAGTAGAGTATTGCTGATGTAGGGAAGCTGAGAACTATCCTGGAGCTAGAAATGGACCAATCGTCATCCTGATGATTAAGCTATGAAAGAAAAAGCTGGGACTCAGCAGAACTGGACCAGGCATGAGCTGTCAGCCTGAACAGGTCACCAGGAGGACAGAATGATGAAGATGAAGATGAAGATGAAGATGAAGATGAAGAAGTAGCTGGAAGACCCTTGGTTTCAGCCCTTGGTTTCAGCAGGACTGGCAATAAAAGGCTGTAAAACCTTCAGAACCCTGGAAGATTCCCTTCCTTGCCACACTGGGCCTAAGCTGGACAGCGCCTTCGAAGCCGTGCGCTCTGGACGGGCTGTCCTGTTCATGGCTTTGCGCTGCTTCCCAGCGGCCCAAGGCTCTCCCCCCTCACAGAGGGGCCCTGCCCCGCCCCACGCGCCCCGTGGCCGCTCCCGCTCCGCCCGCCCTGCGGAGATGTTGCCCCCCCACCCGCCCCCCGTGCCCTGGCATCCCCCAGCGCCAGCCGCCCCTCAGGGAGGGGCAGGAGGAGGGAGCAGGCCCCGCTTGTTCCCCTTTCCTGGCGGTCACGTGGCATCCAAGAGCCAAGGAGGGCTGAAATGGCACGTCCCCCAAACGCTTCCCTCTCTGGTCCTTTTGGGGCACTAACGCGCTCTGCTCAAGGGAGTCCGAGGGCCTACGCTCGGCTTTCCCTGCTAAGGCCTCATTCTTCCTTCTGTAAGCTCTACAACTGGCTGGTTGACGTTAGCTCTCTAGGAGATGGGGAAAACGAGACGCTTTCAAATTGGGGGAATTACCCTGGTAAATTACTGCAGTTTTTCAGCAACAGAATTTCAAGGTGCAGCTGGGCCTTTCAGCCATTGCATCGATTTTCAAATGGCACCCGCAGCATCCGACGTGTGAAGAGCCCAGTGTGAAGCTCCTCAAAGACACTGCAGCAGTTGTCCCCCAGCAGACAGGACGTGTCTGTGCTGAGTCACCAGAAAAGAGAGCTAAGCCCAGAGTCATTCGTGCATGGGCAAGCAGAGTTGGTTTCCAGAGGAGTTGCATGCACTCGTTTCCCTCTCCCACTCAGTACTTGCTCTCCTCTTTCAAGCTGGCTCCTGCCTTTAACTGGAGCTTTTGACAGAGAAGGGAATGACTGCATCTCATTTTCTTTGGGATGTGGCTATCCAAATGTCTGCAAGGAATCTTACAGGGAGCATGGAGCCTGGGCAAACATCTGTGAGGCTGCAGCTTTTGACTGCTTGAAACGGGCCTTCTTTGGGCTCGGCACCTGCAGGCCACCGCAGAGCGGTAGCCGCAGGCTGCTGCCAGAGCTGCAACACAACAAAACTGTGGCAGCCCGAGAATCAGCGCGCAGCTCTTCTGCATGTTGTCCGACGTTAAGGTGCCAAAGAAAGAGCAAGCAGGAAGAGAGGAGCTTTGTGTCAGGAGACAAGCCAACACCTCCCTGCCAGAAAGGGAGGTCAGGCTCCAAAGTGAGTCCGAGCAAAGGTCAGCATGCACCTACGTGCTCAAGAAGCAACTGCGCACTGCAGTACTCCTGGAAACTGATTTCCTTGGCTTCTTTTGTCCCCTAAATGTCATCAAAGCAGTTAGGGCTTTCAGAAGCAACAAAGATGCCAGCAGGAACAAGCACACTTGCTTTTAGTCAAAGCCTTGGGGAGGAAAAGCCACGTTTGCTTGGATTTCTTGGGGGCCTGCTGGATCGGTGCATTTTCGGAGTTACCCCGGGATGCCTTGAGCACTGGCTTATGGACGGTAAGGATTTTTTCTCCTGCTTTATGACTGAGGAGATCTTCCCAGGCTTTTCTTTTGCGTCAGCTGTACAGAAGATTTCGGTTGCCGGGCGTAACTACGCCAACAGAGCCAGAGCGGCTGCTATTGTGACGTCAAGGGAGCCGGGCCGCATCACAGTGCTGTCAGCGCGACGTTGTCCCGGCGCGCGCGAGGCCTCCTTGTCCAGAGCAGCTCTTTGGCTCGCTCGCTGCAGGAGGACCCTCGTGACTGAGGCGTTCTCAGCAGACGGCCTGCACCCCGAGAGGAGTCTTGGTTTTTCCCCCGGGTGGCATTCAGTGTGCAAACCCGCACAGCACTGCTAGAATGATCGGGCAAGTCTGTGCCGCGGTTTGCACGGTTTTTTCTGTGGCGTATTCCGGCTACTTCCTGACCCACCTGACTCGTAAGTAAAGGTTTATCCTGGGGGTAGCCATCACACGGCTTTTGCTTCACTTTGCTCTTGATGCTCGTTTGTAGTGATGAAGCAGATTTGGGAGCAAAAGTGCCATTAAGGTGCCGCTCCTTTGCTAAAGCTCCTGCCAACAGCATCAGCTAAAAAGGGGGTGTCTGCACTCGCTGGCGGCTGGAGAGTATTTGCAACGTAACCTGCAGGGGTTGCGTTCCCTCCACGGGAGAGCGCGTGGCATTGGACACTGTCATTTCCTCAGCTTGCTGCTTCAGCCGAGACAACCTGCAAATTGCAGGCTGGCAGGGAGCCTCACAAGTACTTCTAAAACTTGCCCAGGAGTGAGGGAAAGCACTTTCTTGCTCCAAATCCTGCCATTAGAGGCCTTGGCTCTCTGCTGTGACCCTTGACGGTGTGCCAAGAGAGCAATTCCCTTGGCAATGAAGTGCAAGCTCCTAACCGCTTAGGCTTTGCTCCTGAACCCAGGAGCTGTTCCTGGGCTGCTTTAGAAGAGAACCGCCACAGCTATGGGGCCCTTTGTGGAAGCTTTCCTGGGGGATCATTTGCAGCAAATGGATGGGAATTAGTGCATGCAATTTATTAAAACAAACAAACAAACAAAAAAATAGTGGTGGGAAAGCCTACTCCTATTAAGGAGCCTTTAGAAATATTTTTTTGCTTTTGGACCAGCCAAAAGCCAGCCTAGCACTGTAAGTCCTTTTTCTCTACCTGAGCTCTAGTGCTGTTTCAGCCAGAAGATCTAAAATCCCTGCGCTCCTGGGGCATACCATCTATCGAGCCATAGGATCCCAAATTTTTATATTTTGCTAATTTTTGTAATTTTTCAATTTTTCCATTTTTAATAAATTATTTTAATTTTTAACTAAGAGTTGTCTCATTTCTCACACACAGCGTGGTCCCAGTGGCTCCCAGTCACACCCAGTATGGTTGCTTTCACTCTCAGTAAGAGTCCAATGTGGCTCCAGTCACTTCCAGTATGAACCCAGTCACTCCCTGTATGATAGCATTTGCCCCCACTGTGGTCCCAGTTGCTCCCAGTGTCTTGGTTTGAAAGACAGGTGTCTGCCAAGGAAGGCAGGAGTCTCTCCTGAAATGGAAGGAAAAAAAATTGCAACCCCCTTCCCTCTGAATTATTATAATTTTGAAATTAAGGAGCTTTATAGGCAAAGATATGAGGAACAGGAATAACAGTTCTTTACTAATATATATCTATATGTGTATAACCAGTCAAACAAACAGCAATAGCTATGGCAGTAACAGCAAACAATCACAAACCCAGTCCCAGCCTTCTTGGCTGTCAGGCCGTTTCCCCTTGGGTGCAGTTCTGCTCTCAGCCAGCAGTGGCGCTGGCGGCTCCTGGTGAGCAGGGCAGGTGCGATGGTTCCCCCACGGCTGCAGGGGGCGCTCCGGAGCGAGCTCGGGGAGCACACGGCACTGACGGCCTGGGATCCCGGGAAGGGATGGAACAAAGATTTCAAAAACCCCCTGGGCAGCCGATCCCGATGTCCAGCCGGACCCTCGGGAACAGCAGGCTGGAATGGCAGGCTGGAACGGCAGGCTGGAACAGCAGGGATGAGCACAAATCCTGCATGGCAGACAAGATGTATCAAAGTTCCGGAGCTGCGGTGGGAACCCCCGGAGGTCTCGGCAGGCAGGGAGAGCCGGGCTACAGAGCAGCGAAGGCTTGAAGCAATGGCAGCGGCAGGGCGGCCGCAGCCTGGCTCCCAGCGGGGCAGGGAAGGCGGGCTTGGGAATCCCGGGGTCTCTCCGGTAGAAGGAAAGCAGCCGAAGAAGCAGCCTCTCTCTCCGTCATCCAAAACGCCAGGGACTGACTGCCCACACAGCCAGGTGAAAAAAAGAGTAGCAAGATGCACCCCACCCCTATGGCCAGGTTTTCTGTTTTTCTTAAGCACCCAGTAATTTGTCCCCGTGGCAACATGGATGGGGAAAATTCCTTTAACAGAAGAAAACCCCAGGAGAACTCCCAAAACCCCAACATTCTGTTACAAGCTTCCTGCAGATTGTTCCATCTCTGCTCTCCATATGGAAAGATACAAAGATCCCTTTTGGTTCACACAGTTAAATGTCTGATGGGTCACACGGTGATACCTGTACAGATACACATCTGGAGAGAAAGCCAAACATCCATCGAACTCTCTCAACACCCACAGAGCCTGAACCAAACTCTACAAGGCCACGCAGCTTTACACAGAAATTCATACATCGATAAAACTGTACAACGGGATGCAGGTTTACACAGAAATTGATACACAGGAAAACACAACAATCTGTGCTGTGTGAATACACTGACTTCTGTATAAAAATGGCTCCACATGGCGGGAACCGATACAGAACTGTGCGATTACCAAAGGACCCATCGACACTTCCATACCCTTGGAACTAAAGACACAGGACTGTAGAGCTCTCCAACTCTGTACATTCCTGTCTGGGGGTGAGTTTATGATGTGTATCCCCTATCGCTGCTCTCTGCCCAGAAATCAATCCTGTGCCTTTCTGTGCCTTTAAACTGAGCCCGACGGGGGAGAGAGAAAAAACCGAGCAAACTTTTCAAAGCAGTTGTTCAAGGACACAGACACACACGCCTCTGTGTTCTGCTGCAGCAGCGAGAAGAGCGGAGGGAGCGCCCTGCTTGCTTTCCAGTCCGCTTTCGGCTCCTTTTCTCCAGAGGGAGATGGAGAGTTGAAGTTTGTTTTCCTGGGACTTGGGCTTTTTCCCTTCTTCACTTCTGGACTGTTTCAACATCAGAACACACCGGGAGAATTTTCCACCGAGGCCCTGGAGGACACCAACCCAGCTCCAAGGAGGAGGAGAGAGAGCACACCTACAGAAGGACTCTGAAATCTTCCCAGGTTTCTCTCCACAGCGAGAGGTTTTAGTATTCAGCATTATTATCCTTTTCCTGTGTGTTTGTTAAATAAATAGGTTCTCTTTCACTTTCCTCAGAGGAAAATATTTTTTTCCCAGACCTGGTGGGAGAGGGCTGGTTGTAACCTGCCTTCTGTCAGAGGATATTTTCCTGCAAATTTGTCCAAAGCAGCACACTAAAATAAGTCAGTATTTATTTTGAGGGAAAATGATTTCTAATGGCATTTTGAGGGTCAACAAATACAAAGATAATAATAAGGATAAATACAAAGAAATACAGAGAAAATACAAAGAGGTGAAAGAGGACAGGAGCTCACTGGACAGGTCCTTGGCAGCGCCCGGGCAGACCCTGCATGAATTTGGCTGCCTGAATGCAGCTCTTGCCTGGGCACCAGGGGTGGCCCCCTCTGCGTGTCTCTCCCAGCACCACAGGGATGCTCCTACCCCTTCCCTGGTGCCCCAGGGTTCTGCAAGTGCCTTCTGGGGCCACCCAGACACCTCCCTGGGCCTCTGGAGGCCCCATGGCATGGTGCAGACAGGGACTGAATCAAAGTTGCCTTGGAAGATGGAGGCAGGAGAATATTGCCCACGATCTTCTTTCCAGCTGCCCCACACTCCTGCAAATCCTGCTGGGACACTCAGGCTCTCCATTCCGGGGCTCTGGAGCTCCCATGCAAACCCATCCATCACTGTGTCCCCTCTCACGTGGATATCAAGAAAATGACACAGCAATATCTAGAAAATGTGAACTTGATTGATTTGACTGCTCTAAAATTCTACAACTCGAGGGTGACTGGAAGACTATGAGGTGACAATCTTATGCCTCCAAAAAGGGTCAACAGTTTGGAACTGGAACCCTCAGGGAAACTTCAGCTTCTGGGGGAAAAGGTGCCCTTCCTCCTCTCTCCCTTTGCTTTATACATCTGAGCTGGAGTCATATGGTTGGAACATCCCCTTGGCTGATTTGGGTCCGCTGGTCTGGCTGTGTCCCCTGCCAGGATCCTGCCCACTCCCATCCCCTCTGATGGGGGAAGGAATGGCAGAGGGACAGCGCTGCTGGGCAGTAGCCAGAACACCGCTCTATTATCAGCACCCGTCCAGCTACCAATGCAAAGCACAGCCCTGGAAGGCCCATGAACTTTCCCTCAGGCAGACCCAACACACGGGACTTGAGCTGCCAGCGGCCCAGGTCACCCTCTGCCAGCCCCGCTCCTTGGACCTTGTGTCCCCACAAGCAGACACAAAGTGTTTCTGCTGCTCCTCCTCCTGCGCAAATCCACAGAGAGCTGGGATTTTTCCAAGTCTCGTGTCTCTATTGTGCCGTATTCCCAAAGAAGCAGCAGCCCCTCCTGATGAACACGGCGAGTTGCACGGATGCTTGTCAGCTCCACTGCCTGCCTAGAAATCTGGAAACTGCTTCTAAATGCTGCTCCCTTCAGCTCTTGGGCACCGACTGACACAGAGCTGGGAAAAAAATGCCCTGGCTGCTGGCTGACAAGGTGAGTTCCGCCAGAGTCAGAGCTCTGTGGGAAATCTCTATCCATGCCTCTCCTTTGAATAGACCCTGACAGGGGGTGCGCAGGAATGTGTCCTGTATGGAAAGGAAGGAGTGTGCAAGCACCGTGACTGACACTTTCCCTCTCCATGTGCGTTCCACAGCTATGGGTACACAGACGTGATGGAAAGCCTGGTACAGCCAGAGCCTTCTGTCCCTGCAGAAGGGAGCGCGGCGGGTGGGGGCGGTTGGTGGGCAGCGAGTCCCGGACAGCGGGCGAGATCCGGCTCCACAGGTGCCAGGCCCCGCTAAGGCTTAATGCCGCCTCCTCGGCAACAGGAAAGGCCTTCAGCCTCGTCCCTGCCAAGAGGGGCGGTGCTGGCCTGGCCGCACAGCTCGTTTTCCCCACAGGTTGCAGGAGATGAGATCACAACGCTTGCAAACACCGACTGCGAGCCACAGCTCTGGGTGCTCACCATGAACCTCAGCTCTGCGAGCGCTGTCTGCCCCAGGCTCCAGGGGATGCACTGGGAGCCCGGCTGGGCTCTGCCCTGGGGCCATCCTCCAGGGACAGCTGCAAACAGGGAGCATTTGGTTGCCACAAAGAGCCAAGCCATGGCTGCAGGGAGCTGCTCCGGCTGTGGCCTGCACTGTTGTGTGCTGTGCTCTGGGGCTGCTGCTCCCCACAGAGGGGACTGCACTGGGGTGCCAGAGGAGACAGAGAAGCTCCAGCTTAAGCCTAACTGGGCTGGGTGGCTGGGCTGGGAAGGGTGGCGAGGGTCAAGGGCATTCACAGAGCTCATCCTGCTTTGTGAAGAATGAGGAAAAGGAAGTGGGAAGCCAGCAGTGAGCAGAGCTGAGGCCTGGAGAGCAGCTCTGAATGACCCCCAAATCTCACCAGACCTTTGAGACATTGCTGTTCTTCAGCCAGTGACAACACGAGTCCCTAAACCTGGGGCTCATTCTTCCTCATGGCCAGGGCCATCAAGGAAGGCTACAGTGCAATGGGGACTGCGGTGAGCTGGGAACTCACTGGGGGAAAGAGGGAGCACTTGTGGAGCAAAAGGCAGGTGGGGGAGAGAACTGTTCAGAGAAGGGCTGGGCTTCAGCTTGAGCAAGCTGAAAAATGGCATTGGGGGTCATCCCAGACTGATTTCATTTCAGAAGTTACTGAACAAGTTTGTTATTGGGGGGGTGTCATATTTTCCCCCGGAGGTGCACACTCTGCAAACTTGAGCTGCACTGCCGAGCTACTCAAGCACGTCTCTGCTGCAGGTCACGGCGTTTCTTCTTTGGCTTCTCGTGGCCCCGGGGCTGAGCCGCAGCAGAGCCTTGGTGGAGCCCAGAGCAGCCTCAGCATCCACAGAGCCCGGCTGCAAGGAGAGAAAGCAGAAAGCACCCGTCAGCTGAAGGCTCCCGTCCCCCTTGTCCCAGCCGCCCGCGGTGCCCAGGCCGTGCTGGCCGCGCTCAGGGCGCTGCCCAAAGCTGCCCAGCATTGCTGCCTCTGGCAGGAGAGCAGGAGGGCAGGACACGTGCCCAGCCTGCAGCCGGCCGTGGCACAGCCACCTCCTCAGCAGCTGCCCAGAGCAGGATGCCGCTGTGCTCGCTGCCGTCTCCCAAAAGCCCTTATCCCAGCCGTGCCAAGAGGACGGGCACCCACCTCACGCCTCCCGCCGCCAGAAGAAAAGCTGCTCCCAAACGGTGTCCTCAGCCCTTCTCCAAGGGCATGTCCCATCCATGCCACAGCTGCTCCCAAGCACTTTGCCATCCGGACCAGACAGCACCTAGAATGCTTCCTTTGGAAAAACAAACCATAAATCAATGAAAAGAGATTACAGACAAAAAGGGAAAACAAGGAAAAAGGTAAAAAATCTTCTCCCTGCTGGGCCTTGAGGAAGGTCCAAGCCTGCCATGCGAGGGAAAACCCCACCCACGGGCCAGGGCAGCCCACGCTTTCTGCCTTCCCCCTGCACTGCCCCCAAAAGTCATGCTGAGCCCAAAGCAAACAAGGGCACTGGAGCAGCCCAAGCCCTTCCTTGCCTGCAGAGCAAAGCAGCCCATGCACAGCTTCTGGTGTCCAACCTCTGCTCCCACCATGGGGCTTTGTTTGTGTCGGGCTGGCTGCCCCAGCCCCAGCCCCAGCGCGGGCCACGGTGGGTGCTGGGGGCTGTTGGCAGGGCCAGGAGCAGACTCCCAGTTCAAAACCAGCCCAGCCCATCCCCCCAGCCCTGCCAAAAAGCAGCTTGGCAGCCGACTGAAGAATTGGTTGCATCCGCCCCAGCAAAGGGGGAAACCTTTGCTTCCCGGCCAGGCTGTGCAATGCACAAATCTGGGAGCATCCCCCTGCATGTGGACTCATCTGCAAATTCGCTGTGGAGCCTGGCTTTGGAGAAGGTGCCACAATTGAAGTCCATCATCTTCAGCTTGCCAGGTGGAGGAAGAGCTTGTCATCCTTGATGTCACCCTCCATGTCTCCAGCAGCAGCAGCCGCACCTGCCACAGCTTCTCCAGGGGCTCCTTCTTCCCTGGGGCTGGAGCAGGCTGTCAGTGCTCTGCCCAGGGCCCCGGCTGTCGCTGAAGCAGAACAAGCAAAAGCAGCTGGCATGGGGGCCACCAGTGCTGGGAAGAGCAGCTCAGCTCCAGCAGCAGGGCTGCGCGTGCCCAGCTGAGGAGCCCTGCGCAGCGATTCAGGCAGGACAAAATCTCTGCCTTTCTTTGCTGCTTCCTGCCAAGGCGCGTGTGCAGCTGGAACTTACCGGCTCCCTGGGTCAAAGCGTGCACGTGGCTCTCTCCCTTCTCCTATGGCATGTGAATATCCTGCATCCAAGGATCACAGGACAGGTCTTCTAATGAGGGCCTTTCCGAGGAGAGCACGGTTAAACACCGTCGGATGAGATCCTGGCACTCTGCGGAGAGAAAGCAGAAAGCGCCAGTCAGTTGCAGAAGGCTCCTGTCCGCTTTGCCCCACTCTTGCCATGGCCAGGCCGTGCTGCGTGTGCTCAGGGCTGTGCCTAAACTTTGCCATCAATTCTTTCTTTTGGAGAGCAGGAGAGCAGGACATTGCCACCTGCTCAGCAGCTGCCAGTGCGGGATGCTCCTGAGCCCGCTGCTGTCTCCCAGCACTGCTATTCCCCCCGTGCTGCAGAGACGAGGATCCACCTGGAGAGAGCCGTCGTGGGAGCGAGAGCCGGCCCCAGGTGCTGTGCCAGCCCCTCCTGAAAGGGTGCTCCCCGCAGACCATCTGGTGCAGCACGATGCCCAGGGACCAGACGGTCGCTGCCTCGCCGTGGTACCAGCCTAACAGGGTCCATTCCGGGGGGCTGTAGGACGGTGTTCCTATGGAATAGAGGTGGAGTTCTTCAGGGGGACGCTGCCTGCTCCCAGAGCCTCGCCCCAGCATCCCTGGGCATGCGGGGGCCGCAGCAGCGGCACGCGGCGTGACCCGCTGCCCTCTTGCCAGCACCTGGGACTTGCGTACAAACTGGGGGTTGGAAAAGAAGCCGCTGGTGTCGCAAGAGGGCAGCGGAAGCCCTGGCAAGGCCCGAGCATTCCATGCAAAGGAAAAACCCACTTGGTGCTGGGGAAAAACCACGCTTTCATCCTCCCTGCCTGCACTGCCCCAGAAACCATTCTTAAGCCAAGGCAAGCACGGGCAGCAGAGCAGTCCGAGCCCTGTCTCACCTGCACACCAAACGGGCTGGAGCACAGGTTCTGGGCCCCCCTCTCTGCTACTCCCACCCACGGGTGTTTCTGTGACGCTGGCT
The DNA here is from genome assembly GCF_041296385.1 of Aphelocoma coerulescens. NCBI lineage: Eukaryota > Metazoa > Chordata > Aves > Passeriformes > Corvidae > Aphelocoma > Aphelocoma coerulescens. The sequence goes on from NW_027183469.1 coordinate 37,566, forward strand.
GCCCCAGCCCCAGCGCCAGTCCTGGGCAGAGTGGCTGGCGAAGGCTGCCAGCAAGGCTGGAAAATAGCCCTTCAGCCAGCGCCGCTCAAAAGCAGCTCAGCTGAAGACTCCGGCTGCCATGACTGGCAGCAAAAGGGAGAATCCCCCCTGCCACAGCTGGCTTTGGGCTGTGAGATGTTGGGCCGTGAGATGTTGGGCTGTGAGATGCCGCTACCAGGAGCCTCCCCCTGCGTGGGCTCACCTGCAAAGCTGGTGTAGGCTGCGGCTTGCAGGTAGGTGCCACAGCCAAAGTCGATGAGTTTGGCCTGCCCGGTTGCCAGGTCAACCAGGATGTTCTCCGGTTTGATGTCCCGGTGCAGGACCCCGCAGCTGGTGCAGTGCCGCACGGCCTCCAGCACCTGGCGGAACAGGTGCCGCGCCACCTCCTCGCACAGGAAGCCCCGTGCCCAAATGAAGTGAAGGAGGTCCTGAGACCGCTCCGGGCGCTCCAGCACCATCACCACGTTGTTGGGGAGCTCCAGCCACTCGTGGAGCTGGACGATGCCAGGGAAGCCAGCGGACACCTTGTCCAGCAGCACGATCTCCAGTGGTGCTCGGGTGCCGTCGGGCTGTGGGAGGAGCACGGTGCTGTCAGCGGAGCTGATGCCGTGCCGGGGCTCGGGAAGCCCTCAGCCAGCCGGGGACGCTCTGCGCGCTCCGCTGGCCCCACGGCCGCTCTCCCTCGAAGTGTTCTGGCGGCTTCCACCCTGCCGGGCCTCGGCTCATCCCCGCCCGTCGCGCCCCGGCTTCTCCCGCTGCCCCTCGCTCACTCACCAGCTCGCCCCAATGGCCGATGCGGTTCCGCGGCACCCGTTTGATGGCCACCTGCAAGGCAAGGGGAGCAGCGGGCTGAGCTCGCCGCCCGCCGTGCCCAGCCCCATGCTCCTTCTCCTCCTCCTTTGCCCCCCGCCTCCTGCGCCCGCCGCCGGCCCCGCCACTCACCGGGGCGCCGTCCGAGAGCCGCGTGGCCGCGAAGACGCTGCCGAAGCCGCCGCGCCCCAGCAGCGAACCCAGCCGGTAGCGCTCCTTCAGGCCCTGCTGCGCCTTCCATGCCCGCGAGACGCGGCCGTCAGCGCTCGGCCCGGGGCCAGGAACGGCCCCCGAGCGCCGCTCAACCGCCCCGGGCCGGCCATCCCCACATGGGGGCTCTTTTGGAGGGGCCACCGGCGGCTCGGGGCCGGCGGCCGCGCTCAAGAGCGGCGGAGCTCGGAGCGGGGAAGACGCTGCGGAGGCGGCGGGAGCGGCCGCGCCGCCTGTGTCCCCGGCGGGCCCCGGGAGGAGCCGAGGCCGGGACCGGGGCCGGGGCCGGGGCCGGGGTAGGGGTCGGGCCAGCCGGAGCCAGGGGCTGGCGATGCTGCCCAGGAGCCAGGCACTGATGCCCGCCCAGCAGCGCCACAGCCAGGACGGCGAGAGCCGGGCGGAGGCGGGACCGCGGCGGGACGCCCGGGGGCGGGGAGGGGGCAGCCCCGCCCGGGGCCGGGGGCATGGCCCGGCCGGGCCTGGGGAGAGGGAGGCCGCGGGAGGGGGGGTTGGGGAACGAAAGGGAGAGCGGGAGAGGGTGCGAGACACTGGGAGAGGGAGAGGAGGAGCAGGAGAAGGGACGCAGAGGGTTCGTGGACTCGCTGCTTTTGTGCTGCTGCCGCTGCTGCCGCTGCTGCCGCTGCTGCCGCTGCTGCTGCTGCTGCCGCTGCTGCCGCTGCTGCCGCTGCTGCCGCTGCTGCCGCTGAAGCGCTGGGAGCGTTTGTCCGCGTGTCCGTGTGTCCGGTGCCCGTGTGTCCGTTCTCCCCCGCGCGCCCCACGGCCGAGCCCCGCGCGCCCCGGGGCAGCACGGGCCGCTCCGCTCCGGGGCCGAGGCGGAGTCCCGGAGCATCTCTTCCTCCCGCAGCCACACCAAACCCGCTCGGCCATTGGGAGCAGTTTTGCACACGTTTCCCTTTGAAGGGCTCCTCTCTACCCCCATTTCCAAGGAGTCTCCCTGGGGTTTTGGCACCTGCAGCGACAGGGCAGCGATTGGGCTTCAAAGTGCAAGAAAGACATGGAGGGGCTGGAGCACGTCCAGAGATGGGAATGGAGCTGGGGAAGGCTCTGGAGGACTTCTGAGGGGCAGCTGAGGGATCTGAGGGGGCTGAGCCTGGAGGAAAGGAGGCTCAGGGGGGACCTGGCTCTCTCCAAGTCCCTGACAGGAGGGGGCAGCCAGGAGGGGTGGGGCTCTGCTGCCAAGGGAAAGCACGAGAGGAAATGGGCTCGGGGGAACTCTTGGGGTGGATGATGGGGAAATTCTCATCCTCCGTGTCTCGACAAAGGGGGAGGGGGGCAGGGGTGGGGCACGACCTAGGGACACGGGGGTGGTGACGCTGGGCTGGGGACACGGGAAAGGGCACGGGAAGCCAAAGCCCCGCTGAGCGCTGGCGCTGGGCTGGCACGGGGTGAGCCGGCAGCAGGGCCCCGCAGCCCTGAGGGACTCGCCTTGACGGCTGGGGAGTATTGATCCCGGTCTCTAAAAAATGAGACTCAATAAAATATCATTAAAAGGTGCCTCCTTCTCCTTCTCCTTCTCCTCCTCTCCCATCCTTTCTCCTGCTCCCCCCGGGCCCAGCGCCCACCCTTGGCCCCCCGTTTTCCCAGCGCGGTCGCATCCCGCGGGAGGAGCCGGGATGGAGCCGGGAGAGGTCGGGCTGGGGCAGCGCTGGGCTCTGGGCCCGGCCTGGGCGCCCCCCACGCGCCCCCTCCTCAAATTCCCCTGGCGGGGGGCGCTGGGAGCGAGGGGGGGCGCAGGCGGGGTCCGGGTGGGGAGCGCTGAGCGCTGCGGGTCTGCCTGGCAACTGGTGAGTCACCAGCGCCGCGCGCTCTGATTGGCTGAAGGTTGTTCAACGCCTTCTCTGATTATCTGATACTCGCGGGGGATTTTGGTTGGTCGTTGGGGGCTGTGGGGCGGCTTAGGGGGGGGTCTCTGCGCCTTTGGGGTTCGCTGGGTGCCGATTTGGGGTTCAGGTGCCTCCCAAGGGCCCCCTGGGGGGGGGGTGACACAGGGGTGACACACGGGGGTCCCCATTCTCGATCCATCCTGGGGCCGGTTCTGCCCCCTCCACTCTCGGTCCCCCCGCGGGATCCCCCAAAGTCCCTTCCCACTGTTTCCCAATAAACGGGACCGGGGCGAACTGGGAAGCCTTCCTGGAAACACTGGGAGCAGCCGGGCAGGGGCAGAGTGACAGCGGGGCTGGGGGGGACACACGACCCCCAAAATCAGCGCGGGGATGGAGCGGGGGGTCCTGGCCGGGCCCGAGGCCACGGGGAGGGGCTGCGGCCACCGGCGGCTCAGGAGCTCTGTGGGCAGAGCAAAGGGGGTGACACCGGGCTGGGGGGCCCCGGGGGAGCACAGAGCTCCAGGAGAGGGGGGACACGACCCCCGGGCCCCTCCCATCACCTGCTTGTGCAGGTAGAAGCCGAGCCCCAGCGCCAGGAAGACGAAGGCCAACACGAAGCCCCCGATCCCCGTCAGCATCTTGGGGGGTGGGGGGGCAGCCTTGGGGGGGGAGGGGAACACAGATACAGGAAACGGCGGTGGCTGACGGGAAGGGACCGGAAAGGACTGGGACAGAATGGGATGAACTGGGAGAGAATGGGACACCAGGATACACTGGGACCAGTGAATCAGGGGGATGGGGAGCAGAAGAATTTGTTTGTCAGGAGCAATGCATCTAGCTTGGTCAGCATAGCAGAGCAGGAAGAAAAGATAGGAGACCGCTGATAAGACCAGCGGGAGTCTCAGACAGACATCCTGCCTCATCCCAAAACTAGCTCAAACCAGTGCCAAAGCTTAAACCCAGGCCAAAGGTATAAAAGAGCATGCGCAGGAGAGAAAGGTGAAAAGTTCAGACGAGGAAGACTCCCCCTGACTTCATCAAAAGACCCTCGGAAGACCCCTACCACAACCACCAAACAACACTGCACAAGCGCTACGCGGATGTAAATGACTTTTGAGTTCACAATAAAACCAAGCGAGGCTGGGCGGGGCTAGGTGATGAATATGTATAAGTTTGTTAGGAAACTTAATGAATATGGAACTTGTAACCCAGTAAATACCGAGCTGAATGCAGCTGTCGGCACGCGTGATTTTGGAGGAGCGATCCCCCGTGCGTCCCAGCGCTGGAATAAAGCATACCCACCTACTTTACTACTTATTTAGTAGTGGAGTTCTGTCCGCTTTTCATTATAACTCAAGCTATATTAGCATCTTGTTACTTTGACCCCAGTTATAATGTTAACTAGTTAATATCTGCATAGAAAGGTTATTCTTAACATGTTTACACATCATTTACAAGCAGCAGTTTTTTCCTCCTAGTTGTAGAAAGAGGAGGGAGTGAGGACATGTAGAGAAAGACAACTTGACGGCACCAAGGTCAGTGGAAAGAAAGAGGGGCAGGAGATGCTCCCAGCGTCGGAGTCGAGATTTTCTCTGCAAGCCGTGCTGAGGACTGGGATAAAACAAACTGTCTCCCTGGGATCCATGAAGTCCACGGGGGGATGCAGAGATCCACTCCCAGCCCGTGGGAAAAGGTGCTCACAGCGGAGCGGCTGGGTGCTACAAAAGCTGTAATCCAGGGGGAGACCTGAACAGGGAGAGAGGGCTCCTGCTTCCAGAGATAGAGAAAGAGGGCTCTTGCTTCCGAACTGAAGCAGCTGATCCTTAAAAGACTACACCCCATGGACTAATGACCACACCTGCAGTTTTGGGAAGACCGTTTTGCCCGTGGGAGGGACTCACGTTACAGCAGGCTGGGAGGGATTGATACTCGTGAAATTAGAAACGCGCTGGAGAAGTGCACAGAGAACTGTCTCCTGTGGGAAGGAGCCCATGGCAGAGCAGAAGAAAGAGACTCCCCTCCCTGAGGGAACTGAAGAAAGATCTCGAGTGATGAACTGGCTTGAACACTCCCAGGCCCTGTCTCCCTGCGCTGTCGGAGGGAAAGAGGGAGGGGATGGAGAGGAAAAAAGGTGTTTGAAAGGCTTATTTTCTTCCTCATTATCCTACTCCGTTAATAATAAATTTACTTTATGCCTTTAAGTTTGAGCCTGTTTTGAACTTAGAATGTTTTTCTCCCAATCCTTATCTCAACTCATGAGCCCTTCGTGATGATTTTCATGGCTACCTGATATTTGAGACAGTGTCAAACCACGACAGTGGCCCTTGTGTTCCATGTGGCCCCTCTCTGTCACAAGTGACCCTTGGTTCCATGAGATTGTCACAATGGTCCCCATGTAGCCCTGAGGCTGCGCTGTCAGCTGTCACTATGGACGCTGGATTCCACAGGAGCTGGCAATGGCCCAGTGGCACCTGCGTCCTCTGAGGCCCCGCCTTGTCAGTGGAGCCGTGTTTCCATGAGATTCCATGTTGGCACAGGGGCCTGCTGAGTTCCATGAGGCTGCGTCGTGTCCCAATGGACAATCTCGCTGCCCTCAGCTCTGCGCTGCCATTGCCAGCCCTGCCCTGACCTCTGCCCAGCCTCACCCTCTGTGCCTTGGACACACACACATGCCCTGAGCTCATCCTCCCTCTGGGTGCTTCTCCTGCCCCAGCGCTGCCCTGGGAGGGTTCATTCCTCACAGGAGCTGCTGTGTTTGTACTGGTGCATTTTATAGCTCTGCTTCTGCCTCTCTGTCACTTGTGTCTCCACAGAGCTCTGCAGGGAGAAGATTCATGGAATGACAGAGGTGGGAAGAGCCCCCTGAGCCCCCTTGGCCAGGCTGTGGCTGGGCTGGAGTTGCCTTTGTCCAGAGCAGCCCCTGGGCTGCTGTGCTTGCCACTTGTGGCTGCAGCGGGCTTGGTCCCAGCCCAAGGCTTTGGCTGTCCCTGAGCAGGGCTGGCCCCGCATGAGGCGTCTCTGCAGCCCCCCCAAACCATGGGCTGGGGGTGGGCAAGTGTTCCCAAGGGCACAGGGAGGGGACAGCTGGGCTGGACTGACCCAAGGGATCTCCCATTCCATGGGACGTCAGGGTCAGCAATGGACTGGGGGAAAGGAAGGGGGCGAGAGGGTGTCTGGATTTTCTATATTGATCCATTTGTCTTCCAAGGCAGCCACTCCATGCACTGAATTCTTGCCTCCCTGTGGTTTCTTTGCTTCTGCATTTGGCCTTTGCTCTTTACTTCCTTTCCCTAACCATTAATCTCTCTTCATGGTGACTCACAGTTTTCTCAGCTTATTTTCTCCCGGTGCCTGGCTGGGGAGGGACAGTGCCAGAGACACTTGGTTGTCACTTGATGGACAGAGAGGTTTTACCACGGTCACCTTGCCCAAGCCTTCTCTTATGGGCACACCCAGAAGCGTCAGGGCTCTGTCGGGTGCCCACCCCTGAGCTGGGCTCATGCCCTGCTCACAGCCCCAGGGCTGCTCAGGGACACGAGTCCTTCCCTGGCACGCTCACAGACAGTTCATTGCAGCACGGGCAGGGGCTCCCTGGGCTCTGCTGCCGCTGCCAGAGCCTGGCAGGGAGCTCAGCCCTGCGGGTGTCACCCTGCCCTGCCCCTGCCCGAGGTGCCCCACGGCCGCAGGGATGGGCACGGGGAGCTCTGTGCACAGGAGCTCATCCCAGCCCCGCATCCAGGGGGTTCCCAGGGGACGGCACTCTCTGGGAACTCCAGGAACAGCTGAAGGTGTTTGTGCTCGCTGGGTTTATGTCCCCCCCCCCACACAGGGTGTTCAGGGCTGTGTCTTGTCTGTGCACTGCAAACACGGAGCCCTGACCCGGTCCCTGGATGTCCCTCCATGGAGGGAAGAACAACCTCTGTGAGCTGGGCAGAGAGGCCCCTGCTGGCAGCGGCGCTGGCTTTGCCAGGGCACTGCTGGGTGCCCCCACCCTGAGCACTGCCACCCTTTGCTGCTCAGGGCTGGTTTCCTCTCCAGGGTGCTGCGTTGGGCACATCCTGGAGACAAAATTGGGAAGGAGATTGAAGCTTTCAGGCCCTGCACTGGGGAGATGCCCTCGCATGATGGAAATGCTGCTGCAGAGCCCAGCTCTGTCCCAGCAGTGCCCACGGCCTGTCCCTGCCTGCAGTCCCTGGGCAGTCACACAGCAGGACTGGGACCCAGCTGACAGAGCCCTGAGGCCTGAAACCAACACAGGGGCTCTGCAGGGGAGTGTGGAAGGGAAGGAAGAGGAGTTACGGAGGAGAAGTCCTGGGGCTCCCTGGCAGTGCTCTCCTGCTGGGACTCTTTTCTCCCCCAGCTCTGCCCAGAGGCACCGACCCTGCAGCTCCAGAGAAGTCAGGGAGGAAAGATGTCAGGGAAACAAGACAACACAGGCTTCTTTCTTTTGTTCCAGCACACACATACTGTAGTGCAGCTCCCCGTTTCTACAGTCTCTGGGTCACACTGGAAAGGCAAATACCAAATTAAAAATGGAACAGACAAAGATTTTTGTGTGAACAAATTCACAGCAGCGTAACACCTGTGTCAGCAGCAACAAACACAGGACACAGAGTGGGCATTAATGAGTCACATCAGAGCAGCTCTGCAGGAGAATGAGAGTTTATTGCTGCTGAAAACCGGCCGTGATCCTTTTCCTCAGGGCATCCCTGAGCTCCTGCTTCCTCAGGCTGTAGATGAGGGGGTTCAGGGCTGGAGGCAGCACCGAGTACAGAACTGACACTGCCACATCCAGGGATGGGGAGGAGATGGAGGGGGGCTTCAGGTAGGAAAATATAACAGTGCTGAGGAACAGAGAGAGCATGGCCAGGTGAGGGAGGCACGTGGAAAAGGCTTTGTGCCGGCCCTGCTCAGAGGGGATCTTCAGCACGGCCCTGAAGATCTGCACATAGGAGAAAACAATGAACACAAAACAGCCAAATACCAAACAGACACTGACAGCGATGAGCCCAAGTTCCCTGAGGTAGGATTTGGAGCAGGAGAGCTTGAGGATGTGTGGGATTTCCCAGAAGAAGTGGCCCAGGCCATTGCCCTGGCACAGGGGCAGGGGAAATGTATTGGCCATGTGCATGAGAGTGTAGAGAAAGGCACTGGCCCAGGCAGCTGCTGCCATGTGGGCACAAGCTCTGCTGCCCAGGAGGGCCCCGTAGTGCAGGGCTTTGCAGATGGACACGTAGCGGTCGTAGCACATGATGAGGAGGAGGGAATACTCTGCTGAGATGAAGAACAGAAAGAAAAACACCTGAGCAGCACATGCTGAGTAGGAGAGGTGCCTGGTGCCCAGAGGGAATTGTGCATGGCCTTGGGGACAGTGGTGCAGATGGAGCCCAGGTCGCTGAGGGCCAGGCTGAGCAGGAAGAAGAACACGGGGCTGGGCAGGTGCTGGCCGCAGGCTCCGGCACTGATGATGAGGCCGTTGGCCAGGAGGGCAGCCAGGGAGATGCCCAGGAAGAGGCAGAAGTGCAGGAGCTGCAGCTGCCGCGTGTCTGCCAATGCCAGCAGGAGGAAGTGCCTGATGGAGCTGCTGTTGGACATTTCTGCACTCTGGACTGTTGGAAGAAGGCATTGACAAGCTGGGACAGATTCCCCTGAGTCAATCCTATGCTATTTTCTTAGGAATCCCCTCAAAACAACTTCTCCTCCTGTGACAGAACTTGGCTAAGCTTTTTGATTTCTGAGCTCAGGTTTGTGCTGCTGCCTCATCCTCAGCGTTGCTCTCAGCCTGAACACTGGGGGCCCAGAGGGAAAACAGGGCTCCCTGTGCCCCAGTGCAGTCGGACCTGCTGGTCCCCACACAGGTGCCCTTTGCTCATTTCACCTCCCTCTATTTCCTGGTGATTGTACTTAAAATGGGCTTGAAAAATAAAGTGACTTTTTGAAGGCCCCAATTTCAAAACCATTGCTCTAAACCCTTCTTCCTTTCCCTGTGCAGCTGTGGTTGCTCTGGCTCTCTGCTGCCTGCAGTTGTGCCTCCTGGCAGCTGTTTCTCTGGGTCCAAGGCTTGTCCCTGCCAGTGCTGCCAGAGCCCAGCCCAGCCCTGGGGGCTCAGCTCTGCCCTGCAGAGCCCTCCCAGCACAGGGCACTGCCCAGGGGCATCTCCCTGGCAGCAGGGCCTGAAGGGCAGCTCAGACAAAGGGAGATGCTGCAAGCCAAGGTGCTGCTGGTGCTGTCTGCAGGCAGAGGAGTGTGAGGAGGCACTTCCTGAGGGAGATCTGAGGCAGAGCTGCTGATCCCCAGGGCAGCAGTGCAGGAGTCTCAGTGACACAGACAAACCTGAGAGCCCCTTTCCCTTCCCTTGAGGAGAAAGCTGAGAGCAGCTCTGGCCATGCAGCACCACCTCCCCAGCAGGAGGAGTCTGCCCTGAGGGGGGCCGCTCCTTCCACCTCCAACTCCTCCCCACAGCCCATGGGGAGCTCCCAGGCAGGCTGAGAGCTGCCCCTGGCAGGTGGCAGATGCCCTGGCCTGGCAAAGAGCCCTCAGGGCTGCAGGAGCTGCTCTGCAGGACAGCCCTGGGCACCCCTGGCTCCTGCCCACCTTCAGAGCCTGCAGCCGGCCCTGGCAGCAGGAGCCGTCCTGCCCTGTCCCTCTGACAGTGCCCAGGGCAGCCCCGCTCTGCAGCACATCCTCCCCCAAGGCAGGAACGGCAGCAGAGCCATCCTCACAGCCATGGCAGCCGTGTCATGGGCCAGCTCTAGAGGATCCCTGCAGCCAGAGACTCACTGTGTCCCACGCTGTGAAGGTTTCTCCACGAATGAGTTCAGAGCTGTCCTTCCAGCTGCTTTAGCTAGCTCTCTGCTCACTCCTCCCAGGTACCTGCAGGCAGTGCCCTCAGCCCTGCTGGGCAGGCAGAGGAGCTGCTCCTCAGCAGAGCTGCCTCTTTGAAGCTCTCGCTGGTTGCCAGGAGCTTGAGAGTTCCCTCTGTGCCAGGAGCCCGGCCCAGCTCAGCAGCACAGCAGCAGCACAAGGACTTTAATGACCCTCTCAGGCCTTTGGTGTTGTTCACATCAGACTCAGTCCCTCAGAGCGTCTTCAAAAAACTTCTCAAGAACTCAAAGATTCAAAGTCCAAAGTTTCTTGAACTTTTAATGGGTCCCATCAGGACACGACTCACGTGAAAGTGTCCCCAGGTTCCAGTGAGAGCAGAACTCTGGAGGCAGCGATGGCAGGTGGGGACAAGCAAGGGAAAGGTGTCTCTGGTGCTGAGCAAACCTGGCTGTGTTCCCTGAGTGCAAAGGGCCAAGGCCTGAGCCCCAGCCCCTGGCAAGGCAGATCCTGTCCCTCCCTCAGTGCTCAGGGCTCTTGCCGGGGCACTGGGAAGTGGGGATGGGCAGTGCCCAGGGCAGCACCATGGGGCGGCCCCTGCCAGGCTGCTGGGCAGGGACAAGGAGGCACTGAGGCCCCAGGGCTGCAAGGGTCACTTGTCTCCTGCTGGCCTCAGGGCCAGGGCCAGCAGCCGTGGCCAAAGGGCTGCACAAGTTGGCTCTGTCAGGGCCTTGCAGCTGCTGCCCATCCCTCTGCCCTCTGCAGCCCAGGCTGTGCCACGCTGTCCCTGCCCTGCGCCTCTGTCCCTGCAGGCTGTCCTCATCCCCCCGGCTGCCCCACCTGGCTGGCCCCTTCCTTTGCCGGCAGCTCTGCGTCCTGCCTGCCTCTACCTGGGCACACAAAGCCTTGGGCTGCTCCAGGCTCCTTCTGGGGGACGTGTTGCACCCCAGCCCTGCCTGGGAGGGAAATTCCTTTCTCCTGGTGTCCACTCTGGACCTCCCCAGCTGCCCTGTCACAAAGGCCCCTCGGTTCTTTGGGGCCCAGCAGTGCCACAGTGGCCCCTTGGCTCCATGGAACGCCACAGGGTCACAATGGTTCCCTTGGTGCCACCAGCCCTGCAGGGTCACAACGGCCCCTGGGTTCCACGAGGCCACGCGGGGTCACAGTGGTCTCCAGAGGAAGGGCAGCACCGAGCCCCAGGGTTTCAGGGGCAGATGAGACACAGCCACCAGAGGCCAAGGCCAGCCACATCTGTCTGTCCTGGCAGGTTTGTCTGGGAGCAGCCCTTGGATATTGGGAATTTGGGAGGTGGAATCCCAATTTTGGCCATGGGCACCTTGTTGAGAAGGATGGGTTTATTCCACATGAAAGTAAAGCACAAAGTCCAAGAGTTTAGGAAGAAGATGAGAGGTGGCCACCATGGGTGAGGGCAGCCAGACCTGTCTCTCATGGCAGCTTTTGTCTGGGAGCAATCCTTGGATAGACAGAATTTGGGAGGTAGAATTTCAGTTTTGGCCATGGGAGCCTGGATGAGAAGGACGGTTCTTTTCCTTAGGAAGGAAAGCACGAAGCCCCAGGAGCCCCAGGGCTCCTGAGCCAGCCCCTGCTGCCCCGGGAGGGAATTTGGGGAGGGGGCAGAGGGGGTGCGCAGCCCCTGCCGGGGGATGACCCCGGCCCAGCGCCCTTCGTTCAGCACCGAGCTGGGCGTGGGGCCGCAGGAGGAAGAGGCCGATGGGAAGCAGATCCTGCAGGGGAGACAGGGCTTGGGCTCAGGGCAAGGTTCTGCCCTGCACACCTGGCTCAGGTGTGAGCCTGCCCCAGGAAGGGAGCGGGACATTCCCATCCCCACGGATCAGGGCTGGGAGCAGCACTGGGACCAGGGACATGGAAATACTGGGAGCCACTGGGACCGCACTGAGGGGTGAATTATCCCCCCCAGCACCTTTCCAGGCCGCCCTGTGACCTGAGAAATGCTCGCTGGGCCTCAGCCTTGGCCAAGAGCCCCCGGGCTCAGCTGCTCTGAGCTCAGGCGCTGCCGGCTCCCGCAGCCCGCCCAGGGCCGCCCTGCCCGTGCCGGGGCTGTGCTGGAATTCTCTGCTGCTGCTGGGCCACTCGGGGGGTCTGGCCCAGCAGGAAAGGTGACCTTGAGCCAGGAGCTTTCCTTGGCCGCAGCAAAGCCTCAGCATGGAAAGACCTTCCCAGCGCTGTGCCCTGGGCCGGGAGGGATTGTGCCACCAGAGCTGTCCCTCCATTTCTTCTGCCAGGCAGCTCTAGGACATGGAAAGTGGAGAAGCCAGAGCTGCTTCTCAGCTTTTCACAGTCCTCCAGAGGAATCCTGTGTGGGAAGCAGCCTGGGAACAGGGTTGAGGTGCCAGGGCAGGGGAATTCAGAGCCCTTTCCTCCCCCGTGGGCTGAGGCTCTGGCCCTTGCCCTTTGCAATGGCCCTGCAGCTGCCAGAGGGGCCTTTTTGGCTCAGCTGAGAGCAGTCCTGCTGCAAGGCTGTCCTCGAGCTGCTTGGGCTGCACATGTGCCCAGGGAATGCTCATTGCTTGCAGTCTCAGGTGCTGTGCGTGTGCAGGTGTAACTACTGCAGGAGGGAACAGCTCTGCTGGGGGGAGTTCTCTTTTTCTTGGTGGTTTTTCTGTTGAATGAACGTTCCCTGCCAGCTCTTCCCTGCAGAGCTCTGTAGCTGTATGTGCCACTTGTCTGTGGCACTGTGGCTCAGGAGGTGGCCAAGGGGAGCTTGGCCGAGGTGTGGGCAGAGGAATGGCCATCAGGCCAGGCTGGGGGGTCAGCGGCCGGTCAGTTGCGTTGGGTGGCCGCGGCTCTGGACGCTTGTGTGGGAGCGTGTGCAGGGCTGGAAGGCTGGGGCTGCCGCCGCTGTGTCGCAGAGCCGGGAAGGCCGGGGCTGGCCCGGCCCTGGCCCGGCCCCGCCAGTTCTGCCAGCTGCCGGCGGGGACACAAAGGGCAGCTCCGAGCTGCGGCCGCTGCGCTGCGGCCGCACAAACGCAGCGCCCGCAGAGCTCCAGGGCAAGGTGCTGGCCCTGGCTCGGGGCTGGGCCGGGGCCAGCGGCAGAAAATCAACTTGCAGCTCGGGCCCCGCAGCAGGGAGGAGCAGCAATTGCTGGGGGAGAGAGACTCTTGCCAAGGGCCTGCGGGGCCGGGCCCCAGGGAACGGCTTCCCGCTGCCCGAGGGCAGGCTGAGATGGGATGTGGGGCAGCAATGGTTCCCTGGCAGGGCGCTCAGGGCCTGGCACAGGCTGGCCCGAGAAGCTGCGGCTGCCCCCGCATCCCTGCAAGTGTCCCAGGCCGGCTCGGCCATTGGGGCTTCCTGCCCAGGAGGGCTGGGCTGGGCTGGGGCTGCTGAGGGCGGGATGGGCTCTGGCTGAGCCAGCTGAAGGCTGCGCATGATGAGGCCGGGGGGACCCCGTTGCTGAGTGGGTTCTGGGGTATCCCACATTCCTGAAGGGATTTTAGGGTATGTCCCATTCCTGAGGCATTTTTGGGGTGCCCCCCAATGCTTAGGGAGGGGTTCTGAGAGGGGGGCTCTGGTGCTTGGAAGGGGGACCTATTGTCAGGGAGCCGGGGAGCCCATTTTGGGAAGGATGCTGCTGTTTCTGGCAATGTTGAGAGGTTCTGAATGGGCTGTGGGGCCCTGGCTCTCATTTTGGGACTTGAGGTGAGCCCATGGGCACAGCAAGGGCTGAGGAGAGGTTCCAAGCTCCCATTTGGGATGGAGGGATTGAGCGGGTGCCTCCAATAAACTCAATCCCAGCCCCAATGTGTCGATGGCAGCCCCAAATGGCTCGATCCGTCAGCCCCAAGGCCTGGCTGTGGGGAGTCAGGAGCCACAGAAGGGGAATTGGTGTCCAGGAGGGATGGGATGGGATGGGATGGGATGGGATGGGATGGGATGGGATGGGATGGGATGGGATGGGATGGGATGGGATGGGATGGGATGGGATGGGATGGGATGGAATGGGATGGGATGGGGGTTGCATCATGGGGGTGGGATGAAGTTTGGGATTGATGGGGTGGTTTGAACACTTGGAGTGGGGCACTCCAGGGAGGAAAACCAGGAGCTGCTTTTGGGGAGGCACCTGCTGCTTTTTGACAATTTTAGGGCCTCTAAGTGGCTTCTGGGAGGTTGCAGTGAATTTGGGGAAAGTGCCATAAACCCCCCGCAATTTGGGGGGCTGAGGTGAAATCCCCACATTTTGGGAGGGTGAGAGGACCCTAATTGGGAGGGGATCCTGCTGCTTTGCACCCCTTCAATGGGGTGAGAAGTGGCTTGTGAGGGACGGAAGGAAGGAAGGAAGGAAGGAAGGAAGGAAGGAAGGAAGGAAGGAAGGAAGGAAGGAAGGAAGGAAGGAAGGAAGGAAGGAAGGAAGGAAGGAAGGAAGGAAAACAATGCAAGTACTGAATGAAACAAAAAAAAGATAAATAACTGAGTTCTCTTTTAAAAAATATCAATTCCCTCTGAATCCAAAGTTGCAGAAGACTTTTCTTTCCACATTTGGGTTTTGTTTTTATCTCTCATACTTTTTCTGGTTCTTTTCTTTTTTCTCTTGTTTTTAATAGATAAGACCTGCTAGGAAAGGAATGCAGAGCAAAATGAGACCCATTTCTGGCAGGCAATGAAAGTGTCGGCTCCTGGTCTGGTTGCTTTTGTGTGGATCCCTCATCTCTGTGGCACGGGGGGAATAGCAGTGCTGGGAGCCAGCAGCGGGCTCAGGAGCATCCCGCTCTGTCAGCTCTGAGCAGGTGGCACATGTCCTGCTCTCCTGCTGCCCTCCAAAGCACAGAATCCATGGGCAAGTTTAGGCCCAGCTCTGGGCACAGCCAGCATGGCCTGGGCACGGGAACGGGGGCCAAAGCGGGCGGGATCCTTCTGCAGCTGCCTGGTGGTTTCTGGTTTCTGTGCCCAGAGTGCCAGGATGTTCTTAAGAGGTGCTTGTCCATGCAGCCCTTGGACAGGCCGTCCTTGGAAGAGCTCTTCAGTGCTCCTTGGCTGCAGGGTGTTCATGTGCCCTAGAGGATGGCAGGGACCCACGGGCACAGTGTGATCCAGGGGCCTGGCAGGTAACAGCCCCACACAGCTCTTGGCAATCAGTGGCAAAGCAAAGCAGACTATTTTGTCCTGTCTGTAGCTCTGAGCAGGGAGCATCAGAAGGGAACACGCAGCTCTTGGGCTGCAGCTGAGCTGGAGGCCTGCTCTGGCAAGCACTGGTGGCCACCATCCCCCCTGGTTTTGTTTGTCTGGTTCATTGATGGCTGGGGCCCTGGGCAGAACCCTGAGAGCCTGGTGTGGCCCCAGGGAAGGAGAAGGAGCCCCTGGAGAAGCTGTACCAGGTGGGGCTGCTGCTGCTGGAGCCACCAAGGACGAGCTCAAGGACGACAACCTCTTCCTGGAGCTGGCCAGTGGCAGCTGAAGATGATGGACTTTGATTCTGGCACCTTCTCCAAAGACACGCTCCACGGCCAGTGTGCAGGTGAGTCCAGAGCCAGGGGGATGCTCCCAGAGCTGGGCATGGCACGGCCTGGCCGGGCACCAAAGGTTCCCCCTTTGCTGGGGCGGCTGCAGGGAATTCTTCAGTGGCTGCCAAACTGCTTTTGGGCTCTGGGCAGCTGCTGAGGAGGTGGCTGTGCCATGGCTGGCTGCAGGCTGGGCACATGTCCTGCCCTCCTGCTCTGCTCCCAAAGGCAGCAATGCTGGGCAGCTTTGGGCCCTGCTCTGAGCACAGCCAGCACGGCCTGGGCACTGCGGGCGGCTGGGACAAGGCCGTGAAATCCAACATCTGGCCTTGTTTGGGGCTGTATGGTCAAAGTCAGCTCCCTTGGCTCCTCCTTGAGCCCTGGCCAGGCTTAGGAGGAAGCCAAGAGGAGGATGAAAGCAGATGTTCCTGCACTAGAAGTGCTGTCAGTTTGTTTCTCCAGCACTGTCAAAGCTGGGCCCTCTCCCAGCGGGGTTGGAGCCTCAGCTGTGGCTGGAGGCAGCTGCAGGAATTCCCAGTGTCCGGGAGTGGCTCTCCAGTCCTTGGCTGGGACAGCTTCCCCCAGCTGATGGGTGGCTCTGGGTGATGGTAAAGTCTGAGGGTCACTGGGGCTGGATCTTGGTTAATCACTGCAGGCAATCTTTGGCACTGATGACTGGGGGCATTGCTGAGCTGTTCCTGCTGTGATTCTTTGCTAATGATTATGTGCTTTGCTGAGCTTATGCTTTTGTAATTCTTTGCAGATTTGCATTTTATAAATTGCACAATCCCTTCAGTAGGGTCTGTGTCTTTGGTGCTGACCCTGCCCACCAGCAAAACAGGGCCCCATCCTGCCTGAGTGTTACCTGGGAAGACAAAAACCCTCACTCCAAATGTCCCCCCCTTCCTCCTTGTTCCCCCCACTTTATACACTGGCCATGATGTCCTGTGGTCTGGGATATCCCTGGGGTCAGTTGGGGTCACCTGTCCTGGCTGTGACCCCTGCCAAGCTCCCCCTCACCCCCAGCCCCTCCCCAGCGTGGCCGGACGAGGGGCAGGAAAGGCCTTGGCTCTGTGCAAGCTCAGCAAGAACAAAACCATCTCCGTGTGAGCAACGCTGTGCTCAGCACAGAGCCAAACACAGCCCCAGAGAAAGGCCTGGCAAGGAAATTCCCTCTGCCCCAGCCCACAGCAGCACCCCATGGCCATCCACCATCACCACGGCTCCACGGGTTCCTTTCCATGGCCCCGGCCCTGGCCACGGGACCTTGGGCTGGTGGCCATGGCAGCCGACTGTGGCCCAGGGCTCAGTGCCCGTGTCCATGGCAGCAGTGCCCAGCCACGGGCCCTGAGTGCAGGTGACCGTGCCAATCCCCATGGCAGCGGGGCCAAGCGTTGGTGTCCATGGCACCAAAGTGAGGAACGGGTCCCTGTGGCCGCTGCCGTGGCATCAGCGAGTGTCAGTGCAATTGTAGCTGGCACCAGCCCCGGCACCGCTCTGTCCTGAGGGCTGCCATGGCAGCCGAGGGCAGCCCAGGTCTGCGGGCAAGTGGCCACGGACCCTGAGTGCAGCAATGGGTCCTGGGGGGGTTTCCAAGGGAACTGGAACTGATGAGGGTTGCCATGGCATCCAACCCCCTGGGATGTCACACAGCCACCCTGGGATGTCCCACAGCCAACCTGGGATGTCAAAACTCATTCTGTGATGTCACATAGCCACCCTGTGATGTCATAGACACCCTGTGATGTCATAGACACTCTGTGATGTCATGCCACCCATCTGTGATGTCACAGTCCTCTCTGTGATATCACTGTGATAGCTCTGTGATGTCACAGCAGACTCTATGATGTCATACAGCTCCCCTGTGATGTCACACAACCACTCTGTGATGTCACACAAGCACCCTGTGATGTCACAGTCCTATCTGTGATGTCACAACTCTGCACTGTGATGTCACACCAGCACCCTGTGATGTCACAGCCATCTCTGTGATGTCATAGTCTGCCCTGTGATGTCAGAGCCCAATCTGTGATGTCACAGCCAACTCTATGATGTCACAGCACCACTCTCTGATGTCACAGAGCTGCTCCATGATGTCGCCGTAGACTCTATGATGTCATACAGCCACCCTGTGATGTCACACAGCCCCTTTCTGACATCACAGCTGCTCTGTGGCTCTGTGACACAGGCACAGAGGTGTTACCAAAACTTCAGGGAAACAAAACCTCCTCAGCATCAGCGCAGCACGAAGCAGCAGCATTCTTTATTGGGCCGGATGCACGAGGGGAGAGCCCCTCCCAAAGTCATGTGTGCCGAGGTCAGGAATGTTCCTGTTTGCAGACTGTGTTTCACAGACTCATTCCCAGACTGTCCCACAATAAACACACACACGACAATCATTTCCCCAAAATCATTGCATATTTCCCCCACCCCTTTGCACATCCGTTCTTCTGCCCTGGGGCTCTCTTTGGGGGTCCCTGGTGGTCGGTGACCCCAAAGCCAGCCCTGACTGCCCAGTGAACTGGTGAAAGTTGGCACACCTGGGCTGGTTGCTGCCTACAGAATCAGCCTTGTGCGGTTCCATGGCCAGTGGCTTTTGGAGAAGAAGCATTGTATGAACCCACCAGGTGCAAACGGTTTTTCATCTGGTAAATTTCCCCCCTTGGAGGGTTGGGAAGCTTCTCTTCCCTTCAAGCCTTCGTAAGCCTCACTCTGCTCCTTTACTCACATCCCACGAGTTCCTCAGCTGCTTTCACAACCATGTTCTTTACACAGCTCAAAGCAAGTGTCACAAGCACAAGTATTGCTGGGATCCCAGTTAGACTTTGCAAAAGTCAGGCCAACCATCAGTCAGAGAAAATCCAAGTCCTTGAAATATTTTATCCAGTTACTGTCTAATCCTCCCCTTAATTCCCTGCTGGATGCAGCAACTGATTTTATCCTCTCTACCCGATCATCCAATCCAGCATCACATTTGGAATGTGCACACAACAAGTGTTGCTGTTTCAGTTCAAGAATCCACATACTCCCTGTCCATGTAACAGCAATAGGGCTAAAGCCAATCTGCTCTGTAAAGTCATTTTAGCTGTGGCTGGCAATTGTTCCTTTATTTCAGCAAGCCCCAAAGGAGCTGCATTCACTCAGGTTTCCATCTGCAGAGCCCAATGGTGTGTGGCTGCTCTGTTCCTAAAGGCAGATCTTTGCGGAGCAGAGATGAATTCTAAAATCCATCCCGCTGTAGTTCCCGCACTGGGATGTTTCCAAGTTCCATCCCCTTTAACCTTTCCCCACAGTTGGGTTCCCGGTGGTGACTCCTTGCACGAGGGACGGAACGTTAATACCCCCAGTGTCCATGGTGCTCCTGATTCTCCCAGGGCCAAACGTGTGCTCCAAATTCCATCACTTCCCACCCATCCTGGGGCTCCTAAGGATCTGACCGCATCCTGCTGACACTCTGTGCCTCTCCAAGGCTTGCTGTTTGTTGGCTGAGCCCAGGTGTCACTGAGAAAGGCAGAATCATTTCTACAAACACAGCCTAGCCTCAGAGCCTGGGCCACAGCCAGGAGCTGCTGCACCTCAGGATTCCAAACAGCTCAAGTGTCTGTCCCAGGGCAATCCCACTTTTCCTTTGTCCTGGGATCCTTTGGCCTTGACCTTGTTAAATCAGGATATTTTATACCCACCTGTAAGGGGTCCCGTGGAAGGCCTGGGCTCCCTTCCCAGCCCAGACACCCCTGAACTGGCTGGAAACATTCCCATTGTCCTGTCTGAGGGTGATTCCATACTGCTGGAATTTGGCAGCTCCAGGGGCTATCAGTGCAATCTGTCAGCTGATCAATATTTCCTGAGGTAATTTCCAGATCCAGTTTGGAAATGTTACAATTCTCAGCAGTATCGTTCTTATGTGTCCATGGTAAGGAATATTCTCCTTCCATCCCTGTCCAGGTGCCCTGGGTGCTATTTCCTTCCACAAGTGTTCCCAGATTTTTGTCAAATTGCTGACTGAAGCTCCCCACGGAACTGGATTTTCTGCACAGGTTGGTGTTGGCAAACAAGCTGTTACAGGGGTCACATTCTGTCATCTGCCAACATCTTGCACTGACTTTGAAAACCGCATTTCCCTTCCCAGAAGTCAGGAACATCGTTTCTATTTTTATTATAGTTACACAATAATTGATCATCTAGATCCAATAAAGAGTATCCCCTTAGAAAATCCTATTCAATACCTAAAACAATAGGATTGATGTAAAACCCCAAACTCCATGGTGTCAGACAGTCTTGTTTCTGCTGTGTTTAATGTGTGCTTGCTGGTTTTACCCGCATGTGATGAACCCTGAGTTTGATTCCTTCTACCTTGAGTGCAGGGTAGGTTACCAGGAGGACTTGAGATGGTCCCTTCCACTTTGGCTGGATTGTTCCAAAATTCCAGGTTCTGATGTACACCGCATCTCCTGGTTGGAAAGGATGTACAGGCGAGTCCAGCCCCAATGATCTGTTGAGAACCATGCACCTTTTAAGGCTTACAAGAGTTAGTCCCAGTGCTATTAAATATTCATTGCAGCAAAACTTCTGAGACTTCCCTTGTCTTGTTGGTGCCACATGGGAAAGCTTCTGGCCATCCAGAAAAAGGATCCACCAATACCAAAATGTGCCAGTCCCCCTTCTGTCTGGGCAGTTCTGCAAAATCAGTTGGCCAAAATCACCTGGTGATTCCCATGTAACGAGCCCTGGAGGCAGCCTTCTTCCTTCAAAACCAATCCCATCTTTCTCAACAACTGATCTATTATTTTTTGCCATTTTTGTGCTTACTAGATGCCTTTGTAAACTGGCCACCATATTCTCCATTTCCTAATGTGTTTCCTGATGTTTTAGTTCCATTATACATTAATTGTGGAGCTCCAATTACCTGCCCACACGGGGTTACCAATCACCTGCTGGGATTTTCCGTAGCTGCTGCTGATGGGGCTGACTGCCTGTCCTGATCACTGGAATCTGGCTTTTGTTGCAGAACATTCAAGTTTTTGCTAGGTATTAGTGCAAGGAGAGCTTTTTCAGCACCCTCTTGAGCTGTTTGGTCAGCCAATGGAGTCCCTGGATTAACTGGGGAGTCTCCAAACCCATGGGCTTTACAAGGGCATCAGGGCCACTTCTTTTGGTTTTGGCACACTCTGCAGTAGGTGACTGATTTCTTTTTGTACTCACTGGAGACCTCTGTGCCCTTTCCTTCCATGTGGCTCCCTGGGCGTCTATTATTCCAAACCCAGAGTTCAAATCAGTCCATATGTTCACCTTTTTTCCTTCAGTGATTTCTAGGAAAGGTCATTCATTCTGCTTTTTGTGCTGATGTGTTCAAAGCTAAAGCCTGGGCTTCTATGACCTGGGTTGAGGTTCCCACTGCACACCCAGCTGCCCGTTTTCCATCCGTACCATGCTGCTCCCACCAGGGTGCAGGTCCAGTGCTGGCTCCTGGATGGGATTGCTCTCGAGGTCCCAGAGTCTGCCAGAACACACTTGTTCCATGGATCCCAGGCAGCCATAGCACAAAGATTCCAACCCTTCTCTTAGAAGGGACTCGAACACTTCCCTGTTCCAACCTTGGGTACCTTGAACCAAACCCTGCAAAGCTTTTGCTGCACCTTACAGGCAGGTCAACAGTTTACACTGGGAAAGGAAAAGGTGCCTTTATCTTACCAGGGGTCTTTCTCTGATTTCCTTTGGAGCAGGGATCAAGGGTTCTTCCCAGAATCCTTCAGTGCTGCCTGCAGGTCCTGCCATCCCTCAGATCTGTTGAAATTCAAGAGGATGAGGCCACGGGGTGTCCCAATGGTGCCTTGGTTCCATGGGCCCCACAGTGTAACCATGGTGTCCTTGGTTCTGCAGTGTCACAATGGACCCTTCATTCCATGAGGCCCCACAGTGTGGCAATGGTCCCTTGAGTCCATGAGGCCCCACAAGGTCACAATGGTCCCTTGGTTCCATGGCCCCGCACTCTCACAATGCTCTCCTTGGCTGCACAAGGTCCCGTAGTGGCACAAGGGTCTCCTTGGTGCAGAGACCAGGGCAGAAGGGTTCCACAAGGCCCCAGAGTGTCACAAGGATCTCCTTGGATCTACAGTGTCAGAACTGACCCTTGGTTACACGAGATCCTCCTGTGTCCCAAGGGCTCATTGGTTCCACAGGGCCTGATTCTCTAACACTTCAGAGATGGTGTAGGACAGTTTCTATTTTCCCGCAGTTTGGTGACGAAAGGAGCACGCTGGGCAGAGCACGGAGATGCTGCTGCTGTCTGCTCAGGGGAAAGGGTCCAACAAGGCTGAGGGGCTGGGAGGCTGCTGGAAGGGCCGTGCCCCACATGGTACAGCTTTCCTGGGAGGCAGGGAACAGCAGGAGAGACACGCACTGCCCCACAGAGCAGCTGGGCAGGGGGACACTGGGCATGAGGAGGAGGAAATGTCCCTCCCAGGGCAGCGTGGGGGCAGAAGCACCCAGAGGGAGGATGAGCTCAGGGCATGTGTGTGTGCCCAAGGCACAGAGGGTGAGGCTGGGCACAGCTCAGGCCAGGGCTGGAGGTGGCAGGGCAGAGCTGGTGGTGGGGCAGTGAGATGGGAGTGTGCAGCCTGCAGGGACACAGCAGCAGCGGTGGGACAGCGCAGGACAAGCTGTGCTGGACATGGCCAAGGGCCCTGGCAGGGCTGGCAGTGTCCAGGAGAAGCCAAGACTTGGTGCCCAGGGTCATGGCAGCGTATCTTCCACCAAGGGCTTAGAGGACACACCTTGTCCTCAGGCCCTGGGGCCTCCTGGGAATAGCCCCAGAAAGTCTGGGCACTGTCAGCCCCCTGTCCTGCCCTCAGCATTCCCCCACATCCCAGCAGCCTCATTTGGGAATGGCTCTGCTCCAGGATGGCATGCTGCAGAGAATGCAGGTAGATTTTGTGCTCACTCCTGGCATGCAGCTGGACAATAAAGCCTGATCCAGCCCCCCCTCAGCATATGTCCGGCTCTGGCATTGGGGCGGGGCAACTTTGGGAGCAGCCCCAGCCCTGCTCCTGCTCCCGGCTGGGCACCCAGCTGCTGGGACACAGGTGTGTCCTGATGCCACCGTCTACTCCTTTGAGAAGGGGAGGACAGAGTGCATCAGGGAGTTTGGTGTGGCTTACATGCGGCAAGGAGAAGGTGCAGCCCCAAACTGGCTTTCACTTCTAGAACCTTTTGCTATTGCGGGAGCAGCTGCTGGAGCTTTTCAACCGAGCTGCAAGAGTGAAAAGTGTGATGGCATGTCTATCTGAGAAGGAAGGTTCGGTGCCGCAGCCTGTTGTGCACAATTTATATGCTGATAAGAGAAGGGGGTGCTTTTGGAACGTTTTCCTTCCTGACACTTCTGTCTCTGTGAGCTTTAGCTGCTTGGACTCAGGGATACCGAAGGTATGTGAAAGTGACTGGGATGCGAGAATCATGTTGCACAGGGAACAGGGAAGGTCAGCAAATGTTTCCTGTCCTGGCACATCTCTCAGTCTGAACTGCAGCTGCAGATGCTTCACTTCCGCCAAGGACTCTGCCACCTTGAGAGAAGGATGCGCTCTATGGAGTTGAGAAAGAAAGTGCGTCTCACTAGCTTCTTTCCTCTACTTCATAGACAGCAAAGGGGCTATGAAAGGCAGCACTGGCTTTTTGTTCTAGGACTTCTTCTTTACAAGCAGCTGCTGGATGTTTGGAAGGGGGTTTGGGATATGCAAAAATGAGAGGCTAAGATGGTAAGAGGGTAAGATGGAAGTCATCTGGCAAAAGCAGAGCTCACAAAAGGGCCAGCTGAGAAAGCTCTTGCTGCCTACAACTTCAACTGCACCCCTCAAAGCAGCAGCACACATGCTGCTCTCGGCACTTTCCTTCTCAGCTCTACGCACCATCCTAAGCCTTGCCTCTCCCACACTCAGGATCCAAAGACAACGGCACCAGGGACTGCTCACACACTAAAGGCACCAGGACAAAAGGCTCACCAGCTTGGCCTTTGCATTCCCGCTGACAGCTCCACAGCTTGAACCCAGAGAACTGCCTGCTGCCAACAGCCTTTCCAATCACTCTGAGCACCTCATGACAAGGAGTGTGGGGAATGAATCTCCAGCAGCCTCCTGCCCCAGGCTGTCCCCCGGGAGCAGCCCTGCTCCAGGCTGTGACTGCCACCTGCACAGCCAAAGGACCCAGAGCCGGTGTTACACACCACGGCTGTGCCTGGCACAGAGACACCAGTGGCCACACAAGTGGCCATGGCACTGTCCACACACAGTCCCTGCTGCTGCTCCCCCAGCCGCTGGCACCAACTCCCAGCCACCCACTCCTAAAGCCACGGGGCCCACTGGGACACTGCGGGGGCTCGTGGAAGCCAGCGGCCATTGTGACACAGCGGGGCTGCACAGAGCCCACGGTGCTTTGTGACCCGTGGCTCCCAGGAGAGCCTTTGTGATGCTGGGGAACTACAAGGAAGCCTGGCTCCTCTGTGACACCACCACAGAAGCTCAGGGGAGCCCTGGAGACCGTGCTGATGCTATTGAACCTGATGCAACCCTGCCTCCTCTGTGACACCACAGAAGCTCTTGGAGCCCTGGAGACCGTGGTGATGCTATGGAACCTGATGCAACCCTGCCTCCTCTGTGACACCACAGAACCTCTGGGAGCCCTGGAGACCGTGCTGATGCTATGGAACCTGATGCAACCCTGCCTCCACTGTGACACCACAGAAGCTCAGGGAGCCCTGGAGACTGTGGTGATGCTATGGAACCTGATGCAACCCTGCCTCCACTGTGACACCACAGAACCTCTGGGAGCCCTGGAGACCGTGCTGATGCTATGGAACCTGATGCAACCCTGCCTCCACTGTGACACCACAGAAGCTCGGGGAGCTCTGCAGACCGTGGGGATGCTGGCGAAGCTGACGGAACCCTGGGCACCACAGTGACGCTATGGAACCTGGTGGAACCGAGGGGCCACAGTGACACTGTGGGGCCTTTTGGAAGCAACAGGACCCTGGTGGGAAGCCACGGGATGATTAATCCTGCACGAACCTGCTCCAGGTGGGCTCCTCTCTCCCGGCTTCCACAGGTGCTGCTAGGATCCCACTCCGGCACTGGCTTGGCACGGGCTCACGGCTTCCTTTGGCAATGGCTCTGCTCCAGGATGGCATGCTGCAGAGAATGCAGGTAGATTTTGTGCTCACTCCTGGCATGCAGCTGGACAATAAAGCCTGATCCAGCCCCCCCTCAGCATATGTCCGGCTCTGGCATTGGGGCGGGGCAACTTTGGGAGCAGCCCCAGCCCTGCTCCTGCTCCCGGCTGGGCACCCAGCTGCTGGGACACAGGTGTGTCCTGATGCCACCGTCTACTCCTTTGAGAAGGGGAGGACAGAGTGCATCAGGGAGTTTGGTGTGGCTTACATGCGGCAAGGAGAAGGTGCAGCCCCAAACTGGCTTTCACTTCTAGAACCTTTTGCTATTGCGGGAGCAGCTGCTGGAGCTTTTCAACCGAGCTGCAAGAGTGAAAAGTGTGATGGCATGTCTATCTGAGAAGGAAGGTTCGGTGCCGCAGCCTGTTGTGCACAATTTATATGCTGATAAGAGAAGGGGGTGCTTTTGGAACGTTTTCCTTCCTGACACTTCTGTCTCTGTGAGCTTTAGCTGCTTGGACTCAGGGATACCGAAGGTATGTGAAAGTGACTGGGATGCGAGAATCATGTTGCACAGGGAACAGGGAAGGTCAGCAAATGTTTCCTGTCCTGGCACATCTCTCAGTCTGAACTGCAGCTGCAGATGCTTCACTTCCGCCAAGGACTCTGCCACCTTGAGAGAAGGATGCGCTCTATGGAGTTGAGAAAGAAAGTGCGTCTCACTAGCTTCTTTCCTCTACTTCATAGACAGCAAAGGGGCTATGAAAGGCAGCACTGGCTTTTTGTTCTAGGACTTCTTCTTTACAAGCAGCTGCTGGATGTTTGGAAGGGGGTTTGGGATATGCAAAAATGAGAGGCTAAGATGGTAAGAGGGTAAGATGGAAGTCATCTGGCAAAAGCAGAGCTCACAAAAGGGCCAGCTGAGAAAGCTCTTGCTGCCTACAACTTCAACTGCACCCCTCAAAGCAGCAGCACACACGCTGCTCTCGGCACTTTCCTTCTCAGCTCTACGCACCATCCTAAGCCTTGCCTCTCCCACACTCAGGATCCAAAGACAACGGCACCAGGGACTGCTCACACACTAAAGGCACCAGGACAAAAGGCTCACCAGCTTGGCCTTTGCATTCCCGCTGACAGCTCCACAGCTTGAACCCAGAGAACTGCCTGCTGCCAACAGCCTTTCCAATCACTCTGAGCACCTCATGACAAGGAGTGTGGGGAATGAATCTCCAGCAGCCTCCTGCCCCAGGCTGTCCCCCGGGAGCAGCTCTGCTCCAGGCCGTGACTGCCACCTGCACAGCCAAAGGACCCAGAGCCGGTGTTACACACCACGGCTGTGCCTGGCACAGAGACACCAGTGGCCACACAAGTGGCCATGGCACTGTCCACACACAGTCCCTGCTGCTGCTCCCCCAGCCGCTGGCACCAACTCCCAGCCACCCACTCCTAAAGCCACGGGGCCCACTGGGACACTGCGGGGGCTCGTGGAAGCCAGCGGCCATTGTGACACAGCGGGGCTGCACAGAGCCCACGGTGCTTTGTGACCCGTGGCTCCCAGGAGAGCCTTTGTGATGCTGGGGAACTACAAGGAAGCCTGGCTCCTCTGTGACACCACCACAGAAGCTCAGGGGAGCCCTTGAGACTGTGCTGATGCTATTGAACCTGATGCAACCCTGCCTCCTCTGTGACACCACAGAAGCTCTTGGAGCCCTGGAGACCGTGGTGATGCTATGGAACCTGATGCAACCCTGCCTCCTCTGTGACACCACAGAACCTCTGGGAGCCCTGGAGACCGTGCTGATGCTATGGAACCTGATGCAACCCTGCCTCCACTGTGACACCACAGAAGCTCACGGAGCCCTGGAGACCGTGCTGATGCTATGGAACCTGATGCAACCCTGCCTCCACTGTGACACCACAGAAGCTCAGGGAGCCCTGGAGACTGTGGTGATGCTATGGAACCTGATGCAACCCTGCCTCCACTGTGACACCACAGAACCTCTGGGAGCCCTGGAGACCGTGCTGATGCTATGGAACCTGATGCAACCCTGCCTCCACTGTGACACCACAGAAGCTCGGGGAGCTCTGCAGACCGTGGGGATGCTGGCGAAGCTGACGGAACCCTGGGCACCACAGTGACGCTATGGAACCTGGTGGAACCGAGGGGCCACAGTGACACTGTGGGGCCTTTTGGAAGCAACAGGACCCTGGTGGGAAGCCACGGGATGATTAATCCTGCACGAACCTGCTCCAGGTGGGCTCCTCTCTCCCAGCTTCCACAGGTGCTGCTAGGATCCCACTCCGGCACTGGCTTGGCACGGGCTCACGGCTTCCTTTGGCAATGGCTCTGCTCCAGGATGGCATGCTGCAGAGAATGCAGGTAGATTTTGTGCTCACTCCTGGCATGCAGCTGGACAATAAAGCCTGATCCAGCCCCCCCTCAGCATATGTCCGGCTCTGGCATTGGGGCGGGGCAACTTTGGGAGCAGCCCCAGCCCTGCTCCTGCTCCCGGCTGGGCACCCAGCTGCTGGGACACAGGTGTGTCCTGATGCCACCGTCTACTCCTTTGAGAAGGGGAGGACAGAGTGCATCAGGGAGTTTGGTGTGGCTTACATGCGGCAAGGAGAAGGTGCAGCCCCAAACTGGCTTTCACTTCTAGAACCTTTTGCTATTGCGGGAGCAGCTGCTGGAGCTTTTCAACCGAGCTGCAAGAGTGAAAAGTGTGATGGCATGTCTATCTGAGAAGGAAGGTTCGGTGCCGCAGCCTGTTGTGCACAATTTATATGCTGATAAGAGAAGGGGGTGCTTTTGGAACGTTTTCCTTCCTGACACTTCTGTCTCTGTGAGCTTTAGCTGCTTGGACTCAGGGATACCGAAGGTATGTGAAAGTGACTGGGATGCGAGAATCATGTTGCACAGGGAACAGGGAAGGTCAGCAAATGTTTCCTGTCCTGGCACATCTCTCAGTCTGAACTGCAGCTGCAGATGCTTCACTTCCGCCAAGGACTCTGCCACCTTGAGAGAAGGATGCGCTCTATGGAGTTGAGAAAGAAAGTGCGTCTCACTAGCTTCTTTCCTCTACTTCATAGACAGCAAAGGGGCTATGAAAGGCAGCACTGGCTTTTTGTTCTAGGACTTCTTCTTTACAAGCAGCTGCTGGATGTTTGGAAGGGGGTTTGGGATATGCAAAAATGAGAGGCTAAGATGGTAAGAGGGTAAGATGGAAGTCATCTGGCAAAAGCAGAGCTCACAAAAGGGCCAGCTGAGAAAGCTCTTGCTGCCTACAACTTCAACTGCACCCCTCAAAGCAGCAGCACACACGCTGCTCTCGGCACTTTCCTTCTCAGCTCTACGCACCATCCTAAGCCTTGCCTCTCCCACACTCAGGATCCAAAGACAACGGCACCAGGGACTGCTCACACACTAAAGGCACCAGGACAAAAGGCTCACCAGCTTGGCCTTTGCATTCCCGCTGACAGCTCCACAGCTTGAACCCAGAGAACTGCCTGCTGCCAACAGCCTTTCCAATCACTCTGAGCACCTCATGACAAGGAGTGTGGGGAATGAATCTCCAGCAGCCTCCTGCCCCAGGCTGTCCCCCGGGAGCAGCCCTGCTCCAGGCCGTGACTGCCACCTGCACAGCCAAAGGACCCAGAGCCGGTGTTACACACCACGGCTGTGCCTGGCACAGAGACACCAGTGGCCACACAAGTGGCCATGGCACTGTCCACACACAGTCCCTGCTGCTGCTCCCCCAGCCGCTGGCACCAACTCCCAGCCACCCACTCCTAAAGCCACGGGGCCCACTGGGACACTGCGGGGGCTCGTGGAAGCCAGCGGCCATTGTGACACAGCGGGGCTGCACAGAGCCCACGGTGCTTTGTGACCCGTGGCTCCCAGGAGAGCCTTTGTGATGCTGGGGAACTACAAGGAAGCCTGGCTCCTCTGTGACACCACCACAGAAGCTCAGGGGAGCCCTGGAGACCGTGCTGATGCTATGGAACCTGATGCAACCCTGCCTCCTCTGTGACACCACAGAACCTCTGGGAGCCCTGGAGACCGTGCTGATGCTATGGAACCTGATGCAACCCTGCCTCCACTGTGACACCACAGAAGCTCAGGGAGCCCTGGAGACTGTCGTGATGCTATTGAACCTGATGCAACCCTGCCTCCACTGTGACACCACAGAACCTCTGGGAGCCCTGGAGACCGTGCTGATGCTATGGAACCTGATGCAACCCTGCCTCCACTGTGACACCACAGAAGCTCGGGGAGCTCTGCAGACCGTGGGGATGCTGGCGAAGCTGACGGAACCCTGGGCACCACAGTGACGCTATGGAACCTGGTGGAACCGAGGGGCCACAGTGACACTGTGGGGCCTTTTGGAAGCAACAGGACCCTGGTGGGAAGCCACGGGATGATTAATCCTGCACGAACCTGCTCCAGGTGGGCTCCTCTCTCCCGGCTTCCACAGGTGCTGCTAGGATCCCACTCCGGCACTGGCTTGGCACGGGCTCACGGCTTCCTTTGGCAATGGCTCTGCTCCAGGATGGCATGCTGCAGAGAATGCAGGTAGATTTTGTGCTCACTCCTGGCATGCAGCTGGACAATAAAGCCTGATCCAGCCCCCCCTCAGCATATGTCCGGCTCTGGCATTGGGGCGGGGCAACTTTGGGAGCAGCCCCAGCCCTGCTCCTGCTCCCGGCTGGGCACCCAGCTGCTGGGACACAGGTGTGTCCTGATGCCACCGTCTACTCCTTTGAGAAGGGGAGGACAGAGTGCATCAGGGAGTTTGGTGTGGCTTACATGCGGCAAGGAGAAGGTGCAGCCCCAAACTGGCTTTCACTTCTAGAACCTTTTGCTATTGCGGGAGCAGCTGCTGGAGCTTTTCAACCGAGCTGCAAGAGTGAAAAGTGTGATGGCATGTCTATCTGAGAAGGAAGGTTCGGTGCCGCAGCCTGTTGTGCACAATTTATATGCTGATAAGAGAAGGGGGTGCTTTTGGAACGTTTTCCTTCCTGACACTTCTGTCTCTGTGAGCTTTAGCTGCTTGGACTCAGGGATACCGAAGGTATGTGAAAGTGACTGGGATGCGAGAATCATGTTGCACAGGGAACAGGGAAGGTCAGCAAATGTTTCCTGTCCTGGCACATCTCTCAGTCTGAACTGCAGCTGCAGATGCTTCACTTCCGCCAAGGACTCTGCCACCTTGAGAGAAGGATGCGCTCTATGGAGTTGAGAAAGAAAGTGCGTCTCACTAGCTTCTTTCCTCTACTTCATAGACAGCAAAGGGGCTATGAAAGGCAGCACTGGCTTTTTGTTCTAGGACTTCTTCTTTACAAGCAGCTGCTGGATGTTTGGAAGGGGGTTTGGGATATGCAAAAATGAGAGGCTAAGATGGTAAGAGGGTAAGATGGAAGTCATCTGGCAAAAGCAGAGCTCACAAAAGGGCCAGCTGAGAAAGCTCTTGCTGCCTACAACTTCAACTGCACCCCTCAAAGCAGCAGCACACACGCTGCTCTCGGCACTTTCCTTCTCAGCTCTACGCACCATCCTAAGCCTTGCCTCTCCCACACTCAGGATCCAAAGACAACGGCACCAGGGACTGCTCACACACTAAAGGCACCAGGACAAAAGGCTCACCAGCTTGGCCTTTGCATTCCCGCTGACAGCTCCACAGCTTGAACCCAGAGAACTGCCTGCTGCCAACAGCCTTTCCAATCACTCTGAGCACCTCATGACAAGGAGTGTGGGGAATGAATCTCCAGCAGCCTCCTGCCCCAGGCTGTCCCCCGGGAGCAGCCCTGCTCCAGGCCGTGACTGCCACCTGCACAGCCAAAGGACCCAGAGCCGGTGTTACACACCACGGCTGTGCCTGGCACAGAGACACCAGTGGCCACACAAGTGGCCATGGCACTGTCCACACACAGTCCCTGCTGCTGCTCCCCCAGCCGCTGGCACCAACTCCCAGCCACCCACTCCTAAAGCCACGGGGCCTACTGGGACACTGCGGGGGCTCGTGGAAGCCAGCGGCCATTGTGACACAGCGGGGCTGCACAGAGCCCACGGTGCTTTGTGACCCGTGGCTCCCAGGAGAGCCTTTGTGATGCTGGGGAACTACAAGGAAGCCTGGCTCCTCTGTGACACCACCACAGAAGCTCAGGGGAGCCCTTGAGACTGTGCTGATGCTATTGAACCTGATGCAACCCTGCCTCCTCTGTGACACCACAGAAGCTCTTGGAGCCCTGGAGACCGTGGTGATGCTATGGAACCTGATGCAACCCTGCCTCCTCTGTGACACCACAGAACCTCTGGGAGCCCTGGAGACCGTGCTGATGCTATGGAACCTGATGCAACCCTGCCTCCACTGTGACACCACAGAAGCTCAGGGAGCCCTGGAGACTGTGGTGATGCTATGGAACCTGATGCAACCCTGCCTCCACTGTGACACCACAGAACCTCTGGGAGCCCTGGAGACCGTGCTGATGCTATGGAACCTGATGCAACCCTGCCTCCACTGTGACACCACAGAAGCTCGGGGAGCTCTGCAGACCGTGGGGATGCTGGCGAAGCTGACGGAACCCTGGGCACCACAGTGACGCTATGGAACCTGGTGGAACCGAGGGGCCACAGTGACACTGTGGGGCCTTTTGGAAGCAACAGGACCCTGGTGGGAAGCCACGGGATGATTAATCCTGCACGAACCTGCTCCAGGTGGGCTCCTCTCTCCCGGCTTCCACAGGTGCTGCTAGGATCCCACTCCGGCACTGGCTTGGCACGGGCTCACGGCTTCCTTTGGCAATGGCTCTGCTCCAGGATGGCATGCTGCAGAGAATGCAGGTAGATTTTGTGCTCACTCCTGGCATGCAGCTGGACAATAAAGCCTGATCCAGCCCCCCCTCAGCATATGTCCGGCTCTGGCATTGGGGCGGGGCAACTTTGGGAGCAGCCCCAGCCCTGCTCCTGCTCCCGGCTGGGCACCCAGCTGCTGGGACACAGGTGTGTCCTGATGCCACCGTCTACTCCTTTGAGAAGGGGAGGACAGAGTGCATCAGGGAGTTTGGTGTGGCTTACATGCGGCAAGGAGAAGGTGCAGCCCCAAACTGGCTTTCACTTCTAGAACCTTTTGCTATTGCGGGAGCAGCTGCTGGAGCTTTTCAACCGAGCTGCAAGAGTGAAAAGTGTGATGGCATGTCTATCTGAGAAGGAAGGTTCGGTGCCGCAGCCTGTTGTGCACAATTTATATGCTGATAAGAGAAGGGGGTGCTTTTGGAACGTTTTCCTTCCTGACACTTCTGTCTCTGTGAGCTTTAGCTGCTTGGACTCAGGGATACCGAAGGTATGTGAAAGTGACTGGGATGCGAGAATCATGTTGCACAGGGAACAGGGAAGGTCAGCAAATGTTTCCTGTCCTGGCACATCTCTCAGTCTGAACTGCAGCTGCAGATGCTTCACTTCCGCCAAGGACTCTGCCACCTTGAGAGAAGGATGCGCTCTATGGAGTTGAGAAAGAAAGTGCGTCTCACTAGCTTCTTTCCTCTACTTCATAGACAGCAAAGGGGCTATGAAAGGCAGCACTGGCTTTTTGTTCTAGGACTTCTTCTTTACAAGCAGCTGCTGGATGTTTGGAAGGGGGTTTGGGATATGCAAAAATGAGAGGCTAAGATGGTAAGAGGGTAAGATGGAAGTCATCTGGCAAAAGCAGAGCTCACAAAAGGGCCAGCTGAGAAAGCTCTTGCTGCCTACAACTTCAACTGCACCCCTCAAAGCAGCAGCACACACGCTGCTCTCGGCACTTTCCTTCTCAGCTCTACGCACCATCCTAAGCCTTGCCTCTCCCACACTCAGGATCCAAAGACAACGGCACCAGGGACTGCTCACACACTAAAGGCACCAGGACAAAAGGCTCACCAGCTTGGCCTTTGCATTCCCGCTGACAGCTCCACAGCTTGAACCCAGAGAACTGCCTGCTGCCAACAGCCTTTCCAATCACTCTGAGCACCTCATGACAAGGAGTGTGGGGAATGAATCTCCAGCAGCCTCCTGCCCCAGGCTGTCCCCCGGGAGCAGCCCTGCTCCAGGCTGTGACTGCCACCTGCACAGCCAAAGGACCCAGAGCCGGTGTTACACACCACGGCTGTGCCTGGCACAGAGACACCAGTGGCCACACAAGTGGCCATGGCACTGTCCACACACAGTCCCTGCTGCTGCTCCCCCAGCCGCTGGCACCAACTCCCAGCCACCCACTCCTAAAGCCACGGGGCCCACTGGGACACTGCGGGGGCTCGTGGAAGCCAGCGGCCATTGTGACACAGCGGGGCTGCACAGAGCCCACGGTGCTTTGTGACCCGTGGCTCCCAGGAGAGCCTTTGTGATGCTGGGGAACTACAAGGAAGCCTGGCTCCTCTGTGACACCACCACAGAAGCTCAGGGGAGCCCTTGAGACTGTGCTGATGCTATTGAACCTGATGCAACCCTGCCTCCTCTGTGACACCACAGAAGCTCTTGGAGCCCTGGAGACCGTGCTGATGCTATGGAACCTGATGCAACCCTGCCTCCACTGTGACACCACAGAAGCTCAGGGAGCCCTGGAGACTGTGGTGATGCTATGGAACCTGATGCAACCCTGCCTCCACTGTGACACCACAGAACCTCTGGGAGCCCTGGAGACCGTGCTGATGCTATGGAACCTGATGCAACCCTGCCTCCACTGTGACACCACAGAAGCTCGGGGAGCTCTGCAGACCGTGGGGATGCTGGCGAAGCTGACGGAACCCTGGGCACCACAGTGACGCTATGGAACCTGGTGGAACCGAGGGGCCACAGTGACACTGTGGGGCCTTTTGGAAGCAACAGGACCCTGGTGGGAAGCCACGGGATGATTAATCCTGCACGAACCTGCTCCAGGTGGGCTCCTCTCTCCCGGCTTCCACAGGTGCTGCTAGGATCCCACTCCGGCACTGGCTTGGCACGGGCTCACGGCTTCCTTTGGCAATGGCTCTGCTCCAGGATGGCATGCTGCAGAGAATGCAGGTAGATTTTGTGCTCACTCCTGGCATGCAGCTGGACAATAAAGCCTGATCCAGCCCCCCCTCAGCATATGTCCGGCTCTGGCATTGGGGCGGGGCAACTTTGGGAGCAGCCCCAGCCCTGCTCCTGCTCCCGGCTGGGCACCCAGCTGCTGGGACACAGGTGTGTCCTGATGCCACCGTCTACTCCTTTGAGAAGGGGAGGACAGAGTGCATCAGGGAGTTTGGTGTGGCTTACATGCGGCAAGGAGAAGGTGCAGCCCCAAACTGGCTTTCACTTCTAGAACCTTTTGCTATTGCGGGAGCAGCTGCTGGAGCTTTTCAACCGAGCTGCAAGAGTGAAAAGTGTGATGGCATGTCTATCTGAGAAGGAAGGTTCGGTGCCGCAGCCTGTTGTGCACAATTTATATGCTGATAAGAGAAGGGGGTGCTTTTGCAACGTTTTCCTTCCTGACACTTCTGTCTCTGTGAGCTTTAGCTGCTTGGACTCAGGGATACCGAAGGTATGTGAAAGTGACTGGGATGCGAGAATCATGTTGCACAGGGAACAGGGAAGGTCAGCAAATGTTTCCTGTCCTGGCACATCTCTCAGTCTGAACTGCAGCTGCAGATGCTTCACTTCCGCCAAGGACTCTGCCACCTTGAGAGAAGGATGCGCTCTATGGAGTTGAGAAAGAAAGTGCGTCTCACTAGCTTCTTTCCTCTACTTCATAGACAGCAAAGGGGCTATGAAAGGCAGCACTGGCTTTTTGTTCTAGGACTTCTTCTTTACAAGCAGCTGCTGGATGTTTGGAAGGGGGTTTGGGATATGCAAAAATGAGAGGCTAAGATGGTAAGAGGGTAAGATGGAAGTCATCTGGCAAAAGCAGAGCTCACAAAAGGGCCAGCTGAGAAAGCTCTTGCTGCCTACAACTTCAACTGCACCCCTCAAAGCAGCAGCACACACGCTGCTCTCGGCACTTTCCTTCTCAGCTCTACGCACCATCCTAAGCCTTGCCTCTCCCACACTCAGGATCCAAAGACAACGGCACCAGGGACTGCTCACACACTAAAGGCACCAGGACAAAAGGCTCACCAGCTTGGCCTTTGCATTCCCGCTGACAGCTCCACAGCTTGAACCCAGAGAACTGCCTGCTGCCAACAGCCTTTCCAATCACTCTGAGCACCTCATGACAAGGAGTGTGGGGAATGAATCTCCAGCAGCCTCCTGCCCCAGGCTGTCCCCCGGGAGCAGCCCTGCTCCAGGCTGTGACTGCCACCTGCACAGCCAAAGGACCCAGAGCCGGTGTTACACACCACGGCTGTGCCTGGCACAGAGACACCAGTGGCCACACAAGTGGCCATGGCACTGTCCACACACAGTCCCTGCTGCTGCTCCCCCAGCCGCTGGCACCAACTCCCAGCCACCCACTCCTAAAGCCACGGGGCCCACTGGGACACTGCGGGGGCTCGTGGAAGCCAGCGGCCATTGTGACACAGCGGGGCTGCACAGAGCCCACGGTGCTTTGTGACCCGTGGCTCCCAGGAGAGCCTTTGTGATGCTGGGGAACTACAAGGAAGCCTGGCTCCTCTGTGACACCACCACAGAAGCTCAGGGGAGCCCTGGAGGCCGTGCTGATGCTATTGAACCTGATGCAACCCTGCCTCCTCTGTGACACCACAGAACCTCTGGGAGCTCTGGAGACCGTGCTGATGCTATGGAACCTGATGCAACCCTGCCTCCACTGTGACACCACAGAAGCTCGGGGAGCTCTGCAGACCGTGGGGATGCTGGCGAAGCTGACGGAACCCTGGGCACCACAGTGACGCTATGGAACCTGGTGGAACCGAGGGGCCACAGTGACACTGTGGGGCCTTTTGGAAGCAACAGGACCCTGGTGGGAAGCCACGGGATGATTAATCCTGCACGAACCTGCTCCAGGTGGGCTCCTCTCTCCCGGCTTCCACAGGTGCTGCTAGGATCCCACTCCGGCACTGGCTTGGCACGGGCTCACGGCTTCCTTTGGCAATGGCTCTGCTCCAGGATGGCATGCTGCAGAGAATGCAGGTAGATTTTGTGCTCACTCCTGGCATGCAGCTGGACAATAAAGCCTGATCCAGCCCCCCCTCAGCATATGTCCGGCTCTGGCATTGGGGCGGGGCAACTTTGGGAGCAGCCCCAGCCCTGCTCCTGCTCCCGGCTGGGCACCCAGCTGCTGGGACACAGGTGTGTCCTGATGCCACCGTCTACTCCTTTGAGAAGGGGAGGACAGAGTGCATCAGGGAGTTTGGTGTGGCTTACATGCGGCAAGGAGAAGGTGCAGCCCCAAACTGGCTTTCACTTCTAGAACCTTTTGCTATTGCGGGAGCAGCTGCTGGAGCTTTTCAACCGAGCTGCAAGAGTGAAAAGTGTGATGGCATGTCTATCTGAGAAGGAAGGTTCGGTGCCGCAGCCTGTTGTGCACAATTTATATGCTGATAAGAGAAGGGGGTGCTTTTGCAACGTTTTCCTTCCTGACACTTCTGTCTCTGTGAGCTTTAGCTGCTTGGACTCAGGGATACCGAAGGTATGTGAAAGTGACTGGGATGCGAGAATCATGTTGCACAGGGAACAGGGAAGGTCAGCAAATGTTTCCTGTCCTGGCACATCTCTCAGTCTGAACTGCAGCTGCAGATGCTTCACTTCCGCCAAGGACTCTGCCACCTTGAGAGAAGGATGCGCTCTATGGAGTTGAGAAAGAAAGTGCGTCTCACTAGCTTCTTTCCTCTACTTCATAGACAGCAAAGGGGCTATGAAAGGCAGCACTGGCTTTTTGTTCTAGGACTTCTTCTTTACAAGCAGCTGCTGGATGTTTGGAAGGGGGTTTGGGATATGCAAAAATGAGAGGCTAAGATGGTAAGAGGGTAAGATGGAAGTCATCTGGCAAAAGCAGAGCTCACAAAAGGGCCAGCTGAGAAAGCTCTTGCTGCCTACAACTTCAACTGCACCCCTCAAAGCAGCAGCACACACGCTGCTCTCGGCACTTTCCTTCTCAGCTCTACGCACCATCCTAAGCCTTGCCTCTCCCACACTCAGGATCCAAAGACAACGGCACCAGGGACTGCTCACACACTAAAGGCACCAGGACAAAAGGCTCACCAGCTTGGCCTTTGCATTCCCGCTGACAGCTCCACAGCTTGAACCCAGAGAACTGCCTGCTGCCGACAGCCTTTCCAATCACTCTGAGCACCTCATGACAAGGAGTGTGGGGAATGAATCTCCAGCAGCCTCCTGCCCCAGGCTGTCCCCCGGGAGCAGCCCTGCTCCAGGCCGTGACTGCCACCTGCACAGCCAAAGGACCCAGAGCCGGTGTTACACACCACGGCTGTGCCTGGCACAGAGACACCAGTGGCCACACAAGTGGCCATGGCACTGTCCACACACAGTCCCTGCTGCTGCTCCCCCAGCCGCTGGCACCAACTCCCAGCCACCCACTCCTAAAGCCACGGGGCCCACTGGGACACTGCGGGGGCTCGTGGAAGCCAGCGGCCATTGTGACACAGCGGGGCTGCACAGAGCCCACGGTGCTTTGTGACCCGTGGCTCCCAGGAGAGCCTTTGTGATGCTGGGGAACTACAAGGAAGCCTGGCTCCTCTGTGACACCACCACAGAAGCTCAGGGGAGCCCTGGAGACCGTGCTGATGCTATTGAACCTGATGCAACCCTGCCTCCTCTGTGACACCACAGAAGCTCTTGGAGCCCTGGAGACCGTGGTGATGCTATGGAACCTGATGCAACCCTGCCTCCTCTGTGACACCACAGAACCTCTGGGAGCCCTGGAGACCGTGCTGATGCTATGGAACCTGATGCAACCCTGCCTCCTCTGTGACACCACAGAAGCTCAGGGAGCCCTGGAGACTGTGGTGATGCTATGGAACCTGATGCAACCCTGCCTCCACTGTGACACCACAGAAGCTCGGGGAGCTCTGCAGACCGTGGGGATGCTGGCGAAGCTGACGGAACCCTGGGCACCACAGTGACGCTATGGAACCTGGTGGAACCGAGGGGCCACAGTGACACTGTGGGGCCTTTTGGAAGCAACAGGACCCTGGTGGGAAGCCACGGGATGATTAATCCTGCACGAACCTGCTCCAGGTGGGCTCCTCTCTCCCGGCTTCCACAGGTGCTGCTAGGATCCCACTCCGGCACTGGCTTGGCACGGGCTCACGGCTTCCTTTGGCAATGGCTCTGCTCCAGGATGGCATGCTGCAGAGAATGCAGGTAGATTTTGTGCTCACTCCTGGCATGCAGCTGGACAATAAAGCCTGATCCAGCCCCCCCTCAGCATATGTCCGGCTCTGGCATTGGGGCGGGGCAACTTTGGGAGCAGCCCCAGCCCTGCTCCTGCTCCCGGCTGGGCACCCAGCTGCTGGGACACAGGTGTGTCCTGATGCCACCGTCTACTCCTTTGAGAAGGGGAGGACAGAGTGCATCAGGGAGTTTGGTGTGGCTTACATGCGGCAAGGAGAAGGTGCAGCCCCAAACTGGCTTTCACTTCTAGAACCTTTTGCTATTGCGGGAGCAGCTGCTGGAGCTTTTCAACCGAGCTGCAAGAGTGAAAAGTGTGATGGCATGTCTATCTGAGAAGGAAGGTTCGGTGCCGCAGCCTGTTGTGCACAATTTATATGCTGATAAGAGAAGGGGGTGCTTTTGGAACGTTTCCCTTCCTGACACTTCTGTCTCTGTGAGCTTTAGCTGCTTGGACTCAGGGATACCGAAGGTATGTGAAAGTGACTGGGATGCGAGAATCATGTTGCACAGGGAACAGGGAAGGTCAGCAAATGTTTCCTGTCCTGGCACATCTCTCAGTCTGAACTGCAGCTGCAGATGCTTCACTTCCGCCAAGGACTCTGCCACCTTGAGAGAAGGATGCGCTCTATGGAGTTGAGAAAGAAAGTGCGTCTCACTAGCTTCTTTCCTCTACTTCATAGACAGCAAAGGGGCTATGAAAGGCAGCACTGGCTTTTTGTTCTAGGACTTCTTCTTTACAAGCAGCTGCTGGATGTTTGGAAGGGGGTTTGGGATATGCAAAAATGAGAGGCTAAGATGGTAAGAGGGTAAGATGGAAGTCATCTGGCAAAAGCAGAGCTCACAAAAGGGCCAGCTGAGAAAGCTCTTGCTGCCTACAACTTCAACTGCACCCCTCAAAGCAGCAGCACACATGCTGCTCTCGGCACTTTCCTTCTCAGCTCTACGCACCATCCTAAGCCTTGCCTCTCCCACACTCAGGATCCAAAGACAACGGCACCAGGGACTGCTCACACACTAAAGGCACCAGGACAAAAGGCTCACCAGCTTGGCCTTTGCATTCCCGCTGACAGCTCCACAGCTTGAACCCAGAGAACTGCCTGCTGCCAACAGCCTTTCCAATCACTCTGAGCACCTCATGACAAGGAGTGTGGGGAATGAATCTCCAGCAGCCTCCTGCCCCAGGCTGTCCCCCGGGAGCAGCCCTGCTCCAGGCCGTGACTGCCACCTGCACAGCCAAAGGACCCAGAACCGGTGTTACACACCACGGCTGTGCCTGGCACAGAGACACCAGTGGCCACACAAGTGGCCATGGCACTGTCCACACACAGTCCCTGCTGCTGCTCCCCCAGCCGCTGGCACCAACTCCCAGCCACCCACTCCTAAAGCCACGGGGCCCACTGGGACACTGCGGGGGCTCGTGGAAGCCAGCGGCCATTGTGACACAGCGGGGCTGCACAGAGCCCACGGTGCTTTGTGACCCGTGGCTCCCAGGAGAGCCTTTGTTGTTGGGGAAGATGAAACAGGAAAGCCTTATAAATATGATTGCCTAACAAAAGATTCTGGGAATATGAAAACTGTGAGCGACATCGAAATGAAGGCCATCTTTGAGATATAGAGTCTTAGTTACTGAACAACTGGAAAACAATGGTATAGCCGGCTGAAGGTAATCCCCTCTTGATTGAACAATACCCTCTGCTTGCAGACAGGTCCAAGGGTCAGAGCAGACCCTACTAGCTCAGCAGAAGGGGTCCAAAGAGTAGTTTTTAGAAGTTAAAATGTAACACTCTATGGTAATGTAAGAACTCTTATAGGCTGTATGTAAATGCTATAGGATTTGTACCTTGTATTAGATTGGCTACTGAGAATTAGAATATTCACTACAGAAGATGATTTATTGTATTGTAACAAGCTCCTCGCTCTCTTAACTCCTCTCCTCTTAGTAATGCTCTTCTCCTCTTAGTAACGCTCTTAGTAACTCTCTTAGTAGCTCTCTTAGTAATGCTCTTCTCCTCTTAGTAGCTCTCTTAGTAACTCTCTTGCTCTTCTTCTTCCTCTTAATTCAGCTCTCCTCTTAGTTTGTCTCTCTTGCTCTTTACACTCTTAGCTCTCAGCCTCTTGCTCTAGCTCTCTCGCTCACTCTCTCTCCCTCTCTTACACCTTGGGCCTGCTTGGAGCTGCAGCTGGCAGCTCTAAGCAGTGCCCCTGTACCCACGCCCTCTGCAATAAACTGCATGCTCCAAAGACCTGCTTATAGAGATCTCTCGTCGCCGTCCATCTCCAGCCGGGCCCGACCGAACCCACACCCTCATCACCATCATCGCCATCAATTTCGACAAACTGGCGCCCAAACGTGAGTGAAGGCCTGATTCAGCTTCTTCCACCTGTGAGAGACTTCGCCATGGACGGTAACTAAAAGACCAGTTATAGCCACCTGGAACGTGTCGTGAGCACGGCATACCGTTGCTGCGCAGCGTAAAAGCCGGAGCTCTATAACTCTGCTGAGGCAGCCCTCGAGCACGGGGAGCCGTTACTTCGTAGCAATTACCTGGAGCTCTCGGAGGGAGGAAATTGCCTGGCAGTCCTCGAGCACAGACGGCCACTGCTGCGCAGCGGTTACCTGGAGCTCTTTGAGGAAGTTTGCCGTGGTACCCCTCGAGCACGGACACGCTGCTAAGCAGTGCAGACCGGAGCTCTTAGGAGGGATCCAGCCGCGCGCCCGAGCACAGGCGGGTATTGCTCAGCACCGCCCGCGCTGGAGCTCTGAGTGGAGACACCTGCGAGGTCCCGAGCACGGAAAGCCGTTGCCAAGCGACGCCTGAAACCGGAGCTCTGAGGAGGGACCCGACAGCAGCGTCCTGAGCGCCGTGTGGAGAGCCTGGCCAGCCCCCCACGACGGACTTCTGATTAAGGACCCTGCCCCCTGCGACATCTAGGTGAGTATCATACTGGTCAATAATGGGACAAACTCACTCTGCCCATGACAGACATCTCTATAAACAACTTAAGTACTTACTAAGCTCCGGTCCAAGTCAATTACCTAAACAGGAGCTAAAAAACCTCTTAGAATGGACTCTGATTAATTTCCCAAATGCTGACCGTTCAGCCGTCTTTACAAGAGACTTCTGGGACACAGTTCGGGTTAAACTCTTTAATAATATCTCCCGCCGGGATTGGGCTGCCGCGGAGCTGGTCCCGGCTTGCAGAGCGCTCGTGGAGCTGTTTGCTGCGAAGGCGCCGCCCGCAGCAGCCACCTCGCCGGGTCCCGCTCCTGCTGCGAGCCCGCCCCTTGCCGCCGCGAGCCTGCAACCGGGCACGGCCCCCGCCCCGCCGCCGGACCTCACGGCTCCGGTACCCGCGGTCCAGCTGTCTCGTGCCGCCCCGCCCCACCCCCCCGCGGTCCCTGCACCGGTCACCCCTGCCCCACCGGACTCCACCGCCCCCCCCACCGCCCCCGTCATCTCCACCCCCACGGTCCCGTTAGTCCCTGCTGTCCCGCCTCTCGCGGCTCCGGTAGCCGCGGTCCGACTGACTCGTGCCGCCCCGCCCCCCGCCCCCGCTGTCCTGGCAGCCGTCACCCCTGTCCCACCGGACCCTACGACCCCCTCCACCGCTCCCCCCATCCCCGCCCCCCCCATCCCGTTCCTCCCTGCTGCCCCGGCTCCCGCGGTCCCCGCCCTCGGCTCCAGCGTCTTCGCGGCCCCGTCCCTCGCTCCTCCCACCCCGTCCGCCAGCGCCTTCGCGGCCCCGCCCCCCGCCGATAGCCCCGCGGGGCCAGCGGCTGCTCCCCAGCCACCTACGGGTCCTACCGCTCCCCTAGCCGCGCCTGTTATGGCTGTAGCCACCATCATAGCCGGCCCCCCGCAAAGCCAGGCGGCGACCCTTCTTCCAGCCCCCCAGGTCCCCCTCGCCGCCACCGACACGGCGCCGGTGGTGGTCAACGTCCCGTCCGCGTCCGTGGGACACGGAGCGCCCCAGCCCCGCCAGCCACCTGGTGCCGGCGCTGCAGCGCCTACACAGATGGCTGCTGCCTCTCCCGTGCCTGCCGCTGCTCCAGCCCCGTCTCCTGGCACCGCCGCGCCGGCAGCCACACCAGCCCAGCCTGCAAACTCCCAGCGGCAGCACGCCGCGGTCCAGCCGCCGACTGGCCCACCGTTCGCCATGGCCCCACCGCAACATACTCCCGCCGCCTCCACGCCGGCCCTCCCGCCTCCCGCAGCCCCGGGATCGTCTCCTGCCGACGGGACAGCCCTGCCACCTCCCGCTCTCCCCGACACACAGACAGCGGCCATCACAGTCCGCCACGTTGACCTGATGGCGCAACCCACGCACGCTCACACTTCTCCAACCACAGCACTGCTCACGGAACTAGCTCCGCCACCGCCCCCCACGGCTTTCACCTCGCCTTCAATAGAGCCACCCGCACCCCCTCGCCCGCTGCCGCGGAGCCGGTTGCTCGCGGCCCCCCCGCCTCCTCGCCCGCCACCGCGGAGATCGGCAGTGCCATCGCCGCCCCCGCCGGGGCCCTCCGGCACCGCACAGCTGTATCCCTCGGCTACCGCCGCCCAGCAACATCCCTCCGCGCAGCTCAGCCTCGCCTC
The DNA here is from genome assembly GCF_041296385.1 of Aphelocoma coerulescens. Lineage (NCBI taxonomy): Eukaryota > Metazoa > Chordata > Aves > Passeriformes > Corvidae > Aphelocoma > Aphelocoma coerulescens. The sequence goes on from NW_027183469.1 coordinate 79,818, forward strand.
ACAAGCCGCAAACAGGGGGGGAACGGAGGGCAGTGGTGCAGCTCCAGTGGCAGGGAAGACGGAGAGCCGCTCTGCCCGAGCTGATGCTTTAAATCTAACACCAGGAAACCCTGAAAAGCAGCCAGATTTGTTTGCAATGAGCCCCAGAGTCCCGCCAGCGAGCGGCTGGGATCTTGCAACCCATAAGGAGAAAACGAGTTCTGAGAGTTTGTTAGCGCTACTTTCTGAATCAAAAAATCCTCCAAAGTGCTCAGATTATTCTCAATTAACAGATTGGCATGAAATAAGACTCCAAAGCTGTAAAGATGAAAGTCTATTAGCTAAGCCTGTGATAGCTAGCCAACAGCCTGACAGTCCCAAAACGTGGGTTCCCATCCCCACTCACGAAATTAAAGAACTAAGAAGGGCTGTAAGAGATAGTGGTATTTGCTCACCGTATCTTAAACAACTGCTAAAAAGTACCCTAAAAAGAACACATCAAACCCTAAAACGCATTTTAGATCAACAGAGAGGGGGAGAAGTCCAGGATACACCTCAAAGGAGGTTGAACAAGGCTTTGTATGTTTACAATTTTTTGAATAGCTCTGCAGAAGAGCCTGATCCCCCCATTTATAGACATTTTTTGAACAACAAAAAAGCAAAACTGAAAGAGCGCCCCCCAGTTTTGATTAAAAATCTAGACTCAGGAAAAATAGAAGGACCATACAATCTTATAATGTGGGGGAAGGGGTTTGCATGTGTTTCCACAGGTGAAGGAATCAAGTGGGTTCCAGCAAAAAACGTGAAGCCATACCTCGCATCAAAGCCTGCTGATGCCACCACACCAGCCAGTGACTCTGCAAGTGGAAGCCAGGAAGCAAGCACCCAGACCTGAACTGCGCAGAATCACCAGAAGAAAGTGATCTGCCAAAAACAGCTCAAGAAAAGAATGGAGTTTTCTCATTTGCGCGCGTGCATGTTGCTTTTATTCTTTTGTTTTAGTTTTTGTAGTGAAGCTTTACCTGTGAATCAACCAAAGACAAATGTCTGGGTTGCTTTAGCCAAATCCGCAGGCTCCGATACCATCTGTCTATCTGACACAAGCCCTGACAAACCTTTTTCAACCTGTTTAGTTGGAGTACCTCTTCCAGAAGGTTTTGATAATATTACTCTTGATAAGTATTGGCCATATGACGATCATCATGTATCTCCAACTCCCAGCCATAGACACCAAACTTATATTGATAATTCTAAAATTGATAAATCTGACCTTCAAGAGCTAGAAATCCTAGGTTCGTTAACTATGGATACCTGCTATTTCTTTCACTTTCAAGGAGAAAACGGTCCCCATTTAAATGTTACCCCATATCACCCAGCTTATAGCAATGTAACTTCTTGGTGTAGTCAAGTTAAGCTTCTTATATATGACGAACCTCATGCAGATCGTTTTAGCAAACTTCCTATTCGATTCCCCAGAGGAATTTGGCTCATCTGTGGAGACAGGGCCTGGCAAGGTATACCTTCAAAAATAGATGGTGGCCCTTGTGCTCTGGGACAACTTACAATTATTGCTCCCAGTGTCAAAGAGGTAATCAAAAAGAAAAGCAGAAAGATCAGATCTTCCTGGGGACATCAGTACGATAGTGACTGTGATAGTGACTTCCACCCTTGGAACTCTGGAAAATCAATTGTTGCAAGCATTTTTCTACCTCAGTTAAGCTCCTCAATTGCTTTAAAACAGTTAAACAAGTTGGGATGTTGGCTCAGCAAGGAGGTAAATGCCACCTCTACTATGATCAGTGATCTGTTAACCGATGAAGAGGCAGTCAGACATGCCACTTTACAAAATAGAGCTGCCGTTGATTATCTTTTATTAGCACATGGGCACGGCTGTGAAGATTTTGAAGGATTATGCTGTATGAACTTATCCGATCATTCTGTTTCCATTCACAAACAGCTACAAAACCTAAAGGATCTAGCTAACCAAATTAGAACAGATGACCCGTCTTGGCTGGACAGTTTGTTTGATGATTGGAGCTTTGCACCTTGGCTAAGGGAACTCTGTAAAATAGGCTTGATTATTCTAGTAGTAATAATTATAGTTTTAGTAGCAGTACCTTGTATGCTTCAGTGTGTGCAAAAAATAACGAGTAGGACTGTATCTAATATCTTAGTTGTTCATCAGAACGGGGGAGATGTTGGGGAAGATGAAACAGGAAAGCCTTATAAATATGATTGCCTAACAAAAGATTCTGGGAATATGAAAACTGTGAGCGACATCGAAATGAAGGCCATCTTTGAGATATAGAGTCTTAGTTACTGAACAACTGGAAAACAATGGTATAGCCGGCTGAAGGTAATCCCCTCTTGATTGAACAATACCCTCTGCTTGCAGACAGGTCCAAGGGTCAGAGCAGACCCTACTAGCTCAGCAGAAGGGGTCCAAAGAGTAGTTTTTAGAAGTTAAAATGTAACACTCTATGGTAATGTAAGAACTCTTATAGGCTGTATGTAAATGCTATAGGATTTGTACCTTGTATTAGATTGGCTACTGAGAATTAGAATATTCACTACAGAAGATGATTTATTGTATTGTAACAAGCTCCTCGCTCTCTTAACTCCTCTCCTCTTAGTAATGCTCTTCTCCTCTTAGTAACGCTCTTAGTAACTCTCTTAGTAGCTCTCTTAGTAATGCTCTTCTCCTCTTAGTAGCTCTCTTAGTAACTCTCTTGCTCTTCTTCTTCCTCTTAATTCAGCTCTCCTCTTCGTTTGTCTCTCTTGCTCTTTACACTCTTAGCTCTCAGCCTCTTGCTCTAGCTCTCTCGCTCACTCTCTCTCCCTCTCTTACACCTTGGGCCTGCTTGGAGCTGCAGCTGGCAGCTCTAAGCAGTGCCCCTGTACCCACGCCCTCTGCAATAAACTGCATGCTCCAAAGACCTGCTTATAGAGATCTCTCGTCGCCGTCCATCTCCAGCCGGGCCCGACCGAACCCACACCCTCATCACCATCATCGCCATCAATTTCGACATTTGTGATGCTGGGGAACTACAAGGAAGCCTGGCTCCTCTGTGACACCACCACAGAAGCTCAGGGGAGCCCTGGAGACCGTGCTGATGCTATTGAACCTGATGCAACCCTGCCTCCTCTGTGACACCACAGAAGCTCTTGGAGCCCTGGAGACCGTGGTGATGCTATGGAACCTGATGCAACCCTGCCTCCTCTGTGACACCACAGAACCTCTGGGAGCCCTGGAGACCGTGCTGATGCTATGGAACCTGATGCAACCCTGCCTCCTCTGTGACACCACAGAAGCTCAGGGAGCCCTGGAGACTGTGGTGATGCTATGGAACCTGATGCAACCCTGCCTCCACTGTGACACCACAGAACCTCTGGGAGCCCTGGAGACCGTGCTGATGCTATGGAACCTGATGCAACCCTGCCTCCACTGTGACACCACAGAAGCTCGGGGAGCTCTGCAGACCGTGGGGATGCTGGCGAAGCTGACGGAACCCTGGGCACCACAGTGACGCTATGGAACCTGGTGGAACCGAGGGGCCACAGTGACACTGTGGGGCCTTTTGGAAGCAACAGGACCCTGGTGGGAAGCCACGGGATGATTAATCCTGCACGAACCTGCTCCAGGTGGGCTCCTCTCTCCCGGCTTCCACAGGTGCTGCTAGGATCCCACTCCGGCACTGGCTTGGCACGGGCTCACGGCTTCCTTTGGCAATGGCTCTGCTCCAGGATGGCATGCTGCAGAGAATGCAGGTAGATTTTGTGCTCACTCCTGGCATGCAGCTGGACAATAAAGCCTGATCCAGCCCCCCCTCAGCATATGTCCGGCTCTGGCATTGGGGCGGGGCAACTTTGGGAGCAGCCCCAGCCCTGCTCCTGCTCCCGGCTGGGCACCCAGCTGCTGGGACACAGGTGTGTCCTGATGCCACCGTCTACTCCTTTGAGAAGGGGAGGACAGAGTGCATCAGGGAGTTTGGTGTGGCTTACATGCGGCAAGGAGAAGGTGCAGCCCCAAACTGGCTTTCACTTCTAGAACCTTTTGCTATTGCGGGAGCAGCTGCTGGAGCTTTTCAACCGAGCTGCAAGAGTGAAAAGTGTGATGGCATGTCTATCTGAGAAGGAAGGTTCGGTGCCGCAGCCTGTTGTGCACAATTTATATGCTGATAAGAGAAGGGGGTGCTTTTGGAACGTTTTCCTTCCTGACACTTCTGTCTCTGTGAGCTTTAGCTGCTTGGACTCAGGGATACCGAAGGTATGTGAAAGTGACTGGGATGCGAGAATCATGTTGCACAGGGAACAGGGAAGGTCAGCAAATGTTTCCTGTCCTGGCACATCTCTCAGTCTGAACTGCAGCTGCAGATGCTTCACTTCCGCCAAGGACTCTGCCACCTTGAGAGAAGGATGCGCTCTATGGAGTTGAGAAAGAAAGTGCGTCTCACTAGCTTCTTTCCTCTACTTCATAGACAGCAAAGGGGCTATGAAAGGCAGCACTGGCTTTTTGTTCTAGGACTTCTTCTTTACAAGCAGCTGCTGGATGTTTGGAAGGGGGTTTGGGATATGCAAAAATGAGAGGCTAAGATGGTAAGAGGGTAAGATGGAAGTCATCTGGCAAAAGCAGAGCTCACAAAAGGGCCAGCTGAGAAAGCTCTTGCTGCCTACAACTTCAACTGCACCCCTCAAAGCAGCAGCACACACGCTGCTCTCGGCACTTTCCTTCTCAGCTCTACGCACCATCCTAAGCCTTGCCTCTCCCACACTCAGGATCCAAAGACAACGGCACCAGGGACTGCTCACACACTAAAGGCACCAGGACAAAAGGCTCACCAGCTTGGCCTTTGCATTCCCGCTGACAGCTCCACAGCTTGAACCCAGAGAACTGCCTGCTGCCAACAGCCTTTCCAATCACTCTGAGCACCTCATGACAAGGAGTGTGGGGAATGAATCTCCAGCAGCCTCCTGCCCCAGGCTGTCCCCCGGGAGCAGCCCTGCTCCAGGCCGTGACTGCCACCTGCACAGCCAAAGGACCCAGAGCCGGTGTTACACACCACGGCTGTGCCTGGCACAGAGACACCAGTGGCCACACAAGTGGCCATGGCACTGTCCACACACAGTCCCTGCTGCTGCTCCCCCAGCCGCTGGCACCAACTCCCAGCCACCCACTCCTAAAGCTACGGGGCCCACTGGGACACTGCGGGGGCTCGTGGAAGCCAGCGGCCATTGTGACACAGCGGGGCTGCACAGAGCCCACGGTGCTTTGTGACCCGTGGCTCCCAGGAGAGCCTTTGTGATGCTGGGGAACTACAAGGAAGCCTGGCTCCTCTGTGACACCACCACAGAAGCTCAGGGGAGCCCTGGAGACCGTGCTGATGCTATGGAACCTGATGCAACCCTGCCTCCTCTGTGACACCACAGAACCTCTGGGAGCCCTGGAGACCGTGCTGATGCTATGGAACCTGATGCAACCCTGCCTCCACTGTGACACCACAGAAGCTCGGGGAGCTCTGCAGACCGTGGGGATGCTGGCGAAGCTGACGGAACCCTGGGCACCACAGTGACGCTATGGAACCTGGTGGAACCGAGGGGCCACAGTGACACTGTGGGGCCTTTTGGAAGCAACAGGACCCTGGTGGGAAGCCACGGGATGATTAATCCTGCACGAACCTGCTCCAGGTGGGCTCCTCTCTCCCGGCTTCCACAGGTGCTGCTAGGATCCCACTCCGGCACTGGCTTGGCACGGGCTCACGGCTTCCTTTGGCAATGGCTCTGCTCCAGGATGGCATGCTGCAGAGAATGCAGGTAGATTTTGTGCTCACTCCTGGCATGCAGCTGGACAATAAAGCCTGATCCAGCCCCCCCTCAGCATATGTCCGGCTCTGGCATTGGGGCGGGGCAACTTTGGGAGCAGCCCCAGCCCTGCTCCTGCTCCCGGCTGGGCACCCAGCTGCTGGGACACAGGTGTGTCCTGATGCCACCGTCTACTCCTTTGAGAAGGGGAGGACAGAGTGCATCAGGGAGTTTGGTGTGGCTTACATGCGGCAAGGAGAAGGTGCAGCCCCAAACTGGCTTTCACTTCTAGAACCTTTTGCTATTGCGGGAGCAGCTGCTGGAGCTTTTCAACCGAGCTGCAAGAGTGAAAAGTGTGATGGCATGTCTATCTGAGAAGAAAGGTTCGGTGCCGCAGCCTGTTGTGCACAATTTATATGCTGATAAGAGAAGGGGGTGCTTTTGGAACGTTTCCCTTCCTGACACTTCTGTCTCTGTGAGCTTTAGCTGCTTGGACTCAGGGATACCGAAGGTATGTGAAAGTGACTGGGATGCGAGAATCATGTTGCACAGGGAACAGGGAAGGTCAGCAAATGTTTCCTGTCCTGGCACATCTCTCAGTCTGAACTGCAGCTGCAGATGCTTCACTTCCGCCAAGGACTCTGCCACCTTGAGAGAAGGATGCGCTCTATGGAGTTGAGAAAGAAAGTGCGTCTCACTAGCTTCTTTCCTCTACTTCATAGACAGCAAAGGGGCTATGAAAGGCAGCACTGGCTTTTTGTTCTAGGACTTCTTCTTTACAAGCAGCTGCTGGATGTTTGGAAGGGGGTTTGGGATATGCAAAAATGAGAGGCTAAGATGGTAAGAGGGTAAGATGGAAGTCATCTGGCAAAAGCAGAGCTCACAAAAGGGCCAGCTGAGAAAGCTCTTGCTGCCTACAACTTCAACTGCACCCCTCAAAGCAGCAGCACACACGCTGCTCTCGGCACTTTCCTTCTCAGCTCTACGCACCATCCTAAGCCTTGCCTCTCCCACACTCAGGATCCAAAGACAACGGCACCAGGGACTGCTCACACACTAAAGGCACCAGGACAAAAGGCTCACCAGCTTGGCCTTTGCATTCCCGCTGACAGCTCCACAGCTTGAACCCAGAGAACTGCCTGCTGCCAACAGCCTTTCCAATCACTCTGAGCACCTCATGACAAGGAGTGTGGGGAATGAATCTCCAGCAGCCTCCTGCCCCAGGCTGTCCCCCGGGAGCAGCCCTGCTCCAGGCCGTGACTGCCACCTGCACAGCCAAAGGACCCAGAGCCGGTGTTACACACCACGGCTGTGCCTGGCACAGAGACACCAGTGGCCACACAAGTGGCCATGGCACTGTCCACACACAGTCCCTGCTGCTGCTCCCCCAGCCGCTGGCACCAACTCCCAGCCACCCACTCCTAAAGCTACGGGGCCCACTGGGACACTGCGGGGGCTCGTGGAAGCCAGCGGCCATTGTGACACAGCGGGGCTGCACAGAGCCCACGGTGCTTTGTGACCCGTGGCTCCCAGGAGAGCCTTTGTGATGCTGGGGAACTACAAGGAAGCCTGGCTCCTCTGTGACACCACCACAGAAGCTCAGGGGAGCCCTGGAGACCGTGCTGATGCTATGGAACCTGATGCAACCCTGCCTCCTCTGTGACACCACAGAACCTCTGGGAGCCCTGGAGACCGTGCTGATGCTATGGAACCTGATGCAACCCTGCCTCCACTGTGACACCACAGAAGCTCAGGGAGCCCTGGAGACTGTGGTGATGCTATGGAACCTGATGCAACCCTGCCTCCACTGTGACACCACAGAACCTCTGGGAGCCCTGGAGACCGTGCTGATGCTATGGAACCTGATGCAACCCTGCCTCCACTGTGACACCACAGAACCTCTGGGAGCTCTGCAGACCGTGGGGATGCTGGCGAAGCTGACGGAACCCTGGGCACCACAGTGACGCTATGGAACCTGGTGGAACCGAGGGGCCACAGTGACACTGTGGGGCCTTTTGGAAGCAACAGGACCCTGGTGGGAAGCCACGGGATGATTAATCCTGCACGAACCTGCTCCAGGTGGGCTCCTCTCTCCCGGCTTCCACAGGTGCTGCTAGGATCCCACTCCGGCACTGGCTTGGCACGGGCTGACGGCTTCCTTTGGCAATGGCTCTGCTCCAGGATGGCATGCTGCAGAGAATGCAGGTAGATTTTGTGCTCACTCCTGGCATGCAGCTGGACAATAAAGCCTGATCCAGCCCCCCCTCAGCATATGTCCGGCTCTGGCATTGGGGCGGGGCAACTTTGGGAGCAGCCCCAGCCCTGCTCCTGCTCCCGGCTGGGCACCCAGCTGCTGGGACACAGGTGTGTCCTGATGCCACCGTCTACTCCTTTGAGAAGGGGAGGACAGAGTGCATCAGGGAGTTTGGTGTGGCTTACATGCGGCAAGGAGAAGGTGCAGCCCCAAACTGGCTTTCACTTCTAGAACCTTTTGCTATTGCGGGAGCAGCTGCTGGAGCTTTTCAACCGAGCTGCAAGAGTGAAAAGTGTGATGGCATGTCTATCTGAGAAGGAAGGTTCGGTGCCGCAGCCTGTTGTGCACAATTTATATGCTGATAAGAGAAGGGGGTGCTTTTGGAACGTTTCCCTTCCTGACACTTCTGTCTCTGTGAGCTTTAGCTGCTTGGACTCAGGGATACCGAAGGTATGTGAAAGTGACTGGGATGCGAGAATCATGTTGCACAGGGAACAGGGAAGGTCAGCAAATGTTTCCTGTCCTGGCACATCTCTCAGTCTGAACTGCAGCTGCAGATGCTTCACTTCCGCCAAGGACTCTGCCACCTTGAGAGAAGGATGCGCTCTATGGAGTTGAGAAAGAAAGTGCGTCTCACTAGCTTCTTTCCTCTACTTCATAGACAGCAAAGGGGCTATGAAAGGCAGCACTGGCTTTTTGTTCTAGGACTTCTTCTTTACAAGCAGCTGCTGGATGTTTGGAAGGGGGTTTGGGATATGCAAAAATGAGAGGCTAAGATGGTAAGAGGGTAAGATGGAAGTCATCTGGCAAAAGCAGAGCTCACAAAAGGGCCAGCTGAGAAAGCTCTTGCTGCCTACAACTTCAACTGCACCCCTCAAAGCAGCAGCACACATGCTGCTCTCGGCACTTTCCTTCTCAGCTCTACGCACCATCCTAAGCCTTGCCTCTCCCACACTCAGGATCCAAAGACAACGGCACCAGGGACTGCTCACACACTAAAGGCACCAGGACAAAAGGCTCAGCAGCTTGGCCTTTGCATTCCCGCTGACAGCTCCACAGCTTGAACCCAGAGAACTGCCTGCTGCCAACAGCCTTTCCAATCACTCTGAGCACCTCATGACAAGGAGTGTGGGGAATGAATCTCCAGCAGCCTCCTGCCCCAGGCTGTCCCCCGGGAGCAGCCCTGCTCCAGGCCGTGACTGCCACCTGCACAGCCAAAGGACCCAGAGCCGGTGTTACACACCACGGCTGTGCCTGGCACAGAGACACCAGTGGCCACACAAGTGGCCATGGCACTGTCCACACACAGTCCCTGCTGCTGCTCCCCCAGCCGCTGGCACCAACTCCCAGCCACCCACTCCTAAAGCCACGGGGCCCACTGGGACACTGCGGGGGCTCGTGGAAGCCAGCGGCCATTGTGACACAGCGGGGCTGCACAGAGCCCACGGTGCTTTGTGACCCGTGGCTCCCAGGAGAGCCTTTGTGATGCTGGGGAACTACAAGGAAGCCTGGCTCCTCTGTGACACCACCACAGAAGCTCAGGGGAGCCCTGGAGACCGTGCTGATGCTATTGAACCTGATTGCAACCCTGCCTCCTCTGTGACACCACAGAAGCTCTTGGAGCCCTGGAGACCGTGGTGATGCTATGGAACCTGATGCAACCCTGCCTCCTCTGTGACACCACAGAACCTCTGGGAGCCCTGGAGACCGTGCTGATGCTATGGAACCTGATGCAACCCTGCCTCCACTGTGACACCACAGAAGCTCAGGGAGCCCTGGAGACTGTGGTGATGCTATGGAACCTGATGCAACCCTGCCTCCACTGTGACACCACAGAACCTCTGGGAGCCCTGGAGACCGTGCTGATGCTATGGAACCTGATGCAACCCTGCCTCCACTGTGACACCACAGAAGCTCGGGGAGCTCTGCAGACCGTGGGGATGCTGGCGAAGCTGACGGAACCCTGGGCACCACAGTGACGCTATGGAACCTGGTGGAACCGAGGGGCCACAGTGACACTGTGGGGCCTTTTGGAAGCAACAGGACCCTGGTGGGAAGCCACGGGATGATTAATCCTGCACGAACCTGCTCCAGGTGGGCTCCTCTCTCCCGGCTTCCACAGGTGCTGCTAGGATCCCACTCCGGCACTGGCTTGGCACGGGCTCACGGCTTCCTTTGGCAATGGCTCTGCTCCAGGATGGCATGCTGCAGAGAATGCAGGTAGATTTTGTGCTCACTCCTGGCATGCAGCTGGACAATAAAGCCTGATCCAGCCCCCCCTCAGCATATGTCCGGCTCTGGCATTGGGGCGGGGCAACTTTGGGAGCAGCCCCAGCCCTGCTCCTGCTCCCGGCTGGGCACCCAGCTGCTGGGACACAGGTGTGTCCTGATGCCACCGTCTACTCCTTTGAGAAGGGGAGGACAGAGTGCATCAGGGAGTTTGGTGTGGCTTACATGCGGCAAGGAGAAGGTGCAGCCCCAAACTGGCTTTCACTTCTAGAACCTTTTGCTATTGCGGGAGCAGCTGCTGGAGCTTTTCAACCGAGCTGCAAGAGTGAAAAGTGTGATGGCATGTCTATCTGAGAAGGAAGGTTCGGTGCCGCAGCCTGTTGTGCACAATTTATATGCTGATAAGAGAAGGGGGTGCTTTTGCAACGTTTTCCTTCCTGACACTTCTGTCTCTGTGAGCTTTAGCTGCTTGGACTCAGGGATACCGAAGGTATGTGAAAGTGACTGGGATGCGAGAATCATGTTGCACAGGGAACAGGGAAGGTCAGCAAATGTTTCCTGTCCTGGCACATCTCTCAGTCTGAACTGCAGCTGCAGATGCTTCACTTCCGCCAAGGACTCTGCCACCTTGAGAGAAGGATGCGCTCTATGGAGTTGAGAAAGAAAGTGCGTCTCACTAGCTTCTTTCCTCTACTTCATAGACAGCAAAGGGGCTATGAAAGGCAGCACTGGCTTTTTGTTCTAGGACTTCTTCTTTACAAGCAGCTGCTGGATGTTTGGAAGGGGGTTTGGGATATGCAAAAATGAGAGGCTAAGATGGTAAGAGGGTAAGATGGAAGTCATCTGGCAAAAGCAGAGCTCACAAAAGGGCCAGCTGAGAAAGCTCTTGCTGCCTACAACTTCAACTGCACCCCTCAAAGCAGCAGCACACACGCTGCTCTCGGCACTTTCCTTCTCAGCTCTACGCACCATCCTAAGCCTTGCCTCTCCCACACTCAGGATCCAAAGACAACGGCACCAGGGACTGCTCACACACTAAAGGCACCAGGACAAAAGGCTCACCAGCTTGGCCTTTGCATTCCCGCTGACAGCTCCACAGCTTGAACCCAGAGAACTGCCTGCTGCCGACAGCCTTTCCAATCACTCTGAGCACCTCATGACAAGGAGTGTGGGGAATGAATCTCCAGCAGCCTCCTGCCCCAGGCTGTCCCCCGGGAGCAGCCCTGCTCCAGGCCGTGACTGCCACCTGCACAGCCAAAGGACCCAGAGCCGGTGTTACACACCACGGCTGTGCCTGGCACAGAGACACCAGTGGCCACACAAGTGGCCATGGCACTGTCCACACACAGTCCCTGCTGCTGCTCCCCCAGCCGCTGGCACCAACTCCCAGCCACCCACTCCTAAAGCCACGGGGCCCACTGGGACACTGCGGGGGCTCGTGGAAGCCAGCGGCCATTGTGACACAGCGGGGCTGCACAGAGCCCACGGTGCTTTGTGACCCGTGGCTCCCAGGAGAGCCTTTGTGATGCTGGGGAACTACAAGGAAGCCTGGCTCCTCTGTGACACCACCACAGAAGCTCAGGGGAGCCCTGGAGACCGTGCTGATGCTATTGAACCTGATGCAACCCTGCCTCCTCTGTGACACCACAGAAGCTCTTGGAGCCCTGGAGACCGTGGTGATGCTATGGAACCTGATGCAACCCTGCCTCCTCTGTGACACCACAGAACCTCTGGGAGCCCTGGAGACCGTGCTGATGCTATGGAACCTGATGCAACCCTGCCTCCTCTGTGACACCACAGAAGCTCAGGGAGCCCTGGAGACTGTGGTGATGCTATGGAACCTGATGCAACCCTGCCTCCACTGTGACACCACAGAAGCTCGGGGAGCTCTGCAGACCGTGGGGATGCTGGCGAAGCTGACGGAACCCTGGGCACCACAGTGACGCTATGGAACCTGGTGGAACCGAGGGGCCACAGTGACACTGTGGGGCCTTTTGGAAGCAACAGGACCCTGGTGGGAAGCCACGGGATGATTAATCCTGCACGAACCTGCTCCAGGTGGGCTCCTCTCTCCCGGCTTCCACAGGTGCTGCTAGGATCCCACTCCGGCACTGGCTTGGCACGGGCTCACGGCTTCCTTTGGCAATGGCTCTGCTCCAGGATGGCATGCTGCAGAGAATGCAGGTAGATTTTGTGCTCACTCCTGGCATGCAGCTGGACAATAAAGCCTGATCCAGCCCCCCCTCAGCATATGTCCGGCTCTGGCATTGGGGCGGGGCAACTTTGGGAGCAGCCCCAGCCCTGCTCCTGCTCCCGGCTGGGCACCCAGCTGCTGGGACACAGGTGTGTCCTGATGCCACCGTCTACTCCTTTGAGAAGGGGAGGACAGAGTGCATCAGGGAGTTTGGTGTGGCTTACATGCGGCAAGGAGAAGGTGCAGCCCCAAACTGGCTTTCACTTCTAGAACCTTTTGCTATTGCGGGAGCAGCTGCTGGAGCTTTTCAACCGAGCTGCAAGAGTGAAAAGTGTGATGGCATGTCTATCTGAGAAGGAAGGTTCGGTGCCGCAGCCTGTTGTGCACAATTTATATGCTGATAAGAGAAGGGGGTGCTTTTGGAACGTTTTCCTTCCTGACACTTCTGTCTCTGTGAGCTTTAGCTGCTTGGACTCAGGGATACCGAAGGTATGTGAAAGTGACTGGGATGCGAGAATCATGTTGCACAGGGAACAGGGAAGGTCAGCAAATGTTTCCTGTCCTGGCACATCTCTCAGTCTGAACTGCAGCTGCAGATGCTTCACTTCCGCCAAGGACTCTGCCACCTTGAGAGAAGGATGCGCTCTATGGAGTTGAGAAAGAAAGTGCGTCTCACTAGCTTCTTTCCTCTACTTCATAGACAGCAAAGGGGCTATGAAAGGCAGCACTGGCTTTTTGTTCTAGGACTTCTTCTTTACAAGCAGCTGCTGGATGTTTGGAAGGGGGTTTGGGATATGCAAAAATGAGAGGCTAAGATGGTAAGAGGGTAAGATGGAAGTCATCTGGCAAAAGCAGAGCTCACAAAAGGGCCAGCTGAGAAAGCTCTTGCTGCCTACAACTTCAACTGCACCCCTCAAAGCAGCAGCACACATGCTGCTCTCGGCACTTTCCTTCTCAGCTCTACGCACCATCCTAAGCCTTGCCTCTCCCACACTCAGGATCCAAAGACAACGGCACCAGGGACTGCTCACACACTAAAGGCACCAGGACAAAAGGCTCACCAGCTTGGCCTTTGCATTCCCGCTGACAGCTCCACAGCTTGAACCCAGAGAACTGCCTGCTGCCAACAGCCTTTCCAATCACTCTGAGCACCTCATGACAAGGAGTGTGGGGAATGAATCTCCAGCAGCCTCCTGCCCCAGGCTGTCCCCCGGGAGCAGCCCTGCTCCAGGCCGTGACTGCCACCTGCACAGCCAAAGGACCCAGAACCGGTGTTACACACCACGGCTGTGCCTGGCACAGAGACACCAGTGGCCACACAAGTGGCCATGGCACTGTCCACACACAGTCCCTGCTGCTGCTCCCCCAGCCGCTGGCACCAACTCCCAGCCACCCACTCCTAAAGCCACGGGGCCCACTGGGACACTGCGGGGGCTCGTGGAAGCCAGCGGCCATTGTGACACAGCGGGGCTGCACAGAGCCCACGGTGCTTTGTGACCCGTGGCTCCCAGGAGAGCCTTTGTTGTTGGGGAAGATGAAACAGGAAAGCCTTATAAATATGATTGCCTAACAAAAGATTCTGGGAATATGAAAACTGTGAGCGACATCGAAATGAAGGCCATCTTTGAGATATAGAGTCTTAGTTACTGAACAACTGGAAAACAATGGTATAGCCGGCTGAAGGTAATCCCCTCTTGATTGAACAATACCCTCTGCTTGCAGACAGGTCCAAGGGTCAGAGCAGACCCTACTAGCTCAGCAGAAGGGGTCCAAAGAGTAGTTTTTAGAAGTTAAAATGTAACACTCTATGGTAATGTAAGAACTCTTATAGGCTGTATGTAAATGCTATAGGATTTGTACCTTGTATTAGATTGGCTACTGAGAATTAGAATATTCACTACAGAAGATGATTTATTGTATTGTAACAAGCTCCTCGCTCTCTTAACTCCTCTCCTCTTAGTAATGCTCTTCTCCTCTTAGTAACGCTCTTAGTAACTCTCTTAGTAGCTCTCTTAGTAATGCTCTTCTCCTCTTAGTAGCTCTCTTAGTAACTCTCTTGCTCTTCTTCTTCCTCTTAATTCAGCTCTCCTCTTAGTTTGTCTCTCTTGCTCTTTACACTCTTAGCTCTCAGCCTCTTGCTCTAGCTCTCTCGCTCACTCTCTCTCCCTCTCTTACACCTTGGGCCTGCTTGGAGCTGCAGCTGGCAGCTCTAAGCAGTGCCCCTGTACCCACGCCCTCTGCAATAAACTGCATGCTCCAAAGACCTGCTTATAGAGATCTCTCGTCGCCGTCCATCTCCAGCCGGGCCCGACCGAACCCACACCCTCATCACCATCATCGCCATCAATTTCGACAAACTGGCGCCCAAACGTGAGTGAAGGCCTGATTCAGCTTCTTCCACCTGTGAGAGACTTCGCCATGGACGGTAACTAAAAGACCAGTTATAGCCACCTGGAACGTGTCGTGAGCACGGCATACCGTTGCTGCGCAGCGTAAAAGCCGGAGCTCTATAACTCTGCTGAGGCAGCCCTCGAGCACGGGGAGCCGTTACTTCGTAGCAATTACCTGGAGCTCTCGGAGGGAGGAAATTGCCTGGCAGTCCTCGAGCACAGACGGCCACTGCTGCGCAGCGGTTACCTGGAGCTCTTTGAGGAAGTTTGCCGTGGTACCCCTCGAGCACGGACACGCTGCTAAGCAGTGCAGACCGGAGCTCTTAGGAGGGATCCAGCCGCGCGCCCGAGCACAGGCGGGTATTGCTCAGCACCGCCCGCGCTGGAGCTCTGAGTGGAGACACCTGCGAGGTCCCGAGCACGGAAAGCCGTTGCCAAGCGACGCCTGAAACCGGAGCTCTGAGGAGGGACCCGACAGCAGCGTCCTGAGCGCCGTGTGGAGAGCCTGGCCAGCCCCCCACGACGGACTTCTGATTAAGGACCCTGCCCCCTGCAACATCTAGGTGAGTATCATACTGGTCAATAATGGGACAAACTCACTCTGCCCATGACAGACATCTCTATAAACAACTTAAGTACTTACTAAGCTCCGGTCCAAGTCAATTACCTAAACAGGAGCTAAAAAACCTCTTAGAATGGACTCTGATTAATTTCCCAAATGCTGACCGTTCAGCCGTCTTTACAAGAGACTTCTGGGACACAGTTCGGGTTAAACTCTTTAATAATATCTCCCGCCGGGATTGGGCTGCCGCGGAGCTGGTCCCGGCTTGCAGAGCGCTCGTGGAGCTGTTTGCTGTGAAGGCGCCGCCCGCAGCAGCCACCTCGCCGGGTCCCGCTCCTGCTGCGAGCCCGCCCCTTGCCGCCGCGAGCCTGCAACCGGGCACGGCCCCCGCCCCGCCGCCGGACCTCACGGCTCCGGTACCCGCGGTCCAGCTGTCTCGTGCCGCCCCGCCCCACCCCCCCGCGGTCCCTGCACCGGTCACCCCTGCCCCACCGGACTCCACCGCCCCCCCCACCGCCCCCGTCATCTCCACCCCCACGGTCCCGTTAGTCCCTGCTGTCCCGCCTCTCGCGGCTCCGGTAGCCGCGGTCCGACTGACTCGTGCCGCCCCGCCCCCCGCCCCCGCTGTCCTGGCAGCCGTCACCCCTGTCCCACCGGACCCTACGACCCCCTCCACCGCTCCCCCCATCCCCGCCCCCCCCATCCCGTTCCTCCCTGCTGCCCCGGCTCCCGCGGTCCCCGCCCTCGGCTCCAGCGTCTTCGCGGCCCCGTCCCTCGCTCCTCCCACCCCGTCCGCCAGCGCCTTCGCGGCCCCGCCCCCCGCCGATAGCCCCGCGGGGCCAGCGGCTGCTCCCCAGCCACCTACGGGTCCTACCGCTCCCCTAGCCGCGCCTGTTATGGCTGTAGCCACCATCATAGCCGGCCCCCCGCAAAGCCAGGCGGCGACCCTTCTTCCAGCCCCCCAGGTCCCCCTCGCCGCCACCGACACGGCGCCGGTGGTGGTCAACGTCCCGTCCGCGTCCGTGGGACACGGAGCGCCCCAGCCCCGCCAGCCACCTGGTGCCGGCGCTGCAGCGCCTACACAGATGGCTGCTGCCTCTCCCGTGCCTGCCGCTGCTCCAGCCCCGTCTCCTGGCACCGCCGCGCCGGCAGCCACACCAGCCCAGCCTGCAAACTCCCAGCGGCAGCACGCCGCGGTCCAGCCGCCGACTGGCCCACCGTTCGCCATGGCCCCACCGCAACATACTCCCGCCGCCTCCACGCCGGCCCTCCCGCCTCCCGCAGCCCCGGGATCGTCTCCTGCCGACGGGACAGCCCTGCCACCTCCCGCTCTCCCCGACACACAGACAGCGGCCATCACAGTCCGCCACGTTGACCTGATGGCGCAACCCACGCACGCTCACACTTCTCCAACCACAGCACTGCTCACGGAACTAGCTCCGCCACCGCCCCCCACGGCTTTCACCTCGCCTTCAATAGAGCCACCCGCACCCCCTCGCCCGCTGCCGCGGAGCCGGTTGCTCGCGGCCCCCCCGCCTCCTCGCCCGCCACCGCGGAGATCGGCAGTGCCATCGCCGCCCCCGCCGGGGCCCTCCGGCACCGCACAGCTGTATCCCTCGGCTACCGCCGCCCAGCAACATCCCTCCGCGCAGCTCAGCCTCGCCTCACAAGCCGCAAACAGGGGGGGAACGGAGGGCAGTGGTGCAGCTCCAGTGGCAGGGAAGACGGAGAGCCGCTCTGCCCGAGCTGATGCTTTAAATCTAACACCAGGAAACCCTGAAAAGCAGCCAGATTTGTTTGCAATGAGCCCCAGAGTCCCGCCAGCGAGCGGCTGGGATCTTGCAACCCATAAGGAGAAAACGAGTTCTGAGAGTTTGTTAGCGCTACTTTCTGAATCAAAAAATCCTCCAAAGTGCTCAGATTATTCTCAATTAACAGATTGGCATGAAATAAGACTCCAAAGCTGTAAAGATGAAAGTCTATTAGCTAAGCCTGTGATAGCTAGCCAACAGCCTGACAGTCCCAAAACGTGGGTTCCCATCCCCACTCACGAAATTAAAGAACTAAGAAGGGCTGTAAGAGATA
Organism: Aphelocoma coerulescens; assembly: GCF_041296385.1. NCBI lineage: Eukaryota > Metazoa > Chordata > Aves > Passeriformes > Corvidae > Aphelocoma > Aphelocoma coerulescens. The sequence continues at coordinate 97,310 of NW_027183469.1, forward strand.
GTGGTATTTGCTCACCGTATCTTAAACAACTGCTAAAAAGTACCCTAAAAAGAACACATCAAACCCTAAAACGCATTTTAGATCAACAGAGAGGGGGAGAAGTCCAGGATACACCTCAAAGGAGGTTGAACAAGGCTTTGTATGTTTACAATTTTTTGAATAGCTCTGCAGAAGAGCCTGATCCCCCCATTTATAGACATTTTTTGAACAACAAAAAAGCAAAACTGAAAGAGCGCCCCCCAGTTTTGATTAAAAATCTAGACTCAGGAAAAATAGAAGGACCATACAATCTTATAATGTGGGGGAAGGGGTTTGCATGTGTTTCCACAGGTGAAGGAATCAAGTGGGTTCCAGCAAAAAACGTGAAGCCATACCTCGCATCAAAGCCTGCTGATGCCACCACACCAGCCAGTGACTCTGCAAGTGGAAGCCAGGAAGCAAGCACCCAGACCTGAACTGCGCAGAATCACCAGAAGAAAGTGATCTGCCAAAAACAGCTCAAGAAAAGAATGGAGTTTTCTCATTTGCGCGCGTGCATGTTGCTTTTATTCTTTTGTTTTAGTTTTTGTAGTGAAGCTTTACCTGTGAATCAACCAAAGACAAATGTCTGGGTTGCTTTAGCCAAATCCGCAGGCTCCGATACCATCTGTCTATCTGACACAAGCCCTGACAAACCTTTTTCAACCTGTTTAGTTGGAGTACCTCTTCCAGAAGGTTTTGATAATATTACTCTTGATAAGTATTGGCCATATGACGATCATCATGTATCTCCAACTCCCAGCCATAGACACCAAACTTATATTGATAATTCTAAAATTGATAAATCTGACCTTCAAGAGCTAGAAATCCTAGGTTCGTTAACTATGGATACCTGCTATTTCTTTCACTTTCAAGGAGAAAACGGTCCCCATTTAAATGTTACCCCATATCACCCAGCTTATAGCAATGTAACTTCTTGGTGTAGTCAAGTTAAGCTTCTTATATATGACGAACCTCATGCAGATCGTTTTAGCAAACTTCCTATTCGATTCCCCAGAGGAATTTGGCTCATCTGTGGAGACAGGGCCTGGCAAGGTATACCTTCAAAAATAGATGGTGGCCCTTGTGCTCTGGGACAACTTACAATTATTGCTCCCAGTGTCAAAGAGGTAATCAAAAAGAAAAGCAGAAAGATCAGATCTTCCTGGGGACATCAGTACGATAGTGACTGTGATAGTGACTTCCACCCTTGGAACTCTGGAAAATCAATTGTTGCAAGCATTTTTCTACCTCAGTTAAGCTCCTCAATTGCTTTAAAACAGTTAAACAAGTTGGGATGTTGGCTCAGCAAGGAGGTAAATGCCACCTCTACTATGATCAGTGATCTGTTAACCGATGAAGAGGCAGTCAGACATGCCACTTTACAAAATAGAGCTGCCGTTGATTATCTTTTATTAGCACATGGGCACGGCTGTGAAGATTTTGAAGGATTATGCTGTATGAACTTATCCGATCATTCTGTTTCCATTCACAAACAGCTACAAAACCTAAAGGATCTAGCTAACCAAATTAGAACAGATGACCCGTCTTGGCTGGACAGTTTGTTTGATGATTGGAGCTTTGCACCTTGGCTAAGGGAACTCTGTAAAATAGGCTTGATTATTCTAGTAGTAATAATTATAGTTTTAGTAGCAGTACCTTGTATGCTTCAGTGTGTGCAAAAAATAACGAGTAGGACTGTATCTAATATCTTAGTTGTTCATCAGAACGGGGGAGATGTTGGGGAAGATGAAACAGGAAAGCCTTATAAATATGATTGCCTAACAAAAGATTCTGGGAATATGAAAACTGTGAGCGACATCGAAATGAAGGCCATCTTTGAGATATAGAGTCTTAGTTACTGAACAACTGGAAAACAATGGTATAGCCGGCTGAAGGTAATCCCCTCTTGATTGAACAATACCCTCTGCTTGCAGACAGGTCCAAGGGTCAGAGCAGACCCTACTAGCTCAGCAGAAGGGGTCCAAAGAGTAGTTTTTAGAAGTTAAAATGTAACACTCTATGGTAATGTAAGAACTCTTATAGGCTGTATGTAAATGCTATAGGATTTGTACCTTGTATTAGATTGGCTACTGAGAATTAGAATATTCACTACAGAAGATGATTTATTGTATTGTAACAAGCTCCTCGCTCTCTTAACTCCTCTCCTCTTAGTAATGCTCTTCTCCTCTTAGTAACGCTCTTAGTAACTCTCTTAGTAGCTCTCTTAGTAATGCTCTTCTCCTCTTAGTAGCTCTCTTAGTAACTCTCTTGCTCTTCTTCTTCCTCTTAATTCAGCTCTCCTCTTCGTTTGTCTCTCTTGCTCTTTACACTCTTAGCTCTCAGCCTCTTGCTCTAGCTCTCTCGCTCACTCTCTCTCCCTCTCTTACACCTTGGGCCTGCTTGGAGCTGCAGCTGGCAGCTCTAAGCAGTGCCCCTGTACCCACGCCCTCTGCAATAAACTGCATGCTCCAAAGACCTGCTTATAGAGATCTCTCGTCGCCGTCCATCTCCAGCCGGGCCCGACCGAACCCACACCCTCATCACCATCATCGCCATCAATTTCGACATTTGTGATGCTGGGGAACTACAAGGAAGCCTGGCTCCTCTGTGACACCACCACAGAAGCTCAGGGGAGCCCTGGAGACCGTGCTGATGCTATTGAACCTGATGCAACCCTGCCTCCTCTGTGACACCACAGAAGCTCTTGGAGCCCTGGAGACCGTGGTGATGCTATGGAACCTGATGCAACCCTGCCTCCTCTGTGACACCACAGAACCTCTGGGAGCCCTGGAGACCGTGCTGATGCTATGGAACCTGATGCAACCCTGCCTCCTCTGTGACACCACAGAAGCTCAGGGAGCCCTGGAGACTGTGGTGATGCTATGGAACCTGATGCAACCCTGCCTCCACTGTGACACCACAGAACCTCTGGGAGCCCTGGAGACCGTGCTGATGCTATGGAACCTGATGCAACCCTGCCTCCACTGTGACACCACAGAAGCTCGGGGAGCTCTGCAGACCGTGGGGATGCTGGCGAAGCTGACGGAACCCTGGGCACCACAGTGACGCTATGGAACCTGGTGGAACCGAGGGGCCACAGTGACACTGTGGGGCCTTTTGGAAGCAACAGGACCCTGGTGGGAAGCCACGGGATGATTAATCCTGCACGAACCTGCTCCAGGTGGGCTCCTCTCTCCCGGCTTCCACAGGTGCTGCTAGGATCCCACTCCGGCACTGGCTTGGCACGGGCTCACGGCTTCCTTTGGCAATGGCTCTGCTCCAGGATGGCATGCTGCAGAGAATGCAGGTAGATTTTGTGCTCACTCCTGGCATGCAGCTGGACAATAAAGCCTGATCCAGCCCCCCCTCAGCATATGTCCGGCTCTGGCATTGGGGCGGGGCAACTTTGGGAGCAGCCCCAGCCCTGCTCCTGCTCCCGGCTGGGCACCCAGCTGCTGGGACACAGGTGTGTCCTGATGCCACCGTCTACTCCTTTGAGAAGGGGAGGACAGAGTGCATCAGGGAGTTTGGTGTGGCTTACATGCGGCAAGGAGAAGGTGCAGCCCCAAACTGGCTTTCACTTCTAGAACCTTTTGCTATTGCGGGAGCAGCTGCTGGAGCTTTTCAACCGAGCTGCAAGAGTGAAAAGTGTGATGGCATGTCTATCTGAGAAGGAAGGTTCGGTGCCGCAGCCTGTTGTGCACAATTTATATGCTGATAAGAGAAGGGGGTGCTTTTGGAACGTTTTCCTTCCTGACACTTCTGTCTCTGTGAGCTTTAGCTGCTTGGACTCAGGGATACCGAAGGTATGTGAAAGTGACTGGGATGCGAGAATCATGTTGCACAGGGAACAGGGAAGGTCAGCAAATGTTTCCTGTCCTGGCACATCTCTCAGTCTGAACTGCAGCTGCAGATGCTTCACTTCCGCCAAGGACTCTGCCACCTTGAGAGAAGGATGCGCTCTATGGAGTTGAGAAAGAAAGTGCGTCTCACTAGCTTCTTTCCTCTACTTCATAGACAGCAAAGGGGCTATGAAAGGCAGCACTGGCTTTTTGTTCTAGGACTTCTTCTTTACAAGCAGCTGCTGGATGTTTGGAAGGGGGTTTGGGATATGCAAAAATGAGAGGCTAAGATGGTAAGAGGGTAAGATGGAAGTCATCTGGCAAAAGCAGAGCTCACAAAAGGGCCAGCTGAGAAAGCTCTTGCTGCCTACAACTTCAACTGCACCCCTCAAAGCAGCAGCACACACGCTGCTCTCGGCACTTTCCTTCTCAGCTCTACGCACCATCCTAAGCCTTGCCTCTCCCACACTCAGGATCCAAAGACAACGGCACCAGGGACTGCTCACACACTAAAGGCACCAGGACAAAAGGCTCACCAGCTTGGCCTTTGCATTCCCGCTGACAGCTCCACAGCTTGAACCCAGAGAACTGCCTGCTGCCAACAGCCTTTCCAATCACTCTGAGCACCTCATGACAAGGAGTGTGGGGAATGAATCTCCAGCAGCCTCCTGCCCCAGGCTGTCCCCCGGGAGCAGCCCTGCTCCAGGCCGTGACTGCCACCTGCACAGCCAAAGGACCCAGAGCCGGTGTTACACACCACGGCTGTGCCTGGCACAGAGACACCAGTGGCCACACAAGTGGCCATGGCACTGTCCACACACAGTCCCTGCTGCTGCTCCCCCAGCCGCTGGCACCAACTCCCAGCCACCCACTCCTAAAGCTACGGGGCCCACTGGGACACTGCGGGGGCTCGTGGAAGCCAGCGGCCATTGTGACACAGCGGGGCTGCACAGAGCCCACGGTGCTTTGTGACCCGTGGCTCCCAGGAGAGCCTTTGTGATGCTGGGGAACTACAAGGAAGCCTGGCTCCTCTGTGACACCACCACAGAAGCTCAGGGGAGCCCTGGAGACCGTGCTGATGCTATGGAACCTGATGCAACCCTGCCTCCTCTGTGACACCACAGAACCTCTGGGAGCCCTGGAGACCGTGCTGATGCTATGGAACCTGATGCAACCCTGCCTCCACTGTGACACCACAGAAGCTCGGGGAGCTCTGCAGACCGTGGGGATGCTGGCGAAGCTGACGGAACCCTGGGCACCACAGTGACGCTATGGAACCTGGTGGAACCGAGGGGCCACAGTGACACTGTGGGGCCTTTTGGAAGCAACAGGACCCTGGTGGGAAGCCACGGGATGATTAATCCTGCACGAACCTGCTCCAGGTGGGCTCCTCTCTCCCGGCTTCCACAGGTGCTGCTAGGATCCCACTCCGGCACTGGCTTGGCACGGGCTCACGGCTTCCTTTGGCAATGGCTCTGCTCCAGGATGGCATGCTGCAGAGAATGCAGGTAGATTTTGTGCTCACTCCTGGCATGCAGCTGGACAATAAAGCCTGATCCAGCCCCCCCTCAGCATATGTCCGGCTCTGGCATTGGGGCGGGGCAACTTTGGGAGCAGCCCCAGCCCTGCTCCTGCTCCCGGCTGGGCACCCAGCTGCTGGGACACAGGTGTGTCCTGATGCCACCGTCTACTCCTTTGAGAAGGGGAGGACAGAGTGCATCAGGGAGTTTGGTGTGGCTTACATGCGGCAAGGAGAAGGTGCAGCCCCAAACTGGCTTTCACTTCTAGAACCTTTTGCTATTGCGGGAGCAGCTGCTGGAGCTTTTCAACCGAGCTGCAAGAGTGAAAAGTGTGATGGCATGTCTATCTGAGAAGAAAGGTTCGGTGCCGCAGCCTGTTGTGCACAATTTATATGCTGATAAGAGAAGGGGGTGCTTTTGGAACGTTTCCCTTCCTGACACTTCTGTCTCTGTGAGCTTTAGCTGCTTGGACTCAGGGATACCGAAGGTATGTGAAAGTGACTGGGATGCGAGAATCATGTTGCACAGGGAACAGGGAAGGTCAGCAAATGTTTCCTGTCCTGGCACATCTCTCAGTCTGAACTGCAGCTGCAGATGCTTCACTTCCGCCAAGGACTCTGCCACCTTGAGAGAAGGATGCGCTCTATGGAGTTGAGAAAGAAAGTGCGTCTCACTAGCTTCTTTCCTCTACTTCATAGACAGCAAAGGGGCTATGAAAGGCAGCACTGGCTTTTTGTTCTAGGACTTCTTCTTTACAAGCAGCTGCTGGATGTTTGGAAGGGGGTTTGGGATATGCAAAAATGAGAGGCTAAGATGGTAAGAGGGTAAGATGGAAGTCATCTGGCAAAAGCAGAGCTCACAAAAGGGCCAGCTGAGAAAGCTCTTGCTGCCTACAACTTCAACTGCACCCCTCAAAGCAGCAGCACACACGCTGCTCTCGGCACTTTCCTTCTCAGCTCTACGCACCATCCTAAGCCTTGCCTCTCCCACACTCAGGATCCAAAGACAACGGCACCAGGGACTGCTCACACACTAAAGGCACCAGGACAAAAGGCTCACCAGCTTGGCCTTTGCATTCCCGCTGACAGCTCCACAGCTTGAACCCAGAGAACTGCCTGCTGCCAACAGCCTTTCCAATCACTCTGAGCACCTCATGACAAGGAGTGTGGGGAATGAATCTCCAGCAGCCTCCTGCCCCAGGCTGTCCCCCGGGAGCAGCCCTGCTCCAGGCCGTGACTGCCACCTGCACAGCCAAAGGACCCAGAGCCGGTGTTACACACCACGGCTGTGCCTGGCACAGAGACACCAGTGGCCACACAAGTGGCCATGGCACTGTCCACACACAGTCCCTGCTGCTGCTCCCCCAGCCGCTGGCACCAACTCCCAGCCACCCACTCCTAAAGCTACGGGGCCCACTGGGACACTGCGGGGGCTCGTGGAAGCCAGCGGCCATTGTGACACAGCGGGGCTGCACAGAGCCCACGGTGCTTTGTGACCCGTGGCTCCCAGGAGAGCCTTTGTGATGCTGGGGAACTACAAGGAAGCCTGGCTCCTCTGTGACACCACCACAGAAGCTCAGGGGAGCCCTGGAGACCGTGCTGATGCTATGGAACCTGATGCAACCCTGCCTCCTCTGTGACACCACAGAACCTCTGGGAGCCCTGGAGACCGTGCTGATGCTATGGAACCTGATGCAACCCTGCCTCCACTGTGACACCACAGAAGCTCAGGGAGCCCTGGAGACTGTGGTGATGCTATGGAACCTGATGCAACCCTGCCTCCACTGTGACACCACAGAACCTCTGGGAGCCCTGGAGACCGTGCTGATGCTATGGAACCTGATGCAACCCTGCCTCCACTGTGACACCACAGAACCTCTGGGAGCTCTGCAGACCGTGGGGATGCTGGCGAAGCTGACGGAACCCTGGGCACCACAGTGACGCTATGGAACCTGGTGGAACCGAGGGGCCACAGTGACACTGTGGGGCCTTTTGGAAGCAACAGGACCCTGGTGGGAAGCCACGGGATGATTAATCCTGCACGAACCTGCTCCAGGTGGGCTCCTCTCTCCCGGCTTCCACAGGTGCTGCTAGGATCCCACTCCGGCACTGGCTTGGCACGGGCTGACGGCTTCCTTTGGCAATGGCTCTGCTCCAGGATGGCATGCTGCAGAGAATGCAGGTAGATTTTGTGCTCACTCCTGGCATGCAGCTGGACAATAAAGCCTGATCCAGCCCCCCCTCAGCATATGTCCGGCTCTGGCATTGGGGCGGGGCAACTTTGGGAGCAGCCCCAGCCCTGCTCCTGCTCCCGGCTGGGCACCCAGCTGCTGGGACACAGGTGTGTCCTGATGCCACCGTCTACTCCTTTGAGAAGGGGAGGACAGAGTGCATCAGGGAGTTTGGTGTGGCTTACATGCGGCAAGGAGAAGGTGCAGCCCCAAACTGGCTTTCACTTCTAGAACCTTTTGCTATTGCGGGAGCAGCTGCTGGAGCTTTTCAACCGAGCTGCAAGAGTGAAAAGTGTGATGGCATGTCTATCTGAGAAGGAAGGTTCGGTGCCGCAGCCTGTTGTGCACAATTTATATGCTGATAAGAGAAGGGGGTGCTTTTGGAACGTTTCCCTTCCTGACACTTCTGTCTCTGTGAGCTTTAGCTGCTTGGACTCAGGGATACCGAAGGTATGTGAAAGTGACTGGGATGCGAGAATCATGTTGCACAGGGAACAGGGAAGGTCAGCAAATGTTTCCTGTCCTGGCACATCTCTCAGTCTGAACTGCAGCTGCAGATGCTTCACTTCCGCCAAGGACTCTGCCACCTTGAGAGAAGGATGCGCTCTATGGAGTTGAGAAAGAAAGTGCGTCTCACTAGCTTCTTTCCTCTACTTCATAGACAGCAAAGGGGCTATGAAAGGCAGCACTGGCTTTTTGTTCTAGGACTTCTTCTTTACAAGCAGCTGCTGGATGTTTGGAAGGGGGTTTGGGATATGCAAAAATGAGAGGCTAAGATGGTAAGAGGGTAAGATGGAAGTCATCTGGCAAAAGCAGAGCTCACAAAAGGGCCAGCTGAGAAAGCTCTTGCTGCCTACAACTTCAACTGCACCCCTCAAAGCAGCAGCACACATGCTGCTCTCGGCACTTTCCTTCTCAGCTCTACGCACCATCCTAAGCCTTGCCTCTCCCACACTCAGGATCCAAAGACAACGGCACCAGGGACTGCTCACACACTAAAGGCACCAGGACAAAAGGCTCAGCAGCTTGGCCTTTGCATTCCCGCTGACAGCTCCACAGCTTGAACCCAGAGAACTGCCTGCTGCCAACAGCCTTTCCAATCACTCTGAGCACCTCATGACAAGGAGTGTGGGGAATGAATCTCCAGCAGCCTCCTGCCCCAGGCTGTCCCCCGGGAGCAGCCCTGCTCCAGGCCGTGACTGCCACCTGCACAGCCAAAGGACCCAGAGCCGGTGTTACACACCACGGCTGTGCCTGGCACAGAGACACCAGTGGCCACACAAGTGGCCATGGCACTGTCCACACACAGTCCCTGCTGCTGCTCCCCCAGCCGCTGGCACCAACTCCCAGCCACCCACTCCTAAAGCCACGGGGCCCACTGGGACACTGCGGGGGCTCGTGGAAGCCAGCGGCCATTGTGACACAGCGGGGCTGCACAGAGCCCACGGTGCTTTGTGACCCGTGGCTCCCAGGAGAGCCTTTGTGATGCTGGGGAACTACAAGGAAGCCTGGCTCCTCTGTGACACCACCACAGAAGCTCAGGGGAGCCCTGGAGACCGTGCTGATGCTATTGAACCTGATTGCAACCCTGCCTCCTCTGTGACACCACAGAAGCTCTTGGAGCCCTGGAGACCGTGGTGATGCTATGGAACCTGATGCAACCCTGCCTCCTCTGTGACACCACAGAACCTCTGGGAGCCCTGGAGACCGTGCTGATGCTATGGAACCTGATGCAACCCTGCCTCCACTGTGACACCACAGAAGCTCAGGGAGCCCTGGAGACTGTGGTGATGCTATGGAACCTGATGCAACCCTGCCTCCACTGTGACACCACAGAACCTCTGGGAGCCCTGGAGACCGTGCTGATGCTATGGAACCTGATGCAACCCTGCCTCCACTGTGACACCACAGAAGCTCGGGGAGCTCTGCAGACCGTGGGGATGCTGGCGAAGCTGACGGAACCCTGGGCACCACAGTGACGCTATGGAACCTGGTGGAACCGAGGGGCCACAGTGACACTGTGGGGCCTTTTGGAAGCAACAGGACCCTGGTGGGAAGCCACGGGATGATTAATCCTGCACGAACCTGCTCCAGGTGGGCTCCTCTCTCCCGGCTTCCACAGGTGCTGCTAGGATCCCACTCCGGCACTGGCTTGGCACGGGCTCACGGCTTCCTTTGGCAATGGCTCTGCTCCAGGATGGCATGCTGCAGAGAATGCAGGTAGATTTTGTGCTCACTCCTGGCATGCAGCTGGACAATAAAGCCTGATCCAGCCCCCCCTCAGCATATGTCCGGCTCTGGCATTGGGGCGGGGCAACTTTGGGAGCAGCCCCAGCCCTGCTCCTGCTCCCGGCTGGGCACCCAGCTGCTGGGACACAGGTGTGTCCTGATGCCACCGTCTACTCCTTTGAGAAGGGGAGGACAGAGTGCATCAGGGAGTTTGGTGTGGCTTACATGCGGCAAGGAGAAGGTGCAGCCCCAAACTGGCTTTCACTTCTAGAACCTTTTGCTATTGCGGGAGCAGCTGCTGGAGCTTTTCAACCGAGCTGCAAGAGTGAAAAGTGTGATGGCATGTCTATCTGAGAAGGAAGGTTCGGTGCCGCAGCCTGTTGTGCACAATTTATATGCTGATAAGAGAAGGGGGTGCTTTTGGAACGTTTTCCTTCCTGACACTTCTGTCTCTGTGAGCTTTAGCTGCTTGGACTCAGGGATACCGAAGGTATGTGAAAGTGACTGGGATGCGAGAATCATGTTGCACAGGGAACAGGGAAGGTCAGCAAATGTTTCCTGTCCTGGCACATCTCTCAGTCTGAACTGCAGCTGCAGATGCTTCACTTCCGCCAAGGACTCTGCCACCTTGAGAGAAGGATGCGCTCTATGGAGTTGAGAAAGAAAGTGCGTCTCACTAGCTTCTTTCCTCTACTTCATAGACAGCAAAGGGGCTATGAAAGGCAGCACTGGCTTTTTGTTCTAGGACTTCTTCTTTACAAGCAGCTGCTGGATGTTTGGAAGGGGGTTTGGGATATGCAAAAATGAGAGGCTAAGATGGTAAGAGGGTAAGATGGAAGTCATCTGGCAAAAGCAGAGCTCACAAAAGGGCCAGCTGAGAAAGCTCTTGCTGCCTACAACTTCAACTGCACCCCTCAAAGCAGCAGCACACACGCTGCTCTCGGCACTTTCCTTCTCAGCTCTACGCACCATCCTAAGCCTTGCCTCTCCCACACTCAGGATCCAAAGACAACGGCACCAGGGACTGCTCACACACTAAAGGCACCAGGACAAAAGGCTCACCAGCTTGGCCTTTGCATTCCCGCTGACAGCTCCACAGCTTGAACCCAGAGAACTGCCTGCTGCCAACAGCCTTTCCAATCACTCTGAGCACCTCATGACAAGGAGTGTGGGGAATGAATCTCCAGCAGCCTCCTGCCCCAGGCTGTCCCCCGGGAGCAGCCCTGCTCCAGGCCGTGACTGCCACCTGCACAGCCAAAGGACCCAGAGCCGGTGTTACACAACCACGGCTGTGCCTGGCACAGAGACACCAGTGGCCACACAAGTGGCCATGGCACTGTCCACACACAGTCCCTGCTGCTGCTCCCCCAGCCGCTGGCACCAACTCCCAGCCACCCACTCCTAAAGCCACGGGGCCCACTGGGACACTGCGGGGGCTCGTGGAAGCCAGCGGCCATTGTGACACAGCGGGGCTGCACAGAGCCCACGGTGCTTTGTGACCCGTGGCTCCCAGGAGAGCCTTTGTGATGCTGGGGAACTACAAGGAAGCCTGGCTCCTCTGTGACACCACCACAGAAGCTCAGGGGAGCCCTTGAGACTGTGCTGATGCTATTGAACCTGATGCAACCCTGCCTCCTCTGTGACACCACAGAAGCTCTTGGAGCCCTGGAGACCGTGGTGATGCTATGGAACCTGATGCAACCCTGCCTCCTCTGTGACACCACAGAACCTCTGGGAGCCCTGGAGACCGTGCTGATGCTATGGAACCTGATGCAACCCTGCCTCCACTGTGACACCACAGAAGCTCAGGGAGCCCTGGAGACTGTGGTGATGCTATGGAACCTGATGCAACCCTGCCTCCACTGTGACACCACAGAACCTCTGGGAGCCCTGGAGACCGTGCTGATGCTATGGAACCTGATGCAACCCTGCCTCCACTGTGACACCACAGAAGCTCGGGGAGCTCTGCAGACCGTGGGGATGCTGGCGAAGCTGACGGAACCCTGGGCACCACAGTGACGCTATGGAACCTGGTGGAACCGAGGGGCCACAGTGACACTGTGGGGCCTTTTGGAAGCAACAGGACCCTGGTGGGAAGCCACGGGATGATTAATCCTGCACGAACCTGCTCCAGGTGGGCTCCTCTCTCCCGGCTTCCACAGGTGCTGCTAGGATCCCACTCCGGCACTGGCTTGGCACGGGCTCACGGCTTCCTTTGGCAATGGCTCTGCTCCAGGATGGCATGCTGCAGAGAATGCAGGTAGATTTTGTGCTCACTCCTGGCATGCAGCTGGACAATAAAGCCTGATCCAGCCCCCCCTCAGCATATGTCCGGCTCTGGCATTGGGGCGGGGCAACTTTGGGAGCAGCCCCAGCCCTGCTCCTGCTCCCGGCTGGGCACCCAGCTGCTGGGACACAGGTGTGTCCTGATGCCACCGTCTACTCCTTTGAGAAGGGGAGGACAGAGTGCATCAGGGAGTTTGGTGTGGCTTACATGCGGCAAGGAGAAGGTGCAGCCCCAAACTGGCTTTCACTTCTAGAACCTTTTGCTATTGCGGGAGCAGCTGCTGGAGCTTTTCAACCGAGCTGCAAGAGTGAAAAGTGTGATGGCATGTCTATCTGAGAAGGAAGGTTCGGTGCCGCAGCCTGTTGTGCACAATTTATATGCTGATAAGAGAAGGGGGTGCTTTTGGAACGTTTTCCTTCCTGACACTTCTGTCTCTGTGAGCTTTAGCTGCTTGGACTCAGGGATACCGAAGGTATGTGAAAGTGACTGGGATGCGAGAATCATGTTGCACAGGGAACAGGGAAGGTCAGCAAATGTTTCCTGTCCTGGCACATCTCTCAGTCTGAACTGCAGCTGCAGATGCTTCACTTCCGCCAAGGACTCTGCCACCTTGAGAGAAGGATGCGCTCTATGGAGTTGAGAAAGAAAGTGCGTCTCACTAGCTTCTTTCCTCTACTTCATAGACAGCAAAGGGGCTATGAAAGGCAGCACTGGCTTTTTGTTCTAGGACTTCTTCTTTACAAGCAGCTGCTGGATGTTTGGAAGGGGGTTTGGGATATGCAAAAATGAGAGGCTAAGATGGTAAGAGGGTAAGATGGAAGTCATCTGGCAAAAGCAGAGCTCACAAAAGGGCCAGCTGAGAAAGCTCTTGCTGCCTACAACTTCAACTGCACCCCTCAAAGCAGCAGCACACACGCTGCTCTCGGCACTTTCCTTCTCAGCTCTACGCACCATCCTAAGCCTTGCCTCTCCCACACTCAGGATCCAAAGACAACGGCACCAGGGACTGCTCACACACTAAAGGCACCAGGACAAAAGGCTCACCAGCTTGGCCTTTGCATTCCCGCTGACAGCTCCACAGCTTGAACCCAGAGAACTGCCTGCTGCCAACAGCCTTTCCAATCACTCTGAGCACCTCATGACAAGGAGTGTGGGGAATGAATCTCCAGCAGCCTCCTGCCCCAGGCTGTCCCCCGGGAGCAGCCCTGCTCCAGGCTGTGACTGCCACCTGCACAGCCAAAGGACCCAGAGCCGGTGTTACACACCACGGCTGTGCCTGGCACAGAGACACCAGTGGCCACACAAGTGGCCATGGCACTGTCCACACACAGTCCCTGCTGCTGCTCCCCCAGCCGCTGGCACCAACTCCCAGCCACCCACTCCTAAAGCCACGGGGCCCACTGGGACACTGCGGGGGCTCGTGGAAGCCAGCGGCCCATGTGACACAGCGGGGCTGCACAGAGCCCACGGTGCTTTGTGACCCGTGGCTCCCAGGAGAGCCTTTGTGATGCTGGGAAACTACAAGGAAGCCTGGCTCCTCTGTGACACCACCACAGAAGCTCAGGGGAGCCCTGGAGGCCGTGCTGATGCTATTGAACCTGATGCAACCCTGCCTCCTCTGTGACACCACAGAACCTCTGGGAGCTCTGGAGACCGTGCTGATGCTATGGAACCTGATGCAACCCTGCCTCCACTGTGACACCACAGAAGCTCAGGGAGCCCTGGAGACTGTGGTGATGCTATGGAACCTGATGCAACCCTGCCTCCACTGTGACACCACAGAACCTCTGGGAGCCCTGGAGACCGTGCTGATGCTATGGAACCTGATGCAACCCTGCCTCCACTGTGACACCACAGAAGCTCGGGGAGCTCTGCAGACCGTGGGGATGCTGGCGAAGCTGACGGAACCCTGGGCACCACAGTGACGCTATGGAACCTGGTGGAACCGAGGGGCCACAGTGACACTGTGGGGCCTTTTGGAAGCAACAGGACCCTGGTGGGAAGCCACGGGATGATTAATCCTGCACGAACCTGCTCCAGGTGGGCTCCTCTCTCCCGGCTTCCACAGGTGCTGCTAGGATCCCACTCCGGCACTGGCTTGGCACGGGCTCACGGCTTCCTTTGGCAATGGCTCTGCTCCAGGATGGCATGCTGCAGAGAATGCAGGTAGATTTTGTGCTCACTCCTGGCATGCAGCTGGACAATAAAGCCTGATCCAGCCCCCCCTCAGCATATGTCCGGCTCTGGCATTGGGGCGGGGCAACTTTGGGAGCAGCCCCAGCCCTGCTCCTGCTCCCGGCTGGGCACCCAGCTGCTGGGACACAGGTGTGTCCTGATGCCACCGTCTACTCCTTTGAGAAGGGGAGGACAGAGTGCATCAGGGAGTTTGGTGTGGCTTACATGCGGCAAGGAGAAGGTGCAGCCCCAAACTGGCTTTCACTTCTAGAACCTTTTGCTATTGCGGGAGCAGCTGCTGGAGCTTTTCAACCGAGCTGCAAGAGTGAAAAGTGTGATGGCATGTCTATCTGAGAAGGAAGGTTCGGTGCCGCAGCCTGTTGTGCACAATTTATATGCTGATAAGAGAAGGGGGTGCTTTTGGAACGTTTTCCTTCCTGACACTTCTGTCTCTGTGAGCTTTAGCTGCTTGGACTCAGGGATACCGAAGGTATGTGAAAGTGACTGGGATGCGAGAATCATGTTGCACAGGGAACAGGGAAGGTCAGCAAATGTTTCCTGTCCTGGCACATCTCTCAGTCTGAACTGCAGCTGCAGATGCTTCACTTCCGCCAAGGACTCTGCCACCTTGAGAGAAGGATGCGCTCTATGGAGTTGAGAAAGAAAGTGCGTCTCACTAGCTTCTTTCCTCTACTTCATAGACAGCAAAGGGGCTATGAAAGGCAGCACTGGCTTTTTGTTCTAGGACTTCTTCTTTACAAGCAGCTGCTGGATGTTTGGAAGGGGGTTTGGGATATGCAAAAATGAGAGGCTAAGATGGTAAGAGGGTAAGATGGAAGTCATCTGGCAAAAGCAGAGCTCACAAAAGGGCCAGCTGAGAAAGCTCTTGCTGCCTACAACTTCAACTGCACCCCTCAAAGCAGCAGCACACACGCTGCTCTCGGCACTTTCCTTCTCAGCTCTACGCACCATCCTAAGCCTTGCCTCTCCCACACTCAGGATCCAAAGACAACGGCACCAGGGACTGCTCACACACTAAAGGCACCAGGACAAAAGGCTCACCAGCTTGGCCTTTGCATTCCCGCTGACAGCTCCACAGCTTGAACCCAGAGAACTGCCTGCTGCCAACAGCCTTTCCAATCACTCTGAGCACCTCATGACAAGGAGTGTGGGGAATGAATCTCCAGCAGCCTCCTGCCCCAGGCTGTCCCCCGGGAGCAGCCCTGCTCCAGGCCGTGACTGCCACCTGCACAGCCAAAGGACCCAGAGCCGGTGTTACACAACCACGGCTGTGCCTGGCACAGAGACACCAGTGGCCACACAAGTGGCCATGGCACTGTCCACACACAGTCCCTGCTGCTGCTCCCCCAGCCGCTGGCACCAACTCCCAGCCACCCACTCCTAAAGCCACGGGGCCCACTGGGACACTGCGGGGGCTCGTGGAAGCCAGCGGCCATTGTGACACAGCGGGGCTGCACAGAGCCCACGGTGCTTTGTGACCCGTGGCTCCCAGGAGAGCCTTTGTGATGCTGGGGAACTACAAGGAAGCCTGGCTCCTCTGTGACACCACCACAGAAGCTCAGGGGAGCCCTTGAGACTGTGCTGATGCTATTGAACCTGATGCAACCCTGCCTCCTCTGTGACACCACAGAAGCTCTTGGAGCCCTGGAGACCGTGGTGATGCTATGGAACCTGATGCAACCCTGCCTCCTCTGTGACACCACAGAACCTCTGGGAGCCCTGGAGACCGTGCTGATGCTATGGAACCTGATGCAACCCTGCCTCCACTGTGACACCACAGAAGCTCAGGGAGCCCTGGAGACTGTGGTGATGCTATGGAACCTGATGCAACCCTGCCTCCACTGTGACACCACAGAACCTCTGGGAGCCCTGGAGACCGTGCTGATGCTATGGAACCTGATGCAACCCTGCCTCCACTGTGACACCACAGAAGCTCGGGGAGCTCTGCAGACCGTGGGGATGCTGGCGAAGCTGACGGAACCCTGGGCACCACAGTGACGCTATGGAACCTGGTGGAACCGAGGGGCCACAGTGACACTGTGGGGCCTTTTGGAAGCAACAGGACCCTGGTGGGAAGCCACGGGATGATTAATCCTGCACGAACCTGCTCCAGGTGGGCTCCTCTCTCCCGGCTTCCACAGGTGCTGCTAGGATCCCACTCCGGCACTGGCTTGGCACGGGCTCACGGCTTCCTTTGGCAATGGCTCTGCTCCAGGATGGCATGCTGCAGAGAATGCAGGTAGATTTTGTGCTCACTCCTGGCATGCAGCTGGACAATAAAGCCTGATCCAGCCCCCCCTCAGCATATGTCCGGCTCTGGCATTGGGGCGGGGCAACTTTGGGAGCAGCCCCAGCCCTGCTCCTGCTCCCGGCTGGGCACCCAGCTGCTGGGACACAGGTGTGTCCTGATGCCACCGTCTACTCCTTTGAGAAGGGGAGGACAGAGTGCATCAGGGAGTTTGGTGTGGCTTACATGCGGCAAGGAGAAGGTGCAGCCCCAAACTGGCTTTCACTTCTAGAACCTTTTGCTATTGCGGGAGCAGCTGCTGGAGCTTTTCAACCGAGCTGCAAGAGTGAAAAGTGTGATGGCATGTCTATCTGAGAAGGAAGGTTCGGTGCCGCAGCCTGTTGTGCACAATTTATATGCTGATAAGAGAAGGGGGTGCTTTTGGAACGTTTTCCTTCCTGACACTTCTGTCTCTGTGAGCTTTAGCTGCTTGGACTCAGGGATACCGAAGGTATGTGAAAGTGACTGGGATGCGAGAATCATGTTGCACAGGGAACAGGGAAGGTCAGCAAATGTTTCCTGTCCTGGCACATCTCTCAGTCTGAACTGCAGCTGCAGATGCTTCACTTCCGCCAAGGACTCTGCCACCTTGAGAGAAGGATGCGCTCTATGGAGTTGAGAAAGAAAGTGCGTCTCACTAGCTTCTTTCCTCTACTTCATAGACAGCAAAGGGGCTATGAAAGGCAGCACTGGCTTTTTGTTCTAGGACTTCTTCTTTACAAGCAGCTGCTGGATGTTTGGAAGGGGGTTTGGGATATGCAAAAATGAGAGGCTAAGATGGTAAGAGGGTAAGATGGAAGTCATCTGGCAAAAGCAGAGCTCACAAAAGGGCCAGCTGAGAAAGCTCTTGCTGCCTACAACTTCAACTGCACCCCTCAAAGCAGCAGCACACACGCTGCTCTCGGCACTTTCCTTCTCAGCTCTACGCACCATCCTAAGCCTTGCCTCTCCCACACTCAGGATCCAAAGACAACGGCACCAGGGACTGCTCACACACTAAAGGCACCAGGACAAAAGGCTCACCAGCTTGGCCTTTGCATTCCTGCTGACAGCTCCACAGCTTGAACCCAGAGAACTGCCTGCTGCCAACAGCCTTTCCAATCACTCTGAGCACCTCATGACAAGGAGTGTGGGGAATGAATCTCCAGCAGCCTCCTGCCCCAGGCTGTCCCCCGGGAGCAGCCCTGCTCCAGGCTGTGACTGCCACCTGCACAGCCAAAGGACCCAGAGCCGGTGTTACACACCACGGCTGTGCCTGGCACAGAGACACCAGTGGCCACACAAGTGGCCATGGCACTGTCCACACACAGTCCCTGCTGCTGCTCCCCCAGCCGCTGGCACCAACTCCCAGCCACCCACTCCTAAAGCCACGGGGCCCACTGGGACACTGTGGGGGCTCGTGGAAGCCAGCGGCCATTGTGACACAGCGGGGCTGCACAGAGCCCACGGTGCTTTGTGACCCGTGGCTCCCAGGAGAGCCTTTGTGATGCTGGGGAACTACAAGGAAGCCTGGCTCCTCTGTGACACCACCACAGAAGCTCAGGGGAGCCCTGGAGGCCGTGCTGATGCTATTGAACCTGATGCAACCCTGCCTCCTCTGTGACACCACAGAACCTCTGGGAGCCCTGGAGACTGTGCTGATGCTATGGAACCTGATGCAACCCTGCCTCCACTGTGACACCACAGAAGCTCAGGGAGCCCTGGAGACTGTGGTGATGCTATGGAACCTGATGCAACCCTGCCTCCACTGTGACACCACAGAACCTCTGGGAGCCCTGGAGACCGTGCTGATGCTATGGAACCTGATGCAACCCTGCCTCCACTGTGACACCACAGAAGCTCGGGGAGCTCTGCAGACCGTGGGGATGCTGGCGAAGCTGACGGAACCCTGGGCACCACAGTGACGCTATGGAACCTGGTGGAACCGAGGGGCCACAGTGACACTGTGGGGCCTTTTGGAAGCAACAGGACCCTGGTGGGAAGCCACGGGATGATTAATCCTGCACGAACCTGCTCCAGGTGGGCTCCTCTCTCCCGGCTTCCACAGGTGCTGCTAGGATCCCACTCCGGCACTGGCTTGGCACGGGCTGACGGCTTCCTTTGGCAATGGCTCTGCTCCAGGATGGCATGCTGCAGAGAATGCAGGTAGATTTTGTGCTCACTCCTGGCATGCAGCTGGACAATAAAGCCTGATCCAGCCCCCCCTCAGCATATGTCCGGCTCTGGCATTGGGGCGGGGCAACTTTGGGAGCAGCCCCAGCCCTGCTCCTGCTCCCGGCTGGGCACCCAGCTGCTGGGACACAGGTGTGTCCTGATGCCACCGTCTACTCCTTTGAGAAGGGGAGGACAGAGTGCATCAGGGAGTTTGGTGTGGCTTACATGCGGCAAGGAGAAGGTGCAGCCCCAAACTGGCTTTCACTTCTAGAACCTTTTGCTATTGCGGGAGCAGCTGCTGGAGCTTTTCAACCGAGCTGCAAGAGTGAAAAGTGTGATGGCATGTCTATCTGAGAAGGAAGGTTCGGTGCCGCAGCCTGTTGTGCACAATTTATATGCTGATAAGAGAAGGGGGTGCTTTTGGAACGTTTTCCTTCCTGACACTTCTGTCTCTGTGAGCTTTAGCTGCTTGGACTCAGGGATACCGAAGGTATGTGAAAGTGACTGGGATGCGAGAATCATGTTGCACAGGGAACAGGGAAGGTCAGCAAATGTTTCCTGTCCTGGCACATCTCTCAGTCTGAACTGCAGCTGCAGATGCTTCACTTCCGCCAAGGACTCTGCCACCTTGAGAGAAGGATGCGCTCTATGGAGTTGAGAAAGAAAGTGCGTCTCACTAGCTTCTTTCCTCTACTTCATAGACAGCAAAGGGGCTATGAAAGGCAGCACTGGCTTTTTGTTCTAGGACTTCTTCTTTACAAGCAGCTGCTGGATGTTTGGAAGGGGGTTTGGGATATGCAAAAATGAGAGGCTAAGATGGTAAGAGGGTAAGATGGAAGTCATCTGGCAAAAGCAGAGCTCACAAAAGGGCCAGCTGAGAAAGCTCTTGCTGCCTACAACTTCAACTGCACCCCTCAAAGCAGCAGCACACACGCTGCTCTCGGCACTTTCCTTCTCAGCTCTACGCACCATCCTAAGCCTTGCCTCTCCCACACTCAGGATCCAAAGACAACGGCACCAGGGACTGCTCACACACTAAAGGCACCAGGACAAAAGGCTCACCAGCTTGGCCTTTGCATTCCTGCTGACAGCTCCACAGCTTGAACCCAGAGAACTGCCTGCTGCCAACAGCCTTTCCAATCACTCTGAGCACCTCATGACAAGGAGTGTGGGGAATGAATCTCCAGCAGCCTCCTGCCCCAGGCTGTCCCCCGGGAGCAGCCCTGCTCCAGGCTGTGACTGCCACCTGCACAGCCAAAGGACCCAGAGCCGGTGTTACACACCACGGCTGTGCCTGGCACAGAGACACCAGTGGCCACACAAGTGGCCATGGCACTGTCCACACACAGTCCCTGCTGCTGCTCCCCCAGCCGCTGGCACCAACTCCCAGCCACCCACTCCTAAAGCCACGGGGCCCACTGGGACACTGTGGGGGCTCGTGGAAGCCAGCGGCCATTGTGACACAGCGGGGCTGCACAGAGCCCACGGTGCTTTGTGACCCGTGGCTCCCAGGAGAGCCTTTGTGATGCTGGGGAACTACAAGGAAGCCTGGCTCCTCTGTGACACCACCACAGAAGCTCAGGGGAGCCCTGGAGACCGTGCTGATGCTATTGAACCTGATGCAACCCTGCCTCCTCTGTGACACCACAGAAGCTCTTGGAGCCCTGGAGACCGTGGTGATGCTATGGAACCTGATGCAACCCTGCCTCCTCTGTGACACCACAGAACCTCTGGGAGCCCTGGAGACCGTGCTGATGCTATGGAACCTGATGCAACCCTGCCTCCACTGTGACACCACAGAAGCTCAGGGAGCCCTGGAGACTGTGGTGATGCTATGGAACCTGATGCAACCCTGCCTCCACTGTGACACCACAGAACCTCTGGGAGCCCTGGAGACCGTGCTGATGCTATGGAACCTGATGCAACCCTGCCTCCACTGTGACACCACAGAAGCTCGGGGAGCTCTGCAGACCGTGGGGATGCTGGCGAAGCTGACGGAACCCTGGGCACCACAGTGACGCTATGGAACCTGGTGGAACCGAGGGGCCACAGTGACACTGTGGGGCCTTTTGGAAGCAACAGGACCCTGGTGGGAAGCCACGGGATGATTAATCCTGCACGAACCTGCTCCAGGTGGGCTCCTCTCTCCCGGCTTCCACAGGTGCTGCTAGGATCCCACTCCGGCACTGGCTTGGCACGGGCTCACGGCTTCCTTTGGCAATGGCTCTGCTCCAGGATGGCATGCTGCAGAGAATGCAGGTAGATTTTGTGCTCACTCCTGGCATGCAGCTGGACAATAAAGCCTGATCCAGCCCCCCCTCAGCATATGTCCGGCTCTGGCATTGGGGCGGGGCAACTTTGGGAGCAGCCCCAGCCCTGCTCCTGCTCCCGGCTGGGCACCCAGCTGCTGGGACACAGGTGTGTCCTGATGCCACCGTCTACTCCTTTGAGAAGGGGAGGACAGAGTGCATCAGGGAGTTTGGTGTGGCTTACATGCGGCAAGGAGAAGGTGCAGCCCCAAACTGGCTTTCACTTCTAGAACCTTTTGCTATTGCGGGAGCAGCTGCTGGAGCTTTTCAACCGAGCTGCAAGAGTGAAAAGTGTGATGGCATGTCTATCTGAGAAGGAAGGTTCGGTGCCGCAGCCTGTTGTGCACAATTTATATGCTGATAAGAGAAGGGGGTGCTTTTGCAACGTTTTCCTTCCTGACACTTCTGTCTCTGTGAGCTTTAGCTGCTTGGACTCAGGGATACCGAAGGTATGTGAAAGTGACTGGGATGCGAGAATCATGTTGCACAGGGAACAGGGAAGGTCAGCAAATGTTTCCTGTCCTGGCACATCTCTCAGTCTGAACTGCAGCTGCAGATGCTTCACTTCCGCCAAGGACTCTGCCACCTTGAGAGAAGGATGCGCTCTATGGAGTTGAGAAAGAAAGTGCGTCTCACTAGCTTCTTTCCTCTACTTCATAGACAGCAAAGGGGCTATGAAAGGCAGCACTGGCTTTTTGTTCTAGGACTTCTTCTTTACAAGCAGCTGCTGGATGTTTGGAAGGGGGTTTGGGATATGCAAAAATGAGAGGCTAAGATGGTAAGAGGGTAAGATGGAAGTCATCTGGCAAAAGCAGAGCTCACAAAAGGGCCAGCTGAGAAAGCTCTTGCTGCCTACAACTTCAACTGCACCCCTCAAAGCAGCAGCACACACGCTGCTCTCGGCACTTTCCTTCTCAGCTCTACGCACCATCCTAAGCCTTGCCTCTCCCACACTCAGGATCCAAAGACAACGGCACCAGGGACTGCTCACACACTAAAGGCACCAGGACAAAAGGCTCACCAGCTTGGCCTTTGCATTCCCGCTGACAGCTCCACAGCTTGAACCCAGAGAACTGCCTGCTGCCAACAGCCTTTCCAATCACTCTGAGCACCTCATGACAAGGAGTGTGGGGAATGAATCTCCAGCAGCCTCCTGCCCCAGGCTGTCCCCCGGGAGCAGCCCTGCTCCAGGCTGTGACTGCCACCTGCACAGCCAAAGGACCCAGAGCCGGTGTTACACACCACGGCTGTGCCTGGCACAGAGACACCAGTGGCCACACAAGTGGCCATGGCACTGTCCACACACAGTCCCTGCTGCTGCTCCCCCAGCCGCTGGCACCAACTCCCAGCCACCCACTCCTAAAGCCACGGGGCCCACTGGGACACTGCGGGGGCTCGTGGAAGCCAGCGGCCCATGTGACACAGCGGGGCTGCACAGAGCCCACGGTGCTTTGTGACCCGTGGCTCCCAGGAGAGCCTTTGTGATGCTGGGGAACTACAAGGAAGCCTGGCTCCTCTGTGACACCACCACAGAAGCTCAGGGGAGCCCTGGAGGCCGTGCTGATGCTATTGAACCTGATGCAACCCTGCCTCCTCTGTGACACCACAGAACCTCTGGGAGCTCTGGAGACCGTGCTGATGCTATGGAACCTGATGCAACCCTGCCTCCACTGTGACACCACAGAAGCTCAGGGAGCCCTGGAGACTGTGGTGATGCTATGGAACCTGATGCAACCCTGCCTCCACTGTGACACCACAGAACCTCTGGGAGCCCTGGAGACCGTGCTGATGCTATGGAACCTGATGCAACCCTGCCTCCACTGTGACACCACAGAAGCTCGGGGAGCTCTGCAGACCGTGGGGATGCTGGCGAAGCTGACGGAACCCTGGGCACCACAGTGACGCTATGGAACCTGGTGGAACCGAGGGGCCACAGTGACACTGTGGGGCCTTTTGGAAGCAACAGGACCCTGGTGGGAAGCCACGGGATGATTAATCCTGCACGAACCTGCTCCAGGTGGGCTCCTCTCTCCCGGCTTCCACAGGTGCTGCTAGGATCCCACTCCGGCACTGGCTTGGCACGGGCTGACGGCTTCCTTTGGCAATGGCTCTGCTCCAGGATGGCATGCTGCAGAGAATGCAGGTAGATTTTGTGCTCACTCCTGGCATGCAGCTGGACAATAAAGCCTGATCCAGCCCCCCCTCAGCATATGTCCGGCTCTGGCATTGGGGCGGGGCAACTTTGGGAGCAGCCCCAGCCCTGCTCCTGCTCCCGGCTGGGCACCCAGCTGCTGGGACACAGGTGTGTCCTGATGCCACCGTCTACTCCTTTGAGAAGGGGAGGACAGAGTGCATCAGGGAGTTTGGTGTGGCTTACATGCGGCAAGGAGAAGGTGCAGCCCCAAACTGGCTTTCACTTCTAGAACCTTTTGCTATTGCGGGAGCAGCTGCTGGAGCTTTTCAACCGAGCTGCAAGAGTGAAAAGTGTGATGGCATGTCTATCTGAGAAGGAAGGTTCGGTGCCGCAGCCTGTTGTGCACAATTTATATGCTGATAAGAGAAGGGGGTGCTTTTGGAACGTTTTCCTTCCTGACACTTCTGTCTCTGTGAGCTTTAGCTGCTTGGACTCAGGGATACCGAAGGTATGTGAAAGTGACTGGGATGCGAGAATCATGTTGCACAGGGAACAGGGAAGGTCAGCAAATGTTTCCTGTCCTGGCACATCTCTCAGTCTGAACTGCAGCTGCAGATGCTTCACTTCCGCCAAGGACTCTGCCACCTTGAGAGAAGGATGCGCTCTATGGAGTTGAGAAAGAAAGTGCGTCTCACTAGCTTCTTTCCTCTACTTCATAGACAGCAAAGGGGCTATGAAAGGCAGCACTGGCTTTTTGTTCTAGGACTTCTTCTTTACAAGCAGCTGCTGGATGTTTGGAAGGGGGTTTGGGATATGCAAAAATGAGAGGCTAAGATGGTAAGAGGGTAAGATGGAAGTCATCTGGCAAAAGCAGAGCTCACAAAAGGGCCAGCTGAGAAAGCTCTTGCTGCCTACAACTTCAACTGCACCCCTCAAAGCAGCAGCACACACGCTGCTCTCGGCACTTTCCTTCTCAGCTCTACGCACCATCCTAAGCCTTGCCTCTCCCACACTCAGGATCCAAAGACAACGGCACCAGGGACTGCTCACACACTAAAGGCACCAGGACAAAAGGCTCACCAGCTTGGCCTTTGCATTCCCGCTGACAGCTCCACAGCTTGAACCCAGAGAACTGCCTGCTGCCAACAGCCTTTCCAATCACTCTGAGCACCTCATGACAAGGAGTGTGGGGAATGAATCTCCAGCAGCCTCCTGCCCCAGGCTGTCCCCCGGGAGCAGCCCTGCTCCAGGCTGTGACTGCCACCTGCACAGCCAAAGGACCCAGAGCCGGTGTTACACACCACGGCTGTGCCTGGCACAGAGACACCAGTGGCCACACAAGTGGCCATGGCACTGTCCACACACAGTCCCTGCTGCTGCTCCCCCAGCCGCTGGCACCAACTCCCAGCCACCCACTCCTAAAGCCACGGGGCCCACTGGGACACTGTGGGGGCTCGTGGAAGCCAGCGGCCATTGTGACACAGCGGGGCTGCACAGAGCCCACGGTGCTTTGTGACCCGTGGCTCCCAGGAGAGCCTTTGTGATGCTGGGGAACTACAAGGAAGCCTGGCTCCTCTGTGACACCACCACAGAAGCTCAGGGGAGCCCTGGAGGCCGTGCTGATGCTATTGAACCTGATGCAACCCTGCCTCCTCTGTGACACCACAGAACCTCTGGGAGCCCTGGAGACTGTGCTGATGCTATGGAACCTGATGCAACCCTGCCTCCACTGTGACACCACAGAAGCTCAGGGAGCCCTGGAGACTGTGGTGATGCTATGGAACCTGATGCAACCCTGCCTCCACTGTGACACCACAGAACCTCTGGGAGCCCTGGAGACCGTGCTGATGCTATGGAACCTGATGCAACCCTGCCTCCACTGTGACACCACAGAAGCTCGGGGAGCTCTGCAGACCGTGGGGATGCTGGCGAAGCTGACGGAACCCTGGGCACCACAGTGACGCTATGGAACCTGGTGGAACCGAGGGGCCACAGTGACACTGTGGGGCCTTTTGGAAGCAACAGGACCCTGGTGGGAAGCCACGGGATGATTAATCCTGCACGAACCTGCTCCAGGTGGGCTCCTCTCTCCCGGCTTCCACAGGTGCTGCTAGGATCCCACTCCGGCACTGGCTTGGCACGGGCTGACGGCTTCCTTTGGCAATGGCTCTGCTCCAGGATGGCATGCTGCAGAGAATGCAGGTAGATTTTGTGCTCACTCCTGGCATGCAGCTGGACAATAAAGCCTGATCCAGCCCCCCCTCAGCATATGTCCGGCTCTGGCATTGGGGCGGGGCAACTTTGGGAGCAGCCCCAGCCCTGCTCCTGCTCCCGGCTGGGCACCCAGCTGCTGGGACACAGGTGTGTCCTGATGCCACCGTCTACTCCTTTGAGAAGGGGAGGACAGAGTGCATCAGGGAGTTTGGTGTGGCTTACATGCGGCAAGGAGAAGGTGCAGCCCCAAACTGGCTTTCACTTCTAGAACCTTTTGCTATTGCGGGAGCAGCTGCTGGAGCTTTTCAACCGAGCTGCAAGAGTGAAAAGTGTGATGGCATGTCTATCTGAGAAGGAAGGTTCGGTGCCGCAGCCTGTTGTGCACAATTTATATGCTGATAAGAGAAGGGGGTGCTTTTGGAACGTTTTCCTTCCTGACACTTCTGTCTCTGTGAGCTTTAGCTGCTTGGACTCAGGGATACCGAAGGTATGTGAAAGTGACTGGGATGCGAGAATCATGTTGCACAGGGAACAGGGAAGGTCAGCAAATGTTTCCTGTCCTGGCACATCTCTCAGTCTGAACTGCAGCTGCAGATGCTTCACTTCCGCCAAGGACTCTGCCACCTTGAGAGAAGGATGCGCTCTATGGAGTTGAGAAAGAAAGTGCGTCTCACTAGCTTCTTTCCTCTACTTCATAGACAGCAAAGGGGCTATGAAAGGCAGCACTGGCTTTTTGTTCTAGGACTTCTTCTTTACAAGCAGCTGCTGGATGTTTGGAAGGGGGTTTGGGATATGCAAAAATGAGAGGCTAAGATGGTAAGAGGGTAAGATGGAAGTCATCTGGCAAAAGCAGAGCTCACAAAAGGGCCAGCTGAGAAAGCTCTTGCTGCCTACAACTTCAACTGCACCCCTCAAAGCAGCAGCACACACGCTGCTCTCGGCACTTTCCTTCTCAGCTCTACGCACCATCCTAAGCCTTGCCTCTCCCACACTCAGGATCCAAAGACAACGGCACCAGGGACTGCTCACACACTAAAGGCACCAGGACAAAAGGCTCACCAGCTTGGCCTTTGCATTCCTGCTGACAGCTCCACAGCTTGAACCCAGAGAACTGCCTGCTGCCAACAGCCTTTCCAATCACTCTGAGCACCTCATGACAAGGAGTGTGGGGAATGAATCTCCAGCAGCCTCCTGCCCCAGGCTGTCCCCCGGGAGCAGCCCTGCTCCAGGCTGTGACTGCCACCTGCACCGCCAAAGGACCCAGAGCCGGTGTTACACACCACGGCTGTGCCTGGCACAGACACACCAGTGGCCACACAAGTGGCCATGGCACTGTCCACACACAGTCCCTGCTGCTGCTCCCCCAGCCGCTGGCACCAACTCCCAGCCACCCACTCCTAAAGCCACGGGGCCCACTGGGACACTGCGGGGGCTCGTGGAAGCCAGCGGCCATTGTGACACAGCGGGGCTGCACAGAGCCCACGGTGCTTTGTGACCCGTGGCTCCCAGGAGAGCCTTTGTGATGCTGGGGAACTACAAGGAAGCCTGGCTCCTCTGTGACACCACCACAGAAGCTCAGGGGAGCCCTGGAGGCCGTGCTGATGCTATTGAACCTGATGCAACCCTGCCTCCTCTGTGACACCACAGAACCTCTGGGAGCCCTGGAGACTGTGCTGATGCTATGGAACCTGATGCAACCCTGCCTCCACTGTGACACCACAGAAGCTCAGGGAGCCCTGGAGACTGTGGTGATGCTATGGAACCTGATGCAACCCTGCCTCCACTGTGACACCACAGAACCTCTGGGAGCCCTGGAGACCGTGCTGATGCTATGGAACCTGATGCAACCCTGCCTCCACTGTGACACCACAGAAGCTCGGGGAGCTCTGCAGACCGTGGGGATGCTGGCGAAGCTGACGGAACCCTGGGCACCACAGTGACGCTATGGAACCTGGTGGAACCGAGGGGCCACAGTGACACTGTGGGGCCTTTTGGAAGCAACAGGACCCTGGTGGGAAGCCACGGGATGATTAATCCTGCACGAACCTGCTCCAGGTGGGCTCCTCTCTCCCAGCTTCCACAGGTGCTGCTAGGATCCCACTCCGGCACTGGCTTGGCACGGGCTGACGGCTTCCTTTGGCAATGGCTCTGCTCCAGGATGGCATGCTGCAGAGAATGCAGGTAGATTTTGTGCTCACTCCTGGCATGCAGCTGGACAATAAAGCCTGATCCAGCCCCCCCTCAGCATATGTCCGGCTCTGGCATTGGGGCGGGGCAACTTTGGGAGCAGCCCCAGCCCTGCTCCTGCTCCCGGCTGGGCACCCAGCTGCTGGGACACAGGTGTGTCCTGATGCCACCGTCTACTCCTTTGAGAAGGGGAGGACAGAGTGCATCAGGGAGTTTGGTGTGGCTTACATGCGGCAAGGAGAAGGTGCAGCCCCAAACTGGCTTTCACTTCTAGAACCTTTTGCTATTGCGGGAGCAGCTGCTGGAGCTTTTCAACCGAGCTGCAAGAGTGAAAAGTGTGATGGCATGTCTATCTGAGAAGGAAGGTTCGGTGCCGCAGCCTGTTGTGCACAATTTATATGCTGATAAGAGAAGGGGGTGCTTTTGGAACGTTTTCCTTCCTGACACTTCTGTCTCTGTGAGCTTTAGCTGCTTGGACTCAGGGATACCGAAGGTATGTGAAAGTGACTGGGATGCGAGAATCATGTTGCACAGGGAACAGGGAAGGTCAGCAAATGTTTCCTGTCCTGGCACATCTCTCAGTCTGAACTGCAGCTGCAGATGCTTCACTTCCGCCAAGGACTCTGCCACCTTGAGAGAAGGATGCGCTCTATGGAGTTGAGAAAGAAAGTGCGTCTCACTAGCTTCTTTCCTCTACTTCATAGACAGCAAAGGGGCTATGAAAGGCAGCACTGGCTTTTTGTTCTAGGACTTCTTCTTTACAAGCAGCTGCTGGATGTTTGGAAGGGGGTTTGGGATATGCAAAAATGAGAGGCTAAGATGGTAAGAGGGTAAGATGGAAGTCATCTGGCAAAAGCAGAGCTCACAAAAGGGCCAGCTGAGAAAGCTCTTGCTGCCTACAACTTCAACTGCACCCCTCAAAGCAGCAGCACACACGCTGCTCTCGGCACTTTCCTTCTCAGCTCTACGCACCATCCTAAGCCTTGCCTCTCCCACACTCAGGATCCAAAGACAACGGCACCAGGGACTGCTCACACACTAAAGGCACCAGGACAAAAGGCTCACCAGCTTGGCCTTTGCATTCCCGCTGACAGCTCCACAGCTTGAACCCAGAGAACTGCCTGCTGCCAACAGCCTTTCCAATCACTCTGAGCACCTCATGACAAGGAGTGTGGGGAATGAATCTCCAGCAGCCTCCTGCCCCAGGCTGTCCCCCGGGAGCAGCCCTGCTCCAGGCCGTGACTGCCACCTGCACAGCCAAAGGACCCAGAGCCGGTGTTACACACCACGGCTGTGCCTGGCACAGAGACACCAGTGGCCACACAAGTGGCCATGGCACTGTCCACACACAGTCCCTGCTGCTGCTCCCCCAGCCGCTGGCACCAACTCCCAGCCACCCACTCCTAAAGCCACGGGGCCCACTGGGACACTGCGGGGGCTCGTGGAAGCCAGCGGCCATTGTGACACAGCGGGGCTGCACAGAGCCCACGGTGCTTTGTGACCCGTGGCTCCCAGGAGAGCCTTTGTGATGCTGGGGAACTACAAGGAAGCCTGGCTCCTCTGTGACACCACCACAGAAGCTCAGGGGAGCCCTGGAGGCCGTGCTGATGCTATTGAACCTGATGCAACCCTGCCTCCTCTGTGACACCACAGAACCTCTGGGAGCTCTGGAGACCGTGCTGATGCTATGGAACCTGATGCAACCCTGCCTCCACTGTGACACCACAGAAGCTCAGGGAGCCCTGGAGACTGTGGTGATGCTATGGAACCTGATGCAACCCTGCCTCCACTGTGACACCACAGAACCTCTGGGAGCCCTGGAGACCGTGCTGATGCTATGGAACCTGATGCAACCCTGCCTCCACTGTGACACCACAGAAGCTCGGGGAGCTCTGCAGACCGTGGGGATGCTGGCGAAGCTGACGGAACCCTGGGCACCACAGTGACGCTATGGAACCTGGTGGAACCGAGGGGCCACAGTGACACTGTGGGGCCTTTTGGAAGCAACAGGACCCTGGTGGGAAGCCACGGGATGATTAATCCTGCACGAACCTGCTCCAGGTGGGCTCCTCTCTCCCGGCTTCCACAGGTGCTGCTAGGATCCCACTCCGGCACTGGCTTGGCACGGGCTGACGGCTTCCTTTGGCAATGGCTCTGCTCCAGGATGGCATGCTGCAGAGAATGCAGGTAGATTTTGTGCTCACTCCTGGCATGCAGCTGGACAATAAAGCCTGATCCAGCCCCCCCTCAGCATATGTCCGGCTCTGGCATTGGGGCGGGGCAACTTTGGGAGCAGCCCCAGCCCTGCTCCTGCTCCCGGCTGGGCACCCAGCTGCTGGGACACAGGTGTGTCCTGATGCCACCGTCTACTCCTTTGAGAAGGGGAGGACAGAGTGCATCAGGGAGTTTGGTGTGGCTTACATGCGGCAAGGAGAAGGTGCAGCCCCAAACTGGCTTTCACTTCTAGAACCTTTTGCTATTGCGGGAGCAGCTGCTGGAGCTTTTCAACCGAGCTGCAAGAGTGAAAAGTGTGATGGCATGTCTATCTGAGAAGGAAGGTTCGGTGCCGCAGCCTGTTGTGCACAATTTATATGCTGATAAGAGAAGGGGGTGCTTTTGGAACGTTTTCCTTCCTGACACTTCTGTCTCTGTGAGCTTTAGCTGCTTGGACTCAGGGATACCGAAGGTATGTGAAAGTGACTGGGATGCGAGAATCATGTTGCACAGGGAACAGGGAAGGTCAGCAAATGTTTCCTGTCCTGGCACATCTCTCAGTCTGAACTGCAGCTGCAGATGCTTCACTTCCGCCAAGGACTCTGCCACCTTGAGAGAAGGATGCGCTCTATGGAGTTGAGAAAGAAAGTGCGTCTCACTAGCTTCTTTCCTCTACTTCATAGACAGCAAAGGGGCTATGAAAGGCAGCACTGGCTTTTTGTTCTAGGACTTCTTCTTTACAAGCAGCTGCTGGATGTTTGGAAGGGGGTTTGGGATATGCAAAAATGAGAGGCTAAGATGGTAAGAGGGTAAGATGGAAGTCATCTGGCAAAAGCAGAGCTCACAAAAGGGCCAGCTGAGAAAGCTCTTGCTGCCTACAACTTCAACTGCACCCCTCAAAGCAGCAGCACACACGCTGCTCTCGGCACTTTCCTTCTCAGCTCTACGCACCATCCTAAGCCTTGCCTCTCCCACACTCAGGATCCAAAGACAACGGCACCAGGGACTGCTCACACACTAAAGGCACCAGGACAAAAGGCTCACCAGCTTGGCCTTTGCATTCCTGCTGACAGCTCCACAGCTTGAACCCAGAGAACTGCCTGCTGCCAACAGCCTTTCCAATCACTCTGAGCACCTCATGACAAGGAGTGTGGGGAATGAATCTCCAGCAGCCTCCTGCCCCAGGCTGTCCCCCGGGAGCAGCCCTGCTCCAGGCTGTGACTGCCACCTGCACAGCCAAAGGACCCAGAGCCGGTGTTACACACCACGGCTGTGCCTGGCACAGAGACACCAGTGGCCACACAAGTGGCCATGGCACTGTCCACACACAGTCCCTGCTGCTGCTCCCCCAGCCGCTGGCACCAACTCCCAGCCACCCACTCCTAAAGCCACGGGGCCCACTGGGACACTGTGGGGGCTCGTGGAAGCCAGCGGCCATTGTGACACAGCGGGGCTGCACAGAGCCCACGGTGCTTTGTGACCCGTGGCTCCCAGGAGAGCCTTTGTGATGCTGGGGAACTACAAGGAAGCCTGGCTCCTCTGTGACACCACCACAGAAGCTCAGGGGAGCCCTGGAGGCCGTGCTGATGCTATTGAACCTGATGCAACCCTGCCTCCTCTGTGACACCACAGAACCTCTGGGAGCCCTGGAGACTGTGCTGATGCTATGGAACCTGATGCAACCCTGCCTCCACTGTGACACCACAGAAGCTCAGGGAGCCCTGGAGACTGTGGTGATGCTATGGAACCTGATGCAACCCTGCCTCCACTGTGACACCACAGAACCTCTGGGAGCCCTGGAGACCGTGCTGATGCTATGGAACCTGATGCAACCCTGCCTCCACTGTGACACCACAGAAGCTCGGGGAGCTCTGCAGACCGTGGGGATGCTGGCGAAGCTGACGGAACCCTGGGCACCACAGTGACGCTATGGAACCTGGTGGAACCGAGGGGCCACAGTGACACTGTGGGGCCTTTTGGAAGCAACAGGACCCTGGTGGGAAGCCACGGGATGATTAATCCTGCACGAACCTGCTCCAGGTGGGCTCCTCTCTCCCAGCTTCCACAGGTGCTGCTAGGATCCCACTCCGGCACTGGCTTGGCACGGGCTGACGGCTTCCTTTGGCAATGGCTCTGCTCCAGGATGGCATGCTGCAGAGAATGCAGGTAGATTTTGTGCTCACTCCTGGCATGCAGCTGGACAATAAAGCCTGATCCAGCCCCCCCTCAGCATATGTCCGGCTCTGGCATTGGGGCGGGGCAACTTTGGGAGCAGCCCCAGCCCTGCTCCTGCTCCCGGCTGGGCACCCAGCTGCTGGGACACAGGTGTGTCCTGATGCCACCGTCTACTCCTTTGAGAAGGGGAGGACAGAGTGCATCAGGGAGTTTGGTGTGGCTTACATGCGGCAAGGAGAAGGTGCAGCCCCAAACTGGCTTTCACTTCTAGAACCTTTTGCTATTGCGGGAGCAGCTGCTGGAGCTTTTCAACCGAGCTGCAAGAGTGAAAAGTGTGATGGCATGTCTATCTGAGAAGGAAGGTTCGGTGCCGCAGCCTGTTGTGCACAATTTATATGCTGATAAGAGAAGGGGGTGCTTTTGGAACGTTTTCCTTCCTGACACTTCTGTCTCTGTGAGCTTTAGCTGCTTGGACTCAGGGATACCGAAGGTATGTGAAAGTGACTGGGATGCGAGAATCATGTTGCACAGGGAACAGGGAAGGTCAGCAAATGTTTCCTGTCCTGGCACATCTCTCAGTCTGAACTGCAGCTGCAGATGCTTCACTTCCGCCAAGGACTCTGCCACCTTGAGAGAAGGATGCGCTCTATGGAGTTGAGAAAGAAAGTGCGTCTCACTAGCTTCTTTCCTCTACTTCATAGACAGCAAAGGGGCTATGAAAGGCAGCACTGGCTTTTTGTTCTAGGACTTCTTCTTTACAAGCAGCTGCTGGATGTTTGGAAGGGGGTTTGGGATATGCAAAAATGAGAGGCTAAGATGGTAAGAGGGTAAGATGGAAGTCATCTGGCAAAAGCAGAGCTCACAAAAGGGCCAGCTGAGAAAGCTCTTGCTGCCTACAACTTCAACTGCACCCCTCAAAGCAGCAGCACACACGCTGCTCTCGGCACTTTCCTTCTCAGCTCTACGCACCATCCTAAGCCTTGCCTCTCCCACACTCAGGATCCAAAGACAACGGCACCAGGGACTGCTCACACACTAAAGGCACCAGGACAAAAGGCTCACCAGCTTGGCCTTTGCATTCCCGCTGACAGCTCCACAGCTTGAACCCAGAGAACTGCCTGCTGCCAACAGCCTTTCCAATCACTCTGAGCACCTCATGACAAGGAGTGTGGGGAATGAATCTCCAGCAGCCTCCTGCCCCAGGCTGTCCCCCGGGAGCAGCCCTGCTCCAGGCCGTGACTGCCACCTGCACAGCCAAAGGACCCAGAGCCGGTGTTACACACCACGGCTGTGCCTGGCACAGAGACACCAGTGGCCACACAAGTGGCCATGGCACTGTCCACACACAGTCCCTGCTGCTGCTCCCCCAGCCGCTGGCACCAACTCCCAGCCACCCACTCCTAAAGCCACGGGGCCCACTGGGACACTGCGGGGGCTCGTGGAAGCCAGCGGCCATTGTGACACAGCGGGGCTGCACAGAGCCCACGGTGCTTTGTGACCCGTGGCTCCCAGGAGAGCCTTTGTGATGCTGGGGAACTACAAGGAAGCCTGGCTCCTCTGTGACACCACCACAGAAGCTCAGGGGAGCCCTGGAGGCCGTGCTGATGCTATTGAACCTGATGCAACCCTGCCTCCTCTGTGACACCACAGAACCTCTGGGAGCTCTGGAGACCGTGCTGATGCTATGGAACCTGATGCAACCCTGCCTCCACTGTGACACCACAGAAGCTCAGGGAGCCCTGGAGACTGTGGTGATGCTATGGAACCTGATGCAACCCTGCCTCCACTGTGACACCACAGAACCTCTGGGAGCCCTGGAGACCGTGCTGATGCTATGGAACCTGATGCAACCCTGCCTCCACTGTGACACCACAGAAGCTCGGGGAGCTCTGCAGACCGTGGGGATGCTGGCGAAGCTGACGGAACCCTGGGCACCACAGTGACGCTATGGAACCTGGTGGAACCGAGGGGCCACAGTGACACTGTGGGGCCTTTTGGAAGCAACAGGACCCTGGTGGGAAGCCACGGGATGATTAATCCTGCACGAACCTGCTCCAGGTGGGCTCCTCTCTCCCGGCTTCCACAGGTGCTGCTAGGATCCCACTCCGGCACTGGCTTGGCACGGGCTCACGGCTTCCTTTGGCAATGGCTCTGCTCCAGGATGGCATGCTGCAGAGAATGCAGGTAGATTTTGTGCTCACTCCTGGCATGCAGCTGGACAATAAAGCCTGATCCAGCCCCCCCTCAGCATATGTCCGGCTCTGGCATTGGGGCGGGGCAACTTTGGGAGCAGCCCCAGCCCTGCTCCTGCTCCCGGCTGGGCACCCAGCTGCTGGGACACAGGTGTGTCCTGATGCCACCGTCTACTCCTTTGAGAAGGGGAGGACAGAGTGCATCAGGGAGTTTGGTGTGGCTTACATGCGGCAAGGAGAAGGTGCAGCCCCAAACTGGCTTTCACTTCTAGAACCTTTTGCTATTGCGGGAGCAGCTGCTGGAGCTTTTCAACCGAGCTGCAAGAGTGAAAAGTGTGATGGCATGTCTATCTGAGAAGGAAGGTTCGGTGCCGCAGCCTGTTGTGCACAATTTATATGCTGATAAGAGAAGGGGGTGCTTTTGCAACGTTTTCCTTCCTGACACTTCTGTCTCTGTGAGCTTTAGCTGCTTGGACTCAGGGATACCGAAGGTATGTGAAAGTGACTGGGATGCGAGAATCATGTTGCACAGGGAACAGGGAAGGTCAGCAAATGTTTCCTGTCCTGGCACATCTCTCAGTCTGAACTGCAGCTGCAGATGCTTCACTTCCGCCAAGGACTCTGCCACCTTGAGAGAAGGATGCGCTCTATGGAGTTGAGAAAGAAAGTGCGTCTCACTAGCTTCTTTCCTCTACTTCATAGACAGCAAAGGGGCTATGAAAGGCAGCACTGGCTTTTTGTTCTAGGACTTCTTCTTTACAAGCAGCTGCTGGATGTTTGGAAGGGGGTTTGGGATATGCAAAAATGAGAGGCTAAGATGGTAAGAGGGTAAGATGGAAGTCATCTGGCAAAAGCAGAGCTCACAAAAGGGCCAGCTGAGAAAGCTCTTGCTGCCTACAACTTCAACTGCACCCCTCAAAGCAGCAGCACACATGCTGCTCTCGGCACTTTCCTTCTCAGCTCTACGCACCATCCTAAGCCTTGCCTCTCCCACACTCAGGATCCAAAGACAACGGCACCAGGGACTGCTCACACACTAAAGGCACCAGGACAAAAGGCTCACCAGCTTGGCCTTTGCATTCCCGCTGACAGCTCCACAGCTTGAACCCAGAGAACTGCCTGCTGCCAACAGCCTTTCCAATCACTCTGAGCACCTCATGACAAGGAGTGTGGGGAATGAATCTCCAGCAGCCTCCTGCCCCAGGCTGTCCCCCGGGAGCAGCCCTGCTCCAGGCCGTGACTGCCACCTGCACAGCCAAAGGACCCAGAACCGGTGTTACACACCACGGCTGTGCCTGGCACAGAGACACCAGTGGCCACACAAGTGGCCATGGCACTGTCCACACACAGTCCCTGCTGCTGCTCCCCCAGCCGCTGGCACCAACTCCCAGCCACCCACTCCTAAAGCCACGGGGCCCACTGGGACACTGCGGGGGCTCGTGGAAGCCAGCGGCCATTGTGACACAGCGGGGCTGCACAGAGCCCACGGTGCTTTGTGACCCGTGGCTCCCAGGAGAGCCTTTGTTGTTGGGGAAGATGAAACAGGAAAGCCTTATAAATATGATTGCCTAACAAAAGATTCTGGGAATATGAAAACTGTGAGCGACATCGAAATGAAGGCCATCTTTGAGATATAGAGTCTTAGTTACTGAACAACTGGAAAACAATGGTATAGCCGGCTGAAGGTAATCCCCTCTTGATTGAACAATACCCTCTGCTTGCAGACAGGTCCAAGGGTCAGAGCAGACCCTACTAGCTCAGCAGAAGGGGTCCAAAGAGTAGTTTTTAGAAGTTAAAATGTAACACTCTATGGTAATGTAAGAACTCTTATAGGCTGTATGTAAATGCTATAGGATTTGTACCTTGTATTAGATTGGCTACTGAGAATTAGAATATTCACTACAGAAGATGATTTATTGTATTGTAACAAGCTCCTCGCTCTCTTAACTCCTCTCCTCTTAGTAATGCTCTTCTCCTCTTAGTAACGCTCTTAGTAACTCTCTTAGTAGCTCTCTTAGTAATGCTCTTCTCCTCTTAGTAGCTCTCTTAGTAACTCTCTTGCTCTTCTTCTTCCTCTTAATTCAGCTCTCCTCTTCGTTTGTCTCTCTTGCTCTTTACACTCTTAGCTCTCAGCCTCTTGCTCTAGCTCTCTCGCTCACTCTCTCTCCCTCTCTTACACCTTGGGCCTGCTTGCAGCTGCAGCTGGCAGCTCTAAGCAGTGCCCCTGTACCCACGCCCTCTGCAATAAACTGCATGCTCCAAAGACCTGCTTATAGAGATCTCTCGTCGCCGTCCATCTCCAGCCGGCCCGACCGAACCCACACCCTCATCACCATCATCGCCATCAATTTCGACAAACTGGCGCCCAAACGTGAGTGAAGGCCTGATTCAGCTTCTTCCACCTGTGAGAGACTTCGCCATGGACGGTAACTAAAAGACCAGTTATAGCCACCTGGAACGTGTCGTGAGCACGGCATACCGTTGCTGCGCAGCGTAAAAGCCGGAGCTCTATAACTCTGCTGAGGCAGCCCTCGAGCACGGGGAGCCGTTACTTCGTAGCAATTACCTGGAGCTCTCGGAGGGAGGAAATTGCCTGGCAGTCCTCGAGCACAGACGGCCACTGCTGCGCAGCGGTTACCTGGAGCTCTTTGAGGAAGTTTGCCGTGGTACCCCTCGAGCACGGACACGCTGCTAAGCAGTGCAGACCGGAGCTCTTAGGAGGGATCCAGCCGCGCGCCCGAGCACAGGCGGGTATTGCTCAGCACCGCCCGCGCTGGAGCTCTGAGTGGAGACACCTGCGAGGTCCCGAGCACGGAAAGCCGTTGCCAAGCGACGCCTGAAACCGGAGCTCTGAGGAGGGACCCGACAGCAGCGTCCTGAGCGCCGTGTGGAGAGCCTGGCCAGCCCCCCACGACGGACTTCTGATTAAGGACCCTGCCCCCTGCGACATCTAGGTGAGTATCATACTGGTCAATAATGGGACAAACTCACTCTGCCCATGACAGACATCTCTATAAACAACTTAAGTACTTACTAAGCTCCGGTCCAAGTCAATTACCTAAACAGGAGCTAAAAAACCTCTTAGAATGGACTCTGATTAATTTCCCAAATGCTGACCGTTCAGCCGTCTTTACAAGAGACTTCTGGGACACAGTTCGGGTTAAACTCTTTAATAATATCTCCCGCCGGGATTGGGCTGCCGCGGAGCTGGTCCCGGCTTGCAGAGCGCTCGTGGAGCTGTTTGCTGCGAAGGCGCCGCCCGCAGCAGCCACCTCGCCGGGTCCCGCTCCTGCTGCGAGCCCGCCCCTTGCCGCCGCGAGCCTGCAACCGGGCACGGCCCCCGCCCCGCCGCCGGACCTCACGGCTCCGGTACCCGCGGTCCAGCTGTCTCGTGCCGCCCCGCCCCACCCCCCCGCGGTCCCTGCACCGGTCACCCCTGCCCCACCGGACTCCACCGCCCCCCCCACCGCCCCCGTCATCTCCACCCCCACGGTCCCGTTAGTCCCTGCTGTCCCGCCTCTCGCGGCTCCGGTAGCCGCGGTCCGACTGACTCGTGCCGCCCCGCCCCCCGCCCCCGCTGTCCTGGCAGCCGTCACCCCTGTCCCACCGGACCCTACGACCCCCTCCACCGCTCCCCCCATCCCCGCCCCCCCCATCCCGTTCCTCCCTGCTGCCCCGGCTCCCGCGGTCCCCGCCCTCGGCTCCAGCGTCTTCGCGGCCCCGTCCCTCGCTCCTCCCACCCCGTCCGCCAGCGCCTTCGCGGCCCCGCCCCCCGCCGATAGCCCCGCGGGGCCAGCGGCTGCTCCCCAGCCACCTACGGGTCCTACCGCTCCCCTAGCCGCGCCTGTTATGGCTGTAGCCACCATCATAGCCGGCCCCCCGCAAAGCCAGGCGGCGACCCTTCTTCCAGCCCCCCAGGTCCCCCTCGCCGCCACCGACACGGCGCCGGTGGTGGTCAACGTCCCGTCCGCGTCCGTGGGACACGGAGCGCCCCAGCCCCGCCAGCCACCTGGTGCCGGCGCTGCAGCGCCTACACAGATGGCTGCTGCCTCTCCCGTGCCTGCCGCTGCTCCAGCCCCGTCTCCTGGCACCGCCGCGCCGGCAGCCACACCAGCCCAGCCTGCAAACTCCCAGCGGCAGCACGCCGCGGTCCAGCCGCCGACTGGCCCACCGTTCGCCATGGCCCCACCGCAACATACTCCCGCCGCCTCCACGCCGGCCCTCCCGCCTCCCGCAGCCCCGGGATCGTCTCCTGCCGACGGGACAGCCCTGCCACCTCCCGCTCTCCCCGACACACAGACAGCGGCCATCACAGTCCGCCACGTTGACCTGATGGCGTAACCCACGCACGCTCACACTTCTCCAACCACAGCACTGCTCACGGAACTAGCTCCGCCACCGCCCCCCACGGCTTTCACCTCGCCTTCAATAGAGCCACCCGCACCCCCTCGCCCGCTGCCGCGGAGCCGGTTGCTCGCGGCCCCCCCGCCTCCTCGCCCGCCACCGCGGAGATCGGCAGTGCCATCGCCGCCCCCGCCGGGGCCCTCCGGCACCGCACAGCTGTATCCCTCGGCTACCGCCGCCCAGCAACATCCCTCCGCGCAGCTCAGCCTCGCCTCACAAGCCGCAAACAGGGGGGGAACGGAGGGCAGTGGTGCAGCTCCAGTGGCAGGGAAGACGGAGAGCCGCTCTGCCCGAGCTGATGCTTTAAATCTAACACCAGGAAACCCTGAAAAGCAGCCAGATTTGTTTGCAATGAGCCCCAGAGTCCCGCCAGCGAGCGGCTGGGATCTTGCAACCCATAAGGAGAAAACGAGTTCTGAGAGTTTGTTAGCGCTACTTTCTGAATCAAAAAATCCTCCAAAGTGCTCAGATTATTCTCAATTAACAGATTGGCATGAAATAAGACTCCAAAGCTGTAAAGATGAAAGTCTATTAGCTAAGCCTGTGATAGCTAGCCAACAGCCTGACAGTCCCAAAACGTGGGTTCCCATCCCCACTCACGAAATTAAAGAACTAAGAAGGGCTGTAAGAGATAGTGGTATTTGCTCACCGTATCTTAAACAACTGCTAAAAAGTACCCTAAAAAGAACACATCAAACCCTAAAACGCATTTTAGATCAACAGAGAGGGGGAGAAGTCCAGGATACACCTCAAAGGAGGTTGAACAAGGCTTTGTATGTTTACAATTTTTTGAATAGCTCTGCAGAAGAGCCTGATCCCCCCATTTATAGACATTTTTTGAACAACAAAAAAGCAAAACTGAAAGAGCGCCCCCCAGTTTTGATTAAAAATCTAGACTCAGGAAAAATAGAAGGACCATACAATCTTATAATGTGGGGGAAGGGGTTTGCATGTGTTTCCACAGGTGAAGGAATCAAGTGGGTTCCAGCAAAAAACGTGAAGCCATACCTCGCATCAAAGCCTGCTGATGCCACCACACCAGCCAGTGACTCTGCAAGTGGAAGCCAGGAAGCAAGCACCCAGACCTGAACTGCGCAGAATCACCAGAAGAAAGTGATCTGCCAAAAACAGCTCAAGAAAAGAATGGAGTTTTCTCATTTGCGCGCGTGCATGTTGCTTTTATTCTTTTGTTTTAGTTTTTGTAGTGAAGCTTTACCTGTGAATCAACCAAAGACAAATGTCTGGGTTGCTTTAGCCAAATCCGCAGGCTCCGATACCATCTGTCTATCTGACACAAGCCCTGACAAACCTTTTTCAACCTGTTTAGTTGGAGTACCTCTTCCAGAAGGTTTTGATAATATTACTCTTGATAAGTATTGGCCATATGACGATCATCATGTATCTCCAACTCCCAGCCATAGACACCAAACTTATATTGATAATTCTAAAATTGATAAATCTGACCTTCAAGAGCTAGAAATCCTAGGT
The DNA here is from genome assembly GCF_041296385.1 of Aphelocoma coerulescens. Classification (NCBI taxonomy): domain Eukaryota; kingdom Metazoa; phylum Chordata; class Aves; order Passeriformes; family Corvidae; genus Aphelocoma; species Aphelocoma coerulescens. The sequence continues at coordinate 137,393 of NW_027183469.1, forward strand.
TCGTTAACTATGGATACCTGCTATTTCTTTCACTTTCAAGGAGAAAACGGTCCCCATTTAAATGTTACCCCATATCACCCAGCTTATAGCAATGTAACTTCTTGGTGTAGTCAAGTTAAGCTTCTTATATATGACGAACCTCATGCAGATCGTTTTAGCAAACTTCCTATTCGATTCCCCAGAGGAATTTGGCTCATCTGTGGAGACAGGGCCTGGCAAGGTATACCTTCAAAAATAGATGGTGGCCCTTGTGCTCTGGGACAACTTACAATTATTGCTCCCAGTGTCAAAGAGGTAATCAAAAAGAAAAGCAGAAAGATCAGATCTTCCTGGGGACATCAGTACGATAGTGACTGTGATAGTGACTTCCACCCTTGGAACTCTGGAAAATCAATTGTTGCAAGCATTTTTCTACCTCAGTTAAGCTCCTCAATTGCTTTAAAACAGTTAAACAAGTTGGGATGTTGGCTCAGCAAGGAGGTAAATGCCACCTCTACTATGATCAGTGATCTGTTAACCGATGAAGAGGCAGTCAGACATGCCACTTTACAAAATAGAGCTGCCGTTGATTATCTTTTATTAGCACATGGGCACGGCTGTGAAGATTTTGAAGGATTATGCTGTATGAACTTATCCGATCATTCTGTTTCCATTCACAAACAGCTACAAAACCTAAAGGATCTAGCTAACCAAATTAGAACAGATGACCCGTCTTGGCTGGACAGTTTGTTTGATGATTGGAGCTTTGCACCTTGGCTAAGGGAACTCTGTAAAATAGGCTTGATTATTCTAGTAGTAATAATTATAGTTTTAGTAGCAGTACCTTGTATGCTTCAGTGTGTGCAAAAAATAACGAGTAGGACTGTATCTAATATCTTAGTTGTTCATCAGAACGGGGGAGATGTTGGGGAAGATGAAACAGGAAAGCCTTATAAATATGATTGCCTAACAAAAGATTCTGGGAATATGAAAACTGTGAGCGACATCGAAATGAAGGCCATCTTTGAGATATAGAGTCTTAGTTACTGAACAACTGGAAAACAATGGTATAGCCGGCTGAAGGTAATCCCCTCTTGATTGAACAATACCCTCTGCTTGCAGACAGGTCCAAGGGTCAGAGCAGACCCTACTAGCTCAGCAGAAGGGGTCCAAAGAGTAGTTTTTAGAAGTTAAAATGTAACACTCTATGGTAATGTAAGAACTCTTATAGGCTGTATGTAAATGCTATAGGATTTGTACCTTGTATTAGATTGGCTACTGAGAATTAGAATATTCACTACAGAAGATGATTTATTGTATTGTAACAAGCTCCTCGCTCTCTTAACTCCTCTCCTCTTAGTAATGCTCTTCTCCTCTTAGTAACGCTCTTAGTAACTCTCTTAGTAGCTCTCTTAGTAATGCTCTTCTCCTCTTAGTAGCTCTCTTAGTAACTCTCTTGCTCTTCTTCTTCCTCTTAATTCAGCTCTCCTCTTAGTTTGTCTCTCTTGCTCTTTACACTCTTAGCTCTCAGCCTCTTGCTCTAGCTCTCTCGCTCACTCTCTCTCCCTCTCTTACACCTTGGGCCTGCTTGCAGCTGCAGCTGGCAGCTCTAAGCAGTGCCCCTGTACCCACGCCCTCTGCAATAAACTGCATGCTCCAAAGACCTGCTTATAGAGATCTCTCGTCGCCGTCCATCTCCAGCCGGGCCCGACCGAACCCACACCCTCATCACCATCATCGCCATCAATTTCGACATTTGTGATGCTGGGGAACTACAAGGAAGCCTGGCTCCTCTGTGACACCACCACAGAAGCTCAGGGGAGCCCTGGAGACCGTGCTGATGCTATTGAACCTGATGCAACCCTGCCTCCTCTGTGACACCACAGAAGCTCTTGGAGCCCTGGAGACCGTGCTGATGCTATGGAACCTGATGCAACCCTGCCTCCTCTGTGACACCACAGAACCTCTGGGAGCCCTGGAGACCGTGCTGATGCTATGGAACCTGATGCAACCCTGCCTCCACTGTGACACCACAGAAGCTCAGGGAGCCCTGGAGACTGTGGTGATGCTATGGAACCTGATGCAACCCTGCCTCCACTGTGACACCACAGAACCTCTGGGAGCCCTGGAGACCGTGCTGATGCTATGGAACCTGATGCAACCCTGCCTCCACTGTGACACCACAGAAGCTCGGGGAGCTCTGCAGACCGTGGGGATGCTGGCGAAGCTGACGGAACCCTGGGCACCACAGTGACGCTATGGAACCTGGTGGAACCGAGGGGCCACAGTGACACTGTGGGGCCTTTTGGAAGCAACAGGACCCTGGTGGGAAGCCACGGGATGATTAATCCTGCACGAACCTGCTCCAGGTGGGCTCCTCTCTCCCGGCTTCCACAGGTGCTGCTAGGATCCCACTCCGGCACTGGCTTGGCACGGGCTCACGGCTTCCTTTGGCAATGGCTCTGCTCCAGGATGGCATGCTGCAGAGAATGCAGGTAGATTTTGTGCTCACTCCTGGCATGCAGCTGGACAATAAAGCCTGATCCAGCCCCCCCTCAGCATATGTCCGGCTCTGGCATTGGGGCGGGGCAACTTTGGGAGCAGCCCCAGCCCTGCTCCTGCTCCCGGCTGGGCACCCAGCTGCTGGGACACAGGTGTGTCCTGATGCCACCGTCTACTCCTTTGAGAAGGGGAGGACAGAGTGCATCAGGGAGTTTGGTGTGGCTTACATGCGGCAAGGAGAAGGTGCAGCCCCAAACTGGCTTTCACTTCTAGAACCTTTTGCTATTGCGGGAGCAGCTGCTGGAGCTTTTCAACCGAGCTGCAAGAGTGAAAAGTGTGATGGCATGTCTATCTGAGAAGGAAGGTTCGGTGCCGCAGCCTGTTGTGCACAATTTATATGCTGATAAGAGAAGGGGGTGCTTTTGCAACGTTTTCCTTCCTGACACTTCTGTCTCTGTGAGCTTTAGCTGCTTGGACTCAGGGATACCGAAGGTATGTGAAAGTGACTGGGATGCGAGAATCATGTTGCACAGGGAACAGGGAAGGTCAGCAAATGTTTCCTGTCCTGGCACATCTCTCAGTCTGAACTGCAGCTGCAGATGCTTCACTTCCGCCAAGGACTCTGCCACCTTGAGAGAAGGATGCGCTCTATGGAGTTGAGAAAGAAAGTGCGTCTCACTAGCTTCTTTCCTCTACTTCATAGACAGCAAAGGGGCTATGAAAGGCAGCACTGGCTTTTTGTTCTAGGACTTCTTCTTTACAAGCAGCTGCTGGATGTTTGGAAGGGGGTTTGGGATATGCAAAAATGAGAGGCTAAGATGGTAAGAGGGTAAGATGGAAGTCATCTGGCAAAAGCAGAGCTCACAAAAGGGCCAGCTGAGAAAGCTCTTGCTGCCTACAACTTCAACTGCACCCCTCAAAGCAGCAGCACACACGCTGCTCTCGGCACTTTCCTTCTCAGCTCTACGCACCATCCTAAGCCTTGCCTCTCCCACACTCAGGATCCAAAGACAACGGCACCAGGGACTGCTCACACACTAAAGGCACCAGGACAAAAGGCTCACCAGCTTGGCCTTTGCATTCCCGCTGACAGCTCCACAGCTTGAACCCAGAGAACTGCCTGCTGCCAACAGCCTTTCCAATCACTCTGAGCACCTCATGACAAGGAGTGTGGGGAATGAATCTCCAGCAGCCTCCTGCCCCAGGCTGTCCCCCGGGAGCAGCCCTGCTCCAGGCCGTGACTGCCACCTGCACAGCCAAAGGACCCAGAGCCGGTGTTACACACCACGGCTGTGCCTGGCACAGAGACACCAGTGGCCACACAAGTGGCCATGGCACTGTCCACACACAGTCCCTGCTGCTGCTCCCCCAGCCGCTGGCACCAACTCCCAGCCACCCACTCCTAAAGCCACGGGGCCCACTGGGACACTGCGGGGGCTCGTGGAAGCCAGCGGCCATTGTGACACAGCGGGGCTGCACAGAGCCCACGGTGCTTTGTGACCCGTGGCTCCCAGGAGAGCCTTTGTGATGCTGGGGAACTACAAGGAAGCCTGGCTCCTCTGTGACACCACCACAGAAGCTCAGGGGAGCCCTGGAGACCGTGCTGATGCTATTGAACCTGATGCAACCCTGCCTCCTCTGTGACACCACAGAAGCTCTTGGAGCCCTGGAGACCGTGGTGATGCTATGGAACCTGATGCAACCCTGCCTCCTCTGTGACACCACAGAACCTCTGGGAGCCCTGGAGACCGTGCTGATGCTATGGAACCTGATGCAACCCTGCCTCCACTGTGACACCACAGAAGCTCGGGGAGCTCTGCAGACCGTGGGGATGCTGGCGAAGCTGACGGAACCCTGGGCACCACAGTGACGCTATGGAACCTGGTGGAACCGAGGGGCCACAGTGACACTGTGGGGCCTTTTGGAAGCAACAGGACCCTGGTGGGAAGCCACGGGATGATTAATCCTGCACGAACCTGCTCCAGGTGGGCTCCTCTCTCCCGGCTTCCACAGGTGCTGCTAGGATCCCACTCCGGCACTGGCTTGGCACGGGCTCACGGCTTCCTTTGGCAATGGCTCTGCTCCAGGATGGCATGCTGCAGAGAATGCAGGTAGATTTTGTGCTCACTCCTGGCATGCAGCTGGACAATAAAGCCTGATCCAGCCCCCCCTCAGCATATGTCCGGCTCTGGCATTGGGGCGGGGCAACTTTGGGAGCAGCCCCAGCCCTGCTCCTGCTCCCGGCTGGGCACCCAGCTGCTGGGACACAGGTGTGTCCTGATGCCACCGTCTACTCCTTTGAGAAGGGGAGGACAGAGTGCATCAGGGAGTTTGGTGTGGCTTACATGCGGCAAGGAGAAGGTGCAGCCCCAAACTGGCTTTCACTTCTAGAACCTTTTGCTATTGCGGGAGCAGCTGCTGGAGCTTTTCAACCGAGCTGCAAGAGTGAAAAGTGTGATGGCATGTCTATCTGAGAAGGAAGGTTCGGTGCCGCAGCCTGTTGTGCACAATTTATATGCTGATAAGAGAAGGGGGTGCTTTTGGAACGTTTTCCTTCCTGACACTTCTGTCTCTGTGAGCTTTAGCTGCTTGGACTCAGGGATACCGAAGGTATGTGAAAGTGACTGGGATGCGAGAATCATGTTGCACAGGGAACAGGGAAGGTCAGCAAATGTTTCCTGTCCTGGCACATCTCTCAGTCTGAACTGCAGCTGCAGATGCTTCACTTCCGCCAAGGACTCTGCCACCTTGAGAGAAGGATGCGCTCTATGGAGTTGAGAAAGAAAGTGCGTCTCACTAGCTTCTTTCCTCTACTTCATAGACAGCAAAGGGGCTATGAAAGGCAGCACTGGCTTTTTGTTCTAGGACTTCTTCTTTACAAGCAGCTGCTGGATGTTTGGAAGGGGGTTTGGGATATGCAAAAATGAGAGGCTAAGATGGTAAGAGGGTAAGATGGAAGTCATCTGGCAAAAGCAGAGCTCACAAAAGGGCCAGCTGAGAAAGCTCTTGCTGCCTACAACTTCAACTGCACCCCTCAAAGCAGCAGCACACACGCTGCTCTCGGCACTTTCCTTCTCAGCTCTACGCACCATCCTAAGCCTTGCCTCTCCCACACTCAGGATCCAAAGACAACGGCACCAGGGACTGCTCACACACTAAAGGCACCAGGACAAAAGGCTCACCAGCTTGGCCTTTGCATTCCCGCTGACAGCTCCACAGCTTGAACCCAGAGAACTGCCTGCTGCCAACAGCCTTTCCAATCACTCTGAGCACCTCATGACAAGGAGTGTGGGGAATGAATCTCCAGCAGCCTCCTGCCCCAGGCTGTCCCCCGGGAGCAGCCCTGCTCCAGGCCGTGACTGCCACCTGCACAGCCAAAGGACCCAGAGCCGGTGTTACACACCACGGCTGTGCCTGGCACAGAGACACCAGTGGCCACACAAGTGGCCATGGCACTGTCCACACACAGTCCCTGCTGCTGCTCCCCCAGCCGCTGGCACCAACTCCCAGCCACCCACTCCTAAAGCTACGGGGCCCACTGGGACACTGCGGGGGCTCGTGGAAGCCAGCGGCCATTGTGACACAGCGGGGCTGCACAGAGCCCACGGTGCTTTGTGACCCGTGGCTCCCAGGAGAGCCTTTGTGATGCTGGGGAACTACAAGGAAGCCTGGCTCCTCTGTGACACCACCACAGAAGCTCAGGGGAGCCCTGGAGACCGTGCTGATGCTATGGAACCTGATGCAACCCTGCCTCCTCTGTGACACCACAGAACCTCTGGGAGCCCTGGAGACCGTGCTGATGCTATGGAACCTGATGCAACCCTGCCTCCACTGTGACACCACAGAAGCTCAGGGAGCCCTGGAGACTGTGGTGATGCTATGGAACCTGATGCAACCCTGCCTCCACTGTGACACCACAGAACCTCTGGGAGCCCTGGAGACCGTGCTGATGCTATGGAACCTGATGCAACCCTGCCTCCACTGTGACACCACAGAAGCTCGGGGAGCTCTGCAGACCGTGGGGATGCTGGCGAAGCTGACGGAACCCTGGGCACCACAGTGACGCTATGGAACCTGGTGGAACCGAGGGGCCACAGTGACACTGTGGGGCCTTTTGGAAGCAACAGGACCCTGGTGGGAAGCCACGGGATGATTAATCCTGCACGAACCTGCTCCAGGTGGGCTCCTCTCTCCCGGCTTCCACAGGTGCTGCTAGGATCCCACTCCGGCACTGGCTTGGCACGGGCTGACGGCTTCCTTTGGCAATGGCTCTGCTCCAGGATGGCATGCTGCAGAGAATGCAGGTAGATTTTGTGCTCACTCCTGGCATGCAGCTGGACAATAAAGCCTGATCCAGCCCCCCCTCAGCATATGTCCGGCTCTGGCATTGGGGCGGGGCAACTTTGGGAGCAGCCCCAGCCCTGCTCCTGCTCCCGGCTGGGCACCCAGCTGCTGGGACACAGGTGTGTCCTGATGCCACCGTCTACTCCTTTGAGAAGGGGAGGACAGAGTGCATCAGGGAGTTTGGTGTGGCTTACATGCGGCAAGGAGAAGGTGCAGCCCCAAACTGGCTTTCACTTCTAGAACCTTTTGCTATTGCGGGAGCAGCTGCTGGAGCTTTTCAACCGAGCTGCAAGAGTGAAAAGTGTGATGGCATGTCTATCTGAGAAGGAAGGTTCGGTGCCGCAGCCTGTTGTGCACAATTTATATGCTGATAAGAGAAGGGGGTGCTTTTGCAACGTTTTCCTTCCTGACACTTCTGTCTCTGTGAGCTTTAGCTGCTTGGACTCAGGGATACCGAAGGTATGTGAAAGTGACTGGGATGCGAGAATCATGTTGCACAGGGAACAGGGAAGGTCAGCAAATGTTTCCTGTCCTGGCACATCTCTCAGTCTGAACTGCAGCTGCAGATGCTTCACTTCCGCCAAGGACTCTGCCACCTTGAGAGAAGGATGCGCTCTATGGAGTTGAGAAAGAAAGTGCGTCTCACTAGCTTCTTTCCTCTACTTCATAGACAGCAAAGGGGCTATGAAAGGCAGCACTGGCTTTTTGTTCTAGGACTTCTTCTTTACAAGCAGCTGCTGGATGTTTGGAAGGGGGTTTGGGATATGCAAAAATGAGAGGCTAAGATGGTAAGAAGGTAAGATGGAAGTCATCTGGCAAAAGCAGAGCTCACAAAAGGGCCAGCTGAGAAAGCTCTTGCTGCCTACAACTTCAACTGCACCCCTCAAAGCAGCAGCACACACGCTGCTCTCGGCACTTTCCTTCTCAGCTCTACGCACCATCCTAAGCCTTGCCTCTCCCACACTCAGGATCCAAAGACAACGGCACCAGGGACTGCTCACACACTAAAGGCACCAGGACAAAAGGCTCACCAGCTTGGCCTTTGCATTCCCGCTGACAGCTCCACAGCTTGAACCCAGAGAACTGCCTGCTGCCAACAGCCTTTCCAATCACTCTGAGCACCTCATGACAAGGAGTGTGGGGAATGAATCTCCAGCAGCCTCCTGCCCCAGGCTGTCCCCCGGGAGCAGCCCTGCTCCAGGCCGTGACTGCCACCTGCACAGCCAAAGGACCCAGAGCCGGTGTTACACACCACGGCTGTGCCTGGCACAGAGACACCAGTGGCCACACAAGTGGCCATGGCACTGTCCACACACAGTCCCTGCTGCTGCTCCCCCAGCCGCTGGCACCAACTCCCAGCCACCCACTCCTAAAGCCACGGGGCCCACTGGGACACTGCGGGGGCTCGTGGAAGCCAGCGGCCATTGTGACACAGCGGGGCTGCACAGAGCCCACGGTGCTTTGTGACCCGTGGCTCCCAGGAGAGCCTTTGTGATGCTGGGGAACTACAAGGAAGCCTGGCTCCTCTGTGACACCACCACAGAAGCTCAGGGGAGCCCTGGAGACCGTGCTGATGCTATGGAACCTGATGCAACCCTGCCTCCTCTGTGACACCACAGAACCTCTGGGAGCCCTGGAGACCGTGCTGATGCTATGGAACCTGATGCAACCCTGCCTCCACTGTGACACCACAGAAGCTCAGGGAGCCCTGGAGACTGTGGTGATGCTATGGAACCTGATGCAACCCTGCCTCCACTGTGACACCACAGAACCTCTGGGAGCCCTGGAGACCGTGCTGATGCTATGGAACCTGATGCAACCCTGCCTCCACTGTGACACCACAGAAGCTCGGGGAGCTCTGCAGACCGTGGGGATGCTGGCGAAGCTGACGGAACCCTGGGCACCACAGTGACGCTATGGAACCTGGTGGAACCGAGGGGCCACAGTGACACTGTGGGGCCTTTTGGAAGCAACAGGACCCTGGTGGGAAGCCACGGGATGATTAATCCTGCACGAACCTGCTCCAGGTGGGCTCCTCTCTCCCGGCTTCCACAGGTGCTGCTAGGATCCCACTCCGGCACTGGCTTGGCACGGGCTCACGGCTTCCTTTGGCAATGGCTCTGCTCCAGGATGGCATGCTGCAGAGAATGCAGGTAGATTTTGTGCTCACTCCTGGCATGCAGCTGGACAATAAAGCCTGATCCAGCCCCCCCTCAGCATATGTCCGGCTCTGGCATTGGGGCGGGGCAACTTTGGGAGCAGCCCCAGCCCTGCTCCTGCTCCCGGCTGGGCACCCAGCTGCTGGGACACAGGTGTGTCCTGATGCCACCGTCTACTCCTTTGAGAAGGGGAGGACAGAGTGCATCAGGGAGTTTGGTGTGGCTTACATGCGGCAAGGAGAAGGTGCAGCCCCAAACTGGCTTTCACTTCTAGAACCTTTTGCTATTGCGGGAGCAGCTGCTGGAGCTTTTCAACCGAGCTGCAAGAGTGAAAAGTGTGATGGCATGTCTATCTGAGAAGGAAGGTTCGGTGCCGCAGCCTGTTGTGCACAATTTATATGCTGATAAGAGAAGGGGGTGCTTTTGGAACGTTTTCCTTCCTGACACTTCTGTCTCTGTGAGCTTTAGCTGCTTGGACTCAGGGATACCGAAGGTATGTGAAAGTGACTGGGATGCGAGAATCATGTTGCACAGGGAACAGGGAAGGTCAGCAAATGTTTCCTGTCCTGGCACATCTCTCAGTCTGAACTGCAGCTGCAGATGCTTCACTTCCGCCAAGGACTCTGCCACCTTGAGAGAAGGATGCGCTCTATGGAGTTGAGAAAGAAAGTGCGTCTCACTAGCTTCTTTCCTCTACTTCATAGACAGCAAAGGGGCTATGAAAGGCAGCACTGGCTTTTTGTTCTAGGACTTCTTCTTTACAAGCAGCTGCTGGATGTTTGGAAGGGGGTTTGGGATATGCAAAAATGAGAGGCTAAGATGGTAAGAGGGTAAGATGGAAGTCATCTGGCAAAAGCAGAGCTCACAAAAGGGCCAGCTGAGAAAGCTCTTGCTGCCTACAACTTCAACTGCACCCCTCAAAGCAGCAGCACACACGCTGCTCTCGGCACTTTCCTTCTCAGCTCTACGCACCATCCTAAGCCTTGCCTCTCCCACACTCAGGATCCAAAGACAACGGCACCAGGGACTGCTCACACACTAAAGGCACCAGGACAAAAGGCTCACCAGCTTGGCCTTTGCATTCCCGCTGACAGCTCCACAGCTTGAACCCAGAGAACTGCCTGCTGCCAACAGCCTTTCCAATCACTCTGAGCACCTCATGACAAGGAGTGTGGGGAATGAATCTCCAGCAGCCTCCTGCCCCAGGCTGTCCCCCGGGAGCAGCCCTGCTCCAGGCCGTGACTGCCACCTGCACAGCCAAAGGACCCAGAGCCGGTGTTACACACCACGGCTGTGCCTGGCACAGAGACACCAGTGGCCACACAAGTGGCCATGGCACTGTCCACACACAGTCCCTGCTGCTGCTCCCCCAGCCGCTGGCACCAACTCCCAGCCACCCACTCCTAAAGCCACGGGGCCCACTGGGACACTGCGGGGGCTCGTGGAAGCCAGCGGCCATTGTGACACAGCGGGGCTGCACAGAGCCCACGGTGCTTTGTGACCCGTGGCTCCCAGGAGAGCCTTTGTGATGCTGGGGAACTACAAGGAAGCCTGGCTCCTCTGTGACACCACCACAGAAGCTCAGGGGAGCCCTGGAGACCGTGCTGATGCTATTGAACCTGATGCAACCCTGCCTCCTCTGTGACACCACAGAAGCTCTTGGAGCCCTGGAGACCGTGGTGATGCTATGGAACCTGATGCAACCCTGCCTCCTCTGTGACACCACAGAACCTCTGGGAGCCCTGGAGACCGTGCTGATGCTATGGAACCTGATGCAACCCTGCCTCCTCTGTGACACCACAGAAGCTCAGGGAGCCCTGGAGACTGTGGTGATGCTATGGAACCTGATGCAACCCTGCCTCCACTGTGACACCACAGAAGCTCGGGGAGCTCTGCAGACCGTGGGGATGCTGGCGAAGCTGACGGAACCCTGGGCACCACAGTGACGCTATGGAACCTGGTGGAACCGAGGGGCCACAGTGACACTGTGGGGCCTTTTGGAAGCAACAGGACCCTGGTGGGAAGCCACGGGATGATTAATCCTGCACGAACCTGCTCCAGGTGGGCTCCTCTCTCCCGGCTTCCACAGGTGCTGCTAGGATCCCACTCCGGCACTGGCTTGGCACGGGCTCACGGCTTCCTTTGGCAATGGCTCTGCTCCAGGATGGCATGCTGCAGAGAATGCAGGTAGATTTTGTGCTCACTCCTGGCATGCAGCTGGACAATAAAGCCTGATCCAGCCCCCCCTCAGCATATGTCCGGCTCTGGCATTGGGGCGGGGCAACTTTGGGAGCAGCCCCAGCCCTGCTCCTGCTCCCGGCTGGGCACCCAGCTGCTGGGACACAGGTGTGTCCTGATGCCACCGTCTACTCCTTTGAGAAGGGGAGGACAGAGTGCATCAGGGAGTTTGGTGTGGCTTACATGCGGCAAGGAGAAGGTGCAGCCCCAAACTGGCTTTCACTTCTAGAACCTTTTGCTATTGCGGGAGCAGCTGCTGGAGCTTTTCAACCGAGCTGCAAGAGTGAAAAGTGTGATGGCATGTCTATCTGAGAAGGAAGGTTCGGTGCCGCAGCCTGTTGTGCACAATTTATATGCTGATAAGAGAAGGGGGTGCTTTTGCAACGTTTTCCTTCCTGACACTTCTGTCTCTGTGAGCTTTAGCTGCTTGGACTCAGGGATACCGAAGGTATGTGAAAGTGACTGGGATGCGAGAATCATGTTGCACAGGGAACAGGGAAGGTCAGCAAATGTTTCCTGTCCTGGCACATCTCTCAGTCTGAACTGCAGCTGCAGATGCTTCACTTCCGCCAAGGACTCTGCCACCTTGAGAGAAGGATGCGCTCTATGGAGTTGAGAAAGAAAGTGCGTCTCACTAGCTTCTTTCCTCTACTTCATAGACAGCAAAGGGGCTATGAAAGGCAGCACTGGCTTTTTGTTCTAGGACTTCTTCTTTACAAGCAGCTGCTGGATGTTTGGAAGGGGGTTTGGGATATGCAAAAATGAGAGGCTAAGATGGTAAGAGGGTAAGATGGAAGTCATCTGGCAAAAGCAGAGCTCACAAAAGGGCCAGCTGAGAAAGCTCTTGCTGCCTACAACTTCAACTGCACCCCTCAAAGCAGCAGCACACATGCTGCTCTCGGCACTTTCCTTCTCAGCTCTACGCACCATCCTAAGCCTTGCCTCTCCCACACTCAGGATCCAAAGACAACGGCACCAGGGACTGCTCACACACTAAAGGCACCAGGACAAAAGGCTCACCAGCTTGGCCTTTGCATTCCCGCTGACAGCTCCACAGCTTGAACCCAGAGAACTGCCTGCTGCCAACAGCCTTTCCAATCACTCTGAGCACCTCATGACAAGGAGTGTGGGGAATGAATCTCCAGCAGCCTCCTGCCCCAGGCTGTCCCCCGGGAGCAGCCCTGCTCCAGGCCGTGACTGCCACCTGCACAGCCAAAGGACCCAGAACCGGTGTTACACACCACGGCTGTGCCTGGCACAGAGACACCAGTGGCCACACAAGTGGCCATGGCACTGTCCACACACAGTCCCTGCTGCTGCTCCCCCAGCCGCTGGCACCAACTCCCAGCCACCCACTCCTAAAGCCACGGGGCCCACTGGGACACTGCGGGGGCTCGTGGAAGCCAGCGGCCATTGTGACACAGCGGGGCTGCACAGAGCCCACGGTGCTTTGTGACCCGTGGCTCCCAGGAGAGCCTTTGTTGTTGGGGAAGATGAAACAGGAAAGCCTTATAAATATGATTGCCTAACAAAAGATTCTGGGAATATGAAAACTGTGAGCGACATCGAAATGAAGGCCATCTTTGAGATATAGAGTCTTAGTTACTGAACAACTGGAAAACAATGGTATAGCCGGCTGAAGGTAATCCCCTCTTGATTGAACAATACCCTCTGCTTGCAGACAGGTCCAAGGGTCAGAGCAGACCCTACTAGCTCAGCAGAAGGGGTCCAAAGAGTAGTTTTTAGAAGTTAAAATGTAACACTCTATGGTAATGTAAGAACTCTTATAGGCTGTATGTAAATGCTATAGGATTTGTACCTTGTATTAGATTGGCTACTGAGAATTAGAATATTCACTACAGAAGATGATTTATTGTATTGTAACAAGCTCCTCGCTCTCTTAACTCCTCTCCTCTTAGTAATGCTCTTCTCCTCTTAGTAACGCTCTTAGTAACTCTCTTAGTAGCTCTCTTAGTAATGCTCTTCTCCTCTTAGTAGCTCTCTTAGTAACTCTCTTGCTCTTCTTCTTCCTCTTAATTCAGCTCTCCTCTTAGTTTGTCTCTCTTGCTCTTTACACTCTTAGCTCTCAGCCTCTTGCTCTAGCTCTCTCGCTCACTCTCTCTCCCTCTCTTACACCTTGGGCCTGCTTGCAGCTGCAGCTGGCAGCTCTAAGCAGTGCCCCTGTACCCACGCCCTCTGCAATAAACTGCATGCTCCAAAGACCTGCTTATAGAGATCTCTCGTCGCCGTCCATCTCCAGCCGGCCCGACCGAACCCACACCCTCATCACCATCATCGCCATCAATTTCGACAAACTGGCGCCCAAACGTGAGTGAAGGCCTGATTCAGCTTCTTCCACCTGTGAGAGACTTCGCCATGGACGGTAACTAAAAGACCAGTTATAGCCACCTGGAACGTGTCGTGAGCACGGCATACCGTTGCTGCGCAGCGTAAAAGCCGGAGCTCTATAACTCTGCTGAGGCAGCCCTCGAGCACGGGGAGCCGTTACTTCGTAGCAATTACCTGGAGCTCTCGGAGGGAGGAAATTGCCTGGCAGTCCTCGAGCACAGACGGCCACTGCTGCGCAGCGGTTACCTGGAGCTCTTTGAGGAAGTTTGCCGTGGTACCCCTCGAGCACGGACACGCTGCTAAGCAGTGCAGACCGGAGCTCTTAGGAGGGATCCAGCCGCGCGCCCGAGCACAGGCGGGTATTGCTCAGCACCGCCCGCGCTGGAGCTCTGAGTGGAGACACCTGCGAGGTCCCGAGCACGGAAAGCCGTTGCCAAGCGACGCCTGAAACCGGAGCTCTGAGGAGGGACCCGACAGCAGCGTCCTGAGCGCCGTGTGGAGAGCCTGGCCAGCCCCCCACGACGGACTTCTGATTAAGGACCCTGCCCCCTGCGACATCTAGGTGAGTATCATACTGGTCAATAATGGGACAAACTCACTCTGCCCATGACAGACATCTCTATAAACAACTTAAGTACTTACTAAGCTCCGGTCCAAGTCAATTACCTAAACAGGAGCTAAAAAACCTCTTAGAATGGACTCTGATTAATTTCCCAAATGCTGACCGTTCAGCCGTCTTTACAAGAGACTTCTGGGACACAGTTCGGGTTAAACTCTTTAATAATATCTCCCGCCGGGATTGGGCTGCCGCGGAGCTGGTCCCGGCTTGCAGAGCGCTCGTGGAGCTGTTTGCTGTGAAGGCGCCGCCCGCAGCAGCCACCTCGCCGGGTCCCGCTCCTGCTGCGAGCCCGCCCCTTGCCGCCGCGAGCCTGCAACCGGGCACGGCCCCCGCCCCGCCGCCGGACCTCACGGCTCCGGTACCCGCGGTCCAGCTGTCTCGTGCCGCCCCGCCCCACCCCCCCGCGGTCCCTGCACCGGTCACCCCTGCCCCACCGGACTCCACCGCCCCCCCCACCGCCCCCGTCATCTCCACCCCCACGGTCCCGTTAGTCCCTGCTGTCCCGCCTCTCGCGGCTCCGGTAGCCGCGGTCCGACTGACTCGTGCCGCCCCGCCCCCCGCCCCCGCTGTCCTGGCAGCCGTCACCCCTGTCCCACCGGACCCTACGACCCCCTCCACCGCTCCCCCCATCCCCGCCCCCCCCATCCCGTTCCTCCCTGCTGCCCCGGCTCCCGCGGTCCCCGCCCTCGGCTCCAGCGTCTTCGCGGCCCCGTCCCTCGCTCCTCCCACCCCGTCCGCCAGCGCCTTCGCGGCCCCGCCCCCCGCCGATAGCCCCGCGGGGCCAGCGGCTGCTCCCCAGCCACCTACGGGTCCTACCGCTCCCCTAGCCGCGCCTGTTATGGCTGTAGCCACCATCATAGCCGGCCCCCCGCAAAGCCAGGCGGCGACCCTTCTTCCAGCCCCCCAGGTCCCCCTCGCCGCCACCGACACGGCGCCGGTGGTGGTCAACGTCCCGTCCGCGTCCGTGGGACACGGAGCGCCCCAGCCCCGCCAGCCACCTGGTGCCGGCGCTGCAGCGCCTACACAGATGGCTGCTGCCTCTCCCGTGCCTGCCGCTGCTCCAGCCCCGTCTCCTGGCACCGCCGCGCCGGCAGCCACACCAGCCCAGCCTGCAAACTCCCAGCGGCAGCACGCCGCGGTCCAGCCGCCGACTGGCCCACCGTTCGCCATGGCCCCACCGCAACATACTCCCGCCGCCTCCACGCCGGCCCTCCCGCCTCCCGCAGCCCCGGGATCGTCTCCTGCCGACGGGACAGCCCTGCCACCTCCCGCTCTCCCCGACACACAGACAGCGGCCATCACAGTCCGCCACGTTGACCTGATGGCGTAACCCACGCACGCTCACACTTCTCCAACCACAGCACTGCTCACGGAACTAGCTCCGCCACCGCCCCCCACGGCTTTCACCTCGCCTTCAATAGAGCCACCCGCACCCCCTCGCCCGCTGCCGCGGAGCCGGTTGCTCGCGGCCCCCCCGCCTCCTCGCCCGCCACCGCGGAGATCGGCAGTGCCATCGCCGCCCCCGCCGGGGCCCTCCGGCACCGCACAGCTGTATCCCTCGGCTACCGCCGCCCAGCAACATCCCTCCGCGCAGCTCAGCCTCGCCTCACAAGCCGCAAACAGGGGGGGAACGGAGGGCAGTGGTGCAGCTCCAGTGGCAGGGAAGACGGAGAGCCGCTCTGCCCGAGCTGATGCTTTAAATCTAACACCAGGAAACCCTGAAAAGCAGCCAGATTTGTTTGCAATGAGCCCCAGAGTCCCGCCAGCGAGCGGCTGGGATCTTGCAACCCATAAGGAGAAAACGAGTTCTGAGAGTTTGTTAGCGCTACTTTCTGAATCAAAAAATCCTCCAAAGTGCTCAGATTATTCTCAATTAACAGATTGGCATGAAATAAGACTCCAAAGCTGTAAAGATGAAAGTCTATTAGCTAAGCCTGTGATAGCTAGCCAACAGCCTGACAGTCCCAAAACGTGGGTTCCCATCCCCACTCACGAAATTAAAGAACTAAGAAGGGCTGTAAGAGATAGTGGTATTTGCTCACCGTATCTTAAACAACTGCTAAAAAGTACCCTAAAAAGAACACATCAAACCCTAAAACGCATTTTAGATCAACAGAGAGGGGGAGAAGTCCAGGATACACCTCAAAGGAGGTTGAACAAGGCTTTGTATGTTTACAATTTTTTGAATAGCTCTGCAGAAGAGCCTGATCCCCCCATTTATAGACATTTTTTGAACAACAAAAAAGCAAAACTGAAAGAGCGCCCCCCAGTTTTGATTAAAAATCTAGACTCAGGAAAAATAGAAGGACCATACAATCTTATAATGTGGGGGAAGGGGTTTGCATGTGTTTCCACAGGTGAAGGAATCAAGTGGGTTCCAGCAAAAAACGTGAAGCCATACCTCGCATCAAAGCCTGCTGATGCCACCACACCAGCCAGTGACTCTGCAAGTGGAAGCCAGGAAGCAAGCACCCAGACCTGAACTGCGCAGAATCACCAGAAGAAAGTGATCTGCCAAAAACAGCTCAAGAAAAGAATGGAGTTTTCTCATTTGCGCGCGTGCATGTTGCTTTTATTCTTTTGTTTTAGTTTTTGTAGTGAAGCTTTACCTGTGAATCAACCAAAGACAAATGTCTGGGTTGCTTTAGCCAAATCCGCAGGCTCCGATACCATCTGTCTATCTGACACAAGCCCTGACAAACCTTTTTCAACCTGTTTAGTTGGAGTACCTCTTCCAGAAGGTTTTGATAATATTACTCTTGATAAGTATTGGCCATATGACGATCATCATGTATCTCCAACTCCCAGCCATAGACACCAAACTTATATTGATAATTCTAAAATTGATAAATCTGACCTTCAAGAGCTAGAAATCCTAGGTTCGTTAACTATGGATACCTGCTATTTCTTTCACTTTCAAGGAGAAAACGGTCCCCATTTAAATGTTACCCCATATCACCCAGCTTATAGCAATGTAACTTCTTGGTGTAGTCAAGTTAAGCTTCTTATATATGACGAACCTCATGCAGATCGTTTTAGCAAACTTCCTATTCGATTCCCCAGAGGAATTTGGCTCATCTGTGGAGACAGGGCCTGGCAAGGTATACCTTCAAAAATAGATGGTGGCCCTTGTGCTCTGGGACAACTTACAATTATTGCTCCCAGTGTCAAAGAGGTAATCAAAAAGAAAAGCAGAAAGATCAGATCTTCCTGGGGACATCAGTACGATAGTGACTGTGATAGTGACTTCCACCCTTGGAACTCTGGAAAATCAATTGTTGCAAGCATTTTTCTACCTCAGTTAAGCTCCTCAATTGCTTTAAAACAGTTAAACAAGTTGGGATGTTGGCTCAGCAAGGAGGTAAATGCCACCTCTACTATGATCAGTGATCTGTTAACCGATGAAGAGGCAGTCAGACATGCCACTTTACAAAATAGAGCTGCCGTTGATTATCTTTTATTAGCACATGGGCACGGCTGTGAAGATTTTGAAGGATTATGCTGTATGAACTTATCCGATCATTCTGTTTCCATTCACAAACAGCTACAAAACCTAAAGGATCTAGCTAACCAAATTAGAACAGATGACCCGTCTTGGCTGGACAGTTTGTTTGATGATTGGAGCTTTGCACCTTGGCTAAGGGAACTCTGTAAAATAGGCTTGATTATTCTAGTAGTAATAATTATAGTTTTAGTAGCAGTACCTTGTATGCTTCAGTGTGTGCAAAAAATAACGAGTAGGACTGTATCTAATATCTTAGTTGTTCATCAGAACGGGGGAGATGTTGGGGAAGATGAAACAGGAAAGCCTTATAAATATGATTGCCTAACAAAAGATTCTGGGAATATGAAAACTGTGAGCGACATCGAAATGAAGGCCATCTTTGAGATATAGAGTCTTAGTTACTGAACAACTGGAAAACAATGGTATAGCCGGCTGAAGGTAATCCCCTCTTGATTGAACAATACCCTCTGCTTGCAGACAGGTCCAAGGGTCAGAGCAGACCCTACTAGCTCAGCAGAAGGGGTCCAAAGAGTAGTTTTTAGAAGTTAAAATGTAACACTCTATGGTAATGTAAGAACTCTTATAGGCTGTATGTAAATGCTATAGGATTTGTACCTTGTATTAGATTGGCTACTGAGAATTAGAATATTCACTACAGAAGATGATTTATTGTATTGTAACAAGCTCCTCGCTCTCTTAACTCCTCTCCTCTTAGTAATGCTCTTCTCCTCTTAGTAACGCTCTTAGTAACTCTCTTAGTAGCTCTCTTAGTAATGCTCTTCTCCTCTTAGTAGCTCTCTTAGTAACTCTCTTGCTCTTCTTCTTCCTCTTAATTCAGCTCTCCTCTTAGTTTGTCTCTCTTGCTCTTTACACTCTTAGCTCTCAGCCTCTTGCTCTAGCTCTCTCGCTCACTCTCTCTCCCTCTCTTACACCTTGGGCCTGCTTGGAGCTGCAGCTGGCAGCTCTAAGCAGTGCCCCTGTACCCACGCCCTCTGCAATAAACTGCATGCTCCAAAGACCTGCTTATAGAGATCTCTCGTCGCCGTCCATCTCCAGCCGGGCCCGACCGAACCCACACCCTCATCACCATCATCGCCATCAATTTCGACATTTGTGATGCTGGGGAACTACAAGGAAGCCTGGCTCCTCTGTGACACCACCACAGAAGCTCAGGGGAGCCCTGGAGACCGTGCTGATGCTATTGAACCTGATGCAACCCTGCCTCCTCTGTGACACCACAGAAGCTCTTGGAGCCCTGGAGACCGTGCTGATGCTATGGAACCTGATGCAACCCTGCCTCCTCTGTGACACCACAGAACCTCTGGGAGCCCTGGAGACCGTGCTGATGCTATGGAACCTGATGCAACCCTGCCTCCACTGTGACACCACAGAAGCTCAGGGAGCCCTGGAGACTGTGGTGATGCTATGGAACCTGATGCAACCCTGCCTCCACTGTGACACCACAGAACCTCTGGGAGCCCTGGAGACCGTGCTGATGCTATGGAACCTGATGCAACCCTGCCTCCACTGTGACACCACAGAAGCTCGGGGAGCTCTGCAGACCGTGGGGATGCTGGCGAAGCTGACGGAACCCTGGGCACCACAGTGACGCTATGGAACCTGGTGGAACCGAGGGGCCACAGTGACACTGTGGGGCCTTTTGGAAGCAACAGGACCCTGGTGGGAAGCCACGGGATGATTAATCCTGCACGAACCTGCTCCAGGTGGGCTCCTCTCTCCCGGCTTCCACAGGTGCTGCTAGGATCCCACTCCGGCACTGGCTTGGCACGGGCTCACGGCTTCCTTTGGCAATGGCTCTGCTCCAGGATGGCATGCTGCAGAGAATGCAGGTAGATTTTGTGCTCACTCCTGGCATGCAGCTGGACAATAAAGCCTGATCCAGCCCCCCCTCAGCATATGTCCGGCTCTGGCATTGGGGCGGGGCAACTTTGGGAGCAGCCCCAGCCCTGCTCCTGCTCCCGGCTGGGCACCCAGCTGCTGGGACACAGGTGTGTCCTGATGCCACCGTCTACTCCTTTGAGAAGGGGAGGACAGAGTGCATCAGGGAGTTTGGTGTGGCTTACATGCGGCAAGGAGAAGGTGCAGCCCCAAACTGGCTTTCACTTCTAGAACCTTTTGCTATTGCGGGAGCAGCTGCTGGAGCTTTTCAACCGAGCTGCAAGAGTGAAAAGTGTGATGGCATGTCTATCTGAGAAGGAAGGTTCGGTGCCGCAGCCTGTTGTGCACAATTTATATGCTGATAAGAGAAGGGGGTGCTTTTGCAACGTTTTCCTTCCTGACACTTCTGTCTCTGTGAGCTTTAGCTGCTTGGACTCAGGGATACCGAAGGTATGTGAAAGTGACTGGGATGCGAGAATCATGTTGCACAGGGAACAGGGAAGGTCAGCAAATGTTTCCTGTCCTGGCACATCTCTCAGTCTGAACTGCAGCTGCAGATGCTTCACTTCCGCCAAGGACTCTGCCACCTTGAGAGAAGGATGCGCTCTATGGAGTTGAGAAAGAAAGTGCGTCTCACTAGCTTCTTTCCTCTACTTCATAGACAGCAAAGGGGCTATGAAAGGCAGCACTGGCTTTTTGTTCTAGGACTTCTTCTTTACAAGCAGCTGCTGGATGTTTGGAAGGGGGTTTGGGATATGCAAAAATGAGAGGCTAAGATGGTAAGAGGGTAAGATGGAAGTCATCTGGCAAAAGCAGAGCTCACAAAAGGGCCAGCTGAGAAAGCTCTTGCTGCCTACAACTTCAACTGCACCCCTCAAAGCAGCAGCACACACGCTGCTCTCGGCACTTTCCTTCTCAGCTCTACGCACCATCCTAAGCCTTGCCTCTCCCACACTCAGGATCCAAAGACAACGGCACCAGGGACTGCTCACACACTAAAGGCACCAGGACAAAAGGCTCACCAGCTTGGCCTTTGCATTCCCGCTGACAGCTCCACAGCTTGAACCCAGAGAACTGCCTGCTGCCAACAGCCTTTCCAATCACTCTGAGCACCTCATGACAAGGAGTGTGGGGAATGAATCTCCAGCAGCCTCCTGCCCCAGGCTGTCCCCCGGGAGCAGCCCTGCTCCAGGCCGTGACTGCCACCTGCACAGCCAAAGGACCCAGAGCCGGTGTTACACACCACGGCTGTGCCTGGCACAGAGACACCAGTGGCCACACAAGTGGCCATGGCACTGTCCACACACAGTCCCTGCTGCTGCTCCCCCAGCCGCTGGCACCAACTCCCAGCCACCCACTCCTAAAGCCACGGGGCCCACTGGGACACTGCGGGGGCTCGTGGAAGCCAGCGGCCATTGTGACACAGCGGGGCTGCACAGAGCCCACGGTGCTTTGTGACCCGTGGCTCCCAGGAGAGCCTTTGTGATGCTGGGGAACTACAAGGAAGCCTGGCTCCTCTGTGACACCACCACAGAAGCTCAGGGGAGCCCTGGAGACCGTGCTGATGCTATTGAACCTGATGCAACCCTGCCTCCTCTGTGACACCACAGAAGCTCTTGGAGCCCTGGAGACCGTGGTGATGCTATGGAACCTGATGCAACCCTGCCTCCTCTGTGACACCACAGAACCTCTGGGAGCCCTGGAGACCGTGCTGATGCTATGGAACCTGATGCAACCCTGCCTCCTCTGTGACACCACAGAAGCTCAGGGAGCCCTGGAGACTGTGGTGATGCTATGGAACCTGATGCAACCCTGCCTCCACTGTGACACCACAGAAGCTCGGGGAGCTCTGCAGACCGTGGGGATGCTGGCGAAGCTGACGGAACCCTGGGCACCACAGTGACGCTATGGAACCTGGTGGAACCGAGGGGCCACAGTGACACTGTGGGGCCTTTTGGAAGCAACAGGACCCTGGTGGGAAGCCACGGGATGATTAATCCTGCACGAACCTGCTCCAGGTGGGCTCCTCTCTCCCGGCTTCCACAGGTGCTGCTAGGATCCCACTCCGGCACTGGCTTGGCACGGGCTCACGGCTTCCTTTGGCAATGGCTCTGCTCCAGGATGGCATGCTGCAGAGAATGCAGGTAGATTTTGTGCTCACTCCTGGCATGCAGCTGGACAATAAAGCCTGATCCAGCCCCCCCTCAGCATATGTCCGGCTCTGGCATTGGGGCGGGGCAACTTTGGGAGCAGCCCCAGCCCTGCTCCTGCTCCCGGCTGGGCACCCAGCTGCTGGGACACAGGTGTGTCCTGATGCCACCGTCTACTCCTTTGAGAAGGGGAGGACAGAGTGCATCAGGGAGTTTGGTGTGGCTTACATGCGGCAAGGAGAAGGTGCAGCCCCAAACTGGCTTTCACTTCTAGAACCTTTTGCTATTGCGGGAGCAGCTGCTGGAGCTTTTCAACCGAGCTGCAAGAGTGAAAAGTGTGATGGCATGTCTATCTGAGAAGGAAGGTTCGGTGCCGCAGCCTGTTGTGCACAATTTATATGCTGATAAGAGAAGGGGGTGCTTTTGCAACGTTTTCCTTCCTGACACTTCTGTCTCTGTGAGCTTTAGCTGCTTGGACTCAGGGATACCGAAGGTATGTGAAAGTGACTGGGATGCGAGAATCATGTTGCACAGGGAACAGGGAAGGTCAGCAAATGTTTCCTGTCCTGGCACATCTCTCAGTCTGAACTGCAGCTGCAGATGCTTCACTTCCGCCAAGGACTCTGCCACCTTGAGAGAAGGATGCGCTCTATGGAGTTGAGAAAGAAAGTGCGTCTCACTAGCTTCTTTCCTCTACTTCATAGACAGCAAAGGGGCTATGAAAGGCAGCACTGGCTTTTTGTTCTAGGACTTCTTCTTTACAAGCAGCTGCTGGATGTTTGGAAGGGGGTTTGGGATATGCAAAAATGAGAGGCTAAGATGGTAAGAGGGTAAGATGGAAGTCATCTGGCAAAAGCAGAGCTCACAAAAGGGCCAGCTGAGAAAGCTCTTGCTGCCTACAACTTCAACTGCACCCCTCAAAGCAGCAGCACACATGCTGCTCTCGGCACTTTCCTTCTCAGCTCTACGCACCATCCTAAGCCTTGCCTCTCCCACACTCAGGATCCAAAGACAACGGCACCAGGGACTGCTCACACACTAAAGGCACCAGGACAAAAGGCTCACCAGCTTGGCCTTTGCATTCCCGCTGACAGCTCCACAGCTTGAACCCAGAGAACTGCCTGCTGCCAACAGCCTTTCCAATCACTCTGAGCACCTCATGACAAGGAGTGTGGGGAATGAATCTCCAGCAGCCTCCTGCCCCAGGCTGTCCCCCGGGAGCAGCCCTGCTCCAGGCCGTGACTGCCACCTGCACAGCCAAAGGACCCAGAACCGGTGTTACACACCACGGCTGTGCCTGGCACAGAGACACCAGTGGCCACACAAGTGGCCATGGCACTGTCCACACACAGTCCCTGCTGCTGCTCCCCCAGCCGCTGGCACCAACTCCCAGCCACCCACTCCTAAAGCCACGGGGCCCACTGGGACACTGCGGGGGCTCGTGGAAGCCAGCGGCCATTGTGACACAGCGGGGCTGCACAGAGCCCACGGTGCTTTGTGACCCGTGGCTCCCAGGAGAGCCTTTGTTGTTGGGGAAGATGAAACAGGAAAGCCTTATAAATATGATTGCCTAACAAAAGATTCTGGGAATATGAAAACTGTGAGCGACATCGAAATGAAGGCCATCTTTGAGATATAGAGTCTTAGTTACTGAACAACTGGAAAACAATGGTATAGCCGGCTGAAGGTAATCCCCTCTTGATTGAACAATACCCTCTGCTTGCAGACAGGTCCAAGGGTCAGAGCAGACCCTACTAGCTCAGCAGAAGGGGTCCAAAGAGTAGTTTTTAGAAGTTAAAATGTAACACTCTATGGTAATGTAAGAACTCTTATAGGCTGTATGTAAATGCTATAGGATTTGTACCTTGTATTAGATTGGCTACTGAGAATTAGAATATTCACTACAGAAGATGATTTATTGTATTGTAACAAGCTCCTCGCTCTCTTAACTCCTCTCCTCTTAGTAATGCTCTTCTCCTCTTAGTAACGCTCTTAGTAACTCTCTTAGTAGCTCTCTTAGTAATGCTCTTCTCCTCTTAGTAGCTCTCTTAGTAACTCTCTTGCTCTTCTTCTTCCTCTTAATTCAGCTCTCCTCTTAGTTTGTCTCTCTTGCTCTTTACACTCTTAGCTCTCAGCCTCTTGCTCTAGCTCTCTCGCTCACTCTCTCTCCCTCTCTTACACCTTGGGCCTGCTTGCAGCTGCAGCTGGCAGCTCTAAGCAGTGCCCCTGTACCCACGCCCTCTGCAATAAACTGCATGCTCCAAAGACCTGCTTATAGAGATCTCTCGTCGCCGTCCATCTCCAGCCGGCCCGACCGAACCCACACCCTCATCACCATCATCGCCATCAATTTCGACAAACTGGCGCCCAAACGTGAGTGAAGGCCTGATTCAGCTTCTTCCACCTGTGAGAGACTTCGCCATGGACGGTAACTAAAAGACCAGTTATAGCCACCTGGAACGTGTCGTGAGCACGGCATACCGTTGCTGCGCAGCGTAAAAGCCGGAGCTCTATAACTCTGCTGAGGCAGCCCTCGAGCACGGGGAGCCGTTACTTCGTAGCAATTACCTGGAGCTCTCGGAGGGAGGAAATTGCCTGGCAGTCCTCGAGCACAGACGGCCACTGCTGCGCAGCGGTTACCTGGAGCTCTTTGAGGAAGTTTGCCGTGGTACCCCTCGAGCACGGACACGCTGCTAAGCAGTGCAGACCGGAGCTCTTAGGAGGGATCCAGCCGCGCGCCCGAGCACAGGCGGGTATTGCTCAGCACCGCCCGCGCTGGAGCTCTGAGTGGAGACACCTGCGAGGTCCCGAGCACGGAAAGCCGTTGCCAAGCGACGCCTGAAACCGGAGCTCTGAGGAGGGACCCGACAGCAGCGTCCTGAGCGCCGTGTGGAGAGCCTGGCCAGCCCCCCACGACGGACTTCTGATTAAGGACCCTGCCCCCTGCGACATCTAGGTGAGTATCATACTGGTCAATAATGGGACAAACTCACTCTGCCCATGACAGACATCTCTATAAACAACTTAAGTACTTACTAAGCTCCGGTCCAAGTCAATTACCTAAACAGGAGCTAAAAAACCTCTTAGAATGGACTCTGATTAATTTCCCAAATGCTGACCGTTCAGCCGTCTTTACAAGAGACTTCTGGGACACAGTTCGGGTTAAACTCTTTAATAATATCTCCCGCCGGGATTGGGCTGCCGCGGAGCTGGTCCCGGCTTGCAGAGCGCTCGTGGAGCTGTTTGCTGTGAAGGCGCCGCCCGCAGCAGCCACCTCGCCGGGTCCCGCTCCTGCTGCGAGCCCGCCCCTTGCCGCCGCGAGCCTGCAACCGGGCACGGCCCCCGCCCCGCCGCCGGACCTCACGGCTCCGGTACCCGCGGTCCAGCTGTCTCGTGCCGCCCCGCCCCACCCCCCCGCGGTCCCTGCACCGGTCACCCCTGCCCCACCGGACTCCACCGCCCCCCCCACCGCCCCCGTCATCTCCACCCCCACGGTCCCGTTAGTCCCTGCTGTCCCGCCTCTCGCGGCTCCGGTAGCCGCGGTCCGACTGACTCGTGCCGCCCCGCCCCCCGCCCCCGCTGTCCTGGCAGCCGTCACCCCTGTCCCACCGGACCCTACGACCCCCTCCACCGCTCCCCCCATCCCCGCCCCCCCCATCCCGTTCCTCCCTGCTGCCCCGGCTCCCGCGGTCCCCGCCCTCGGCTCCAGCGTCTTCGCGGCCCCGTCCCTCGCTCCTCCCACCCCGTCCGCCAGCGCCTTCGCGGCCCCGCCCCCCGCCGATAGCCCCGCGGGGCCAGCGGCTGCTCCCCAGCCACCTACGGGTCCTACCGCTCCCCTAGCCGCGCCTGTTATGGCTGTAGCCACCATCATAGCCGGCCCCCCGCAAAGCCAGGCGGCGACCCTTCTTCCAGCCCCCCAGGTCCCCCTCGCCGCCACCGACACGGCGCCGGTGGTGGTCAACGTCCCGTCCGCGTCCGTGGGACACGGAGCGCCCCAGCCCCGCCAGCCACCTGGTGCCGGCGCTGCAGCGCCTACACAGATGGCTGCTGCCTCTCCCGTGCCTGCCGCTGCTCCAGCCCCGTCTCCTGGCACCGCCGCGCCGGCAGCCACACCAGCCCAGCCTGCAAACTCCCAGCGGCAGCACGCCGCGGTCCAGCCGCCGACTGGCCCACCGTTCGCCATGGCCCCACCGCAACATACTCCCGCCGCCTCCACGCCGGCCCTCCCGCCTCCCGCAGCCCCGGGATCGTCTCCTGCCGACGGGACAGCCCTGCCACCTCCCGCTCTCCCCGACACACAGACAGCGGCCATCACAGTCCGCCACGTTGACCTGATGGCGTAACCCACGCACGCTCACACTTCTCCAACCACAGCACTGCTCACGGAACTAGCTCCGCCACCGCCCCCCACGGCTTTCACCTCGCCTTCAATAGAGCCACCCGCACCCCCTCGCCCGCTGCCGCGGAGCCGGTTGCTCGCGGCCCCCCCGCCTCCTCGCCCGCCACCGCGGAGATCGGCAGTGCCATCGCCGCCCCCGCCGGGGCCCTCCGGCACCGCACAGCTGTATCCCTCGGCTACCGCCGCCCAGCAACATCCCTCCGCGCAGCTCAGCCTCGCCTCACAAGCCGCAAACAGGGGGGGAACGGAGGGCAGTGGTGCAGCTCCAGTGGCAGGGAAGACGGAGAGCCGCTCTGCCCGAGCTGATGCTTTAAATCTAACACCAGGAAACCCTGAAAAGCAGCCAGATTTGTTTGCAATGAGCCCCAGAGTCCCGCCAGCGAGCGGCTGGGATCTTGCAACCCATAAGGAGAAAACGAGTTCTGAGAGTTTGTTAGCGCTACTTTCTGAATCAAAAAATCCTCCAAAGTGCTCAGATTATTCTCAATTAACAGATTGGCATGAAATAAGACTCCAAAGCTGTAAAGATGAAAGTCTATTAGCTAAGCCTGTGATAGCTAGCCAACAGCCTGACAGTCCCAAAACGTGGGTTCCCATCCCCACTCACGAAATTAAAGAACTAAGAAGGGCTGTAAGAGATAGTGGTATTTGCTCACCGTATCTTAAACAACTGCTAAAAAGTACCCTAAAAAGAACACATCAAACCCTAAAACGCATTTTAGATCAACAGAGAGGGGGAGAAGTCCAGGATACACCTCAAAGGAGGTTGAACAAGGCTTTGTATGTTTACAATTTTTTGAATAGCTCTGCAGAAGAGCCTGATCCCCCCATTTATAGACATTTTTTGAACAACAAAAAAGCAAAACTGAAAGAGCGCCCCCCAGTTTTGATTAAAAATCTAGACTCAGGAAAAATAGAAGGACCATACAATCTTATAATGTGGGGGAAGGGGTTTGCATGTGTTTCCACAGGTGAAGGAATCAAGTGGGTTCCAGCAAAAAACGTGAAGCCATACCTCGCATCAAAGCCTGCTGATGCCACCACACCAGCCAGTGACTCTGCAAGTGGAAGCCAGGAAGCAAGCACCCAGACCTGAACTGCGCAGAATCACCAGAAGAAAGTGATCTGCCAAAAACAGCTCAAGAAAAGAATGGAGTTTTCTCATTTGCGCGCGTGCATGTTGCTTTTATTCTTTTGTTTTAGTTTTTGTAGTGAAGCTTTACCTGTGAATCAACCAAAGACAAATGTCTGGGTTGCTTTAGCCAAATCCGCAGGCTCCGATACCATCTGTCTATCTGACACAAGCCCTGACAAACCTTTTTCAACCTGTTTAGTTGGAGTACCTCTTCCAGAAGGTTTTGATAATATTACTCTTGATAAGTATTGGCCATATGACGATCATCATGTATCTCCAACTCCCAGCCATAGACACCAAACTTATATTGATAATTCTAAAATTGATAAATCTGACCTTCAAGAGCTAGAAATCCTAGGTTCGTTAACTATGGATACCTGCTATTTCTTTCACTTTCAAGGAGAAAACGGTCCCCATTTAAATGTTACCCCATATCACCCAGCTTATAGCAATGTAACTTCTTGGTGTAGTCAAGTTAAGCTTCTTATATATGACGAACCTCATGCAGATCGTTTTAGCAAACTTCCTATTCGATTCCCCAGAGGAATTTGGCTCATCTGTGGAGACAGGGCCTGGCAAGGTATACCTTCAAAAATAGATGGTGGCCCTTGTGCTCTGGGACAACTTACAATTATTGCTCCCAGTGTCAAAGAGGTAATCAAAAAGAAAAGCAGAAAGATCAGATCTTCCTGGGGACATCAGTACGATAGTGACTGTGATAGTGACTTCCACCCTTGGAACTCTGGAAAATCAATTGTTGCAAGCATTTTTCTACCTCAGTTAAGCTCCTCAATTGCTTTAAAACAGTTAAACAAGTTGGGATGTTGGCTCAGCAAGGAGGTAAATGCCACCTCTACTATGATCAGTGATCTGTTAACCGATGAAGAGGCAGTCAGACATGCCACTTTACAAAATAGAGCTGCCGTTGATTATCTTTTATTAGCACATGGGCACGGCTGTGAAGATTTTGAAGGATTATGCTGTATGAACTTATCCGATCATTCTGTTTCCATTCACAAACAGCTACAAAACCTAAAGGATCTAGCTAACCAAATTAGAACAGATGACCCGTCTTGGCTGGACAGTTTGTTTGATGATTGGAGCTTTGCACCTTGGCTAAGGGAACTCTGTAAAATAGGCTTGATTATTCTAGTAGTAATAATTATAGTTTTAGTAGCAGTACCTTGTATGCTTCAGTGTGTGCAAAAAATAACGAGTAGGACTGTATCTAATATCTTAGTTGTTCATCAGAACGGGGGAGATGTTGGGGAAGATGAAACAGGAAAGCCTTATAAATATGATTGCCTAACAAAAGATTCTGGGAATATGAAAACTGTGAGCGACATCGAAATGAAGGCCATCTTTGAGATATAGAGTCTTAGTTACTGAACAACTGGAAAACAATGGTATAGCCGGCTGAAGGTAATCCCCTCTTGATTGAACAATACCCTCTGCTTGCAGACAGGTCCAAGGGTCAGAGCAGACCCTACTAGCTCAGCAGAAGGGGTCCAAAGAGTAGTTTTTAGAAGTTAAAATGTAACACTCTATGGTAATGTAAGAACTCTTATAGGCTGTATGTAAATGCTATAGGATTTGTACCTTGTATTAGATTGGCTACTGAGAATTAGAATATTCACTACAGAAGATGATTTATTGTATTGTAACAAGCTCCTCGCTCTCTTAACTCCTCTCCTCTTAGTAATGCTCTTCTCCTCTTAGTAACGCTCTTAGTAACTCTCTTAGTAGCTCTCTTAGTAATGCTCTTCTCCTCTTAGTAGCTCTCTTAGTAACTCTCTTGCTCTTCTTCTTCCTCTTAATTCAGCTCTCCTCTTAGTTTGTCTCTCTTGCTCTTTACACTCTTAGCTCTCAGCCTCTTGCTCTAGCTCTCTCGCTCACTCTCTCTCCCTCTCTTACACCTTGGGCCTGCTTGGAGCTGCAGCTGGCAGCTCTAAGCAGTGCCCCTGTACCCACGCCCTCTGCAATAAACTGCATGCTCCAAAGACCTGCTTATAGAGATCTCTCGTCGCCGTCCATCTCCAGCCGGGCCCGACCGAACCCACACCCTCATCACCATCATCGCCATCAATTTCGACATTTGTGATGCTGGGGAACTACAAGGAAGCCTGGCTCCTCTGTGACACCACCACAGAAGCTCAGGGGAGCCCTGGAGACCGTGCTGATGCTATTGAACCTGATGCAACCCTGCCTCCTCTGTGACACCACAGAAGCTCTTGGAGCCCTGGAGACCGTGCTGATGCTATGGAACCTGATGCAACCCTGCCTCCTCTGTGACACCACAGAACCTCTGGGAGCCCTGGAGACCGTGCTGATGCTATGGAACCTGATGCAACCCTGCCTCCACTGTGACACCACAGAAGCTCAGGGAGCCCTGGAGACTGTGGTGATGCTATGGAACCTGATGCAACCCTGCCTCCACTGTGACACCACAGAACCTCTGGGAGCCCTGGAGACCGTGCTGATGCTATGGAACCTGATGCAACCCTGCCTCCACTGTGACACCACAGAAGCTCGGGGAGCTCTGCAGACCGTGGGGATGCTGGCGAAGCTGACGGAACCCTGGGCACCACAGTGACGCTATGGAACCTGGTGGAACCGAGGGGCCACAGTGACACTGTGGGGCCTTTTGGAAGCAACAGGACCCTGGTGGGAAGCCACGGGATGATTAATCCTGCACGAACCTGCTCCAGGTGGGCTCCTCTCTCCCGGCTTCCACAGGTGCTGCTAGGATCCCACTCCGGCACTGGCTTGGCACGGGCTCACGGCTTCCTTTGGCAATGGCTCTGCTCCAGGATGGCATGCTGCAGAGAATGCAGGTAGATTTTGTGCTCACTCCTGGCATGCAGCTGGACAATAAAGCCTGATCCAGCCCCCCCTCAGCATATGTCCGGCTCTGGCATTGGGGCGGGGCAACTTTGGGAGCAGCCCCAGCCCTGCTCCTGCTCCCGGCTGGGCACCCAGCTGCTGGGACACAGGTGTGTCCTGATGCCACCGTCTACTCCTTTGAGAAGGGGAGGACAGAGTGCATCAGGGAGTTTGGTGTGGCTTACATGCGGCAAGGAGAAGGTGCAGCCCCAAACTGGCTTTCACTTCTAGAACCTTTTGCTATTGCGGGAGCAGCTGCTGGAGCTTTTCAACCGAGCTGCAAGAGTGAAAAGTGTGATGGCATGTCTATCTGAGAAGGAAGGTTCGGTGCCGCAGCCTGTTGTGCACAATTTATATGCTGATAAGAGAAGGGGGTGCTTTTGCAACGTTTTCCTTCCTGACACTTCTGTCTCTGTGAGCTTTAGCTGCTTGGACTCAGGGATACCGAAGGTATGTGAAAGTGACTGGGATGCGAGAATCATGTTGCACAGGGAACAGGGAAGGTCAGCAAATGTTTCCTGTCCTGGCACATCTCTCAGTCTGAACTGCAGCTGCAGATGCTTCACTTCCGCCAAGGACTCTGCCACCTTGAGAGAAGGATGCGCTCTATGGAGTTGAGAAAGAAAGTGCGTCTCACTAGCTTCTTTCCTCTACTTCATAGACAGCAAAGGGGCTATGAAAGGCAGCACTGGCTTTTTGTTCTAGGACTTCTTCTTTACAAGCAGCTGCTGGATGTTTGGAAGGGGGTTTGGGATATGCAAAAATGAGAGGCTAAGATGGTAAGAGGGTAAGATGGAAGTCATCTGGCAAAAGCAGAGCTCACAAAAGGGCCAGCTGAGAAAGCTCTTGCTGCCTACAACTTCAACTGCACCCCTCAAAGCAGCAGCACACACGCTGCTCTCGGCACTTTCCTTCTCAGCTCTACGCACCATCCTAAGCCTTGCCTCTCCCACACTCAGGATCCAAAGACAACGGCACCAGGGACTGCTCACACACTAAAGGCACCAGGACAAAAGGCTCACCAGCTTGGCCTTTGCATTCCCGCTGACAGCTCCACAGCTTGAACCCAGAGAACTGCCTGCTGCCAACAGCCTTTCCAATCACTCTGAGCACCTCATGACAAGGAGTGTGGGGAATGAATCTCCAGCAGCCTCCTGCCCCAGGCTGTCCCCCGGGAGCAGCCCTGCTCCAGGCCGTGACTGCCACCTGCACAGCCAAAGGACCCAGAGCCGGTGTTACACACCACGGCTGTGCCTGGCACAGAGACACCAGTGGCCACACAAGTGGCCATGGCACTGTCCACACACAGTCCCTGCTGCTGCTCCCCCAGCCGCTGGCACCAACTCCCAGCCACCCACTCCTAAAGCCACGGGGCCCACTGGGACACTGCGGGGGCTCGTGGAAGCCAGCGGCCATTGTGACACAGCGGGGCTGCACAGAGCCCACGGTGCTTTGTGACCCGTGGCTCCCAGGAGAGCCTTTGTGATGCTGGGGAACTACAAGGAAGCCTGGCTCCTCTGTGACACCACCACAGAAGCTCAGGGGAGCCCTGGAGACCGTGCTGATGCTATTGAACCTGATGCAACCCTGCCTCCTCTGTGACACCACAGAAGCTCTTGGAGCCCTGGAGACCGTGGTGATGCTATGGAACCTGATGCAACCCTGCCTCCTCTGTGACACCACAGAACCTCTGGGAGCCCTGGAGACCGTGCTGATGCTATGGAACCTGATGCAACCCTGCCTCCACTGTGACACCACAGAAGCTCGGGGAGCTCTGCAGACCGTGGGGATGCTGGCGAAGCTGACGGAACCCTGGGCACCACAGTGACGCTATGGAACCTGGTGGAACCGAGGGGCCACAGTGACACTGTGGGGCCTTTTGGAAGCAACAGGACCCTGGTGGGAAGCCACGGGATGATTAATCCTGCACGAACCTGCTCCAGGTGGGCT
Organism: Aphelocoma coerulescens; assembly: GCF_041296385.1. NCBI lineage: Eukaryota > Metazoa > Chordata > Aves > Passeriformes > Corvidae > Aphelocoma > Aphelocoma coerulescens. Next base: position 169,504 of record NW_027183469.1, read on the forward strand.
CCTCTCTCCCGGCTTCCACAGGTGCTGCTAGGATCCCACTCCGGCACTGGCTTGGCACGGGCTCACGGCTTCCTTTGGCAATGGCTCTGCTCCAGGATGGCATGCTGCAGAGAATGCAGGTAGATTTTGTGCTCACTCCTGGCATGCAGCTGGACAATAAAGCCTGATCCAGCCCCCCCTCAGCATATGTCCGGCTCTGGCATTGGGGCGGGGCAACTTTGGGAGCAGCCCCAGCCCTGCTCCTGCTCCCGGCTGGGCACCCAGCTGCTGGGACACAGGTGTGTCCTGATGCCACCGTCTACTCCTTTGAGAAGGGGAGGACAGAGTGCATCAGGGAGTTTGGTGTGGCTTACATGCGGCAAGGAGAAGGTGCAGCCCCAAACTGGCTTTCACTTCTAGAACCTTTTGCTATTGCGGGAGCAGCTGCTGGAGCTTTTCAACCGAGCTGCAAGAGTGAAAAGTGTGATGGCATGTCTATCTGAGAAGGAAGGTTCGGTGCCGCAGCCTGTTGTGCACAATTTATATGCTGATAAGAGAAGGGGGTGCTTTTGGAACGTTTTCCTTCCTGACACTTCTGTCTCTGTGAGCTTTAGCTGCTTGGACTCAGGGATACCGAAGGTATGTGAAAGTGACTGGGATGCGAGAATCATGTTGCACAGGGAACAGGGAAGGTCAGCAAATGTTTCCTGTCCTGGCACATCTCTCAGTCTGAACTGCAGCTGCAGATGCTTCACTTCCGCCAAGGACTCTGCCACCTTGAGAGAAGGATGCGCTCTATGGAGTTGAGAAAGAAAGTGCGTCTCACTAGCTTCTTTCCTCTACTTCATAGACAGCAAAGGGGCTATGAAAGGCAGCACTGGCTTTTTGTTCTAGGACTTCTTCTTTACAAGCAGCTGCTGGATGTTTGGAAGGGGGTTTGGGATATGCAAAAATGAGAGGCTAAGATGGTAAGAGGGTAAGATGGAAGTCATCTGGCAAAAGCAGAGCTCACAAAAGGGCCAGCTGAGAAAGCTCTTGCTGCCTACAACTTCAACTGCACCCCTCAAAGCAGCAGCACACACGCTGCTCTCGGCACTTTCCTTCTCAGCTCTACGCACCATCCTAAGCCTTGCCTCTCCCACACTCAGGATCCAAAGACAACGGCACCAGGGACTGCTCACACACTAAAGGCACCAGGACAAAAGGCTCACCAGCTTGGCCTTTGCATTCCCGCTGACAGCTCCACAGCTTGAACCCAGAGAACTGCCTGCTGCCAACAGCCTTTCCAATCACTCTGAGCACCTCATGACAAGGAGTGTGGGGAATGAATCTCCAGCAGCCTCCTGCCCCAGGCTGTCCCCCGGGAGCAGCCCTGCTCCAGGCCGTGACTGCCACCTGCACAGCCAAAGGACCCAGAGCCGGTGTTACACACCACGGCTGTGCCTGGCACAGAGACACCAGTGGCCACACAAGTGGCCATGGCACTGTCCACACACAGTCCCTGCTGCTGCTCCCCCAGCCGCTGGCACCAACTCCCAGCCACCCACTCCTAAAGCTACGGGGCCCACTGGGACACTGCGGGGGCTCGTGGAAGCCAGCGGCCATTGTGACACAGCGGGGCTGCACAGAGCCCACGGTGCTTTGTGACCCGTGGCTCCCAGGAGAGCCTTTGTGATGCTGGGGAACTACAAGGAAGCCTGGCTCCTCTGTGACACCACCACAGAAGCTCAGGGGAGCCCTGGAGACCGTGCTGATGCTATGGAACCTGATGCAACCCTGCCTCCTCTGTGACACCACAGAACCTCTGGGAGCCCTGGAGACCGTGCTGATGCTATGGAACCTGATGCAACCCTGCCTCCACTGTGACACCACAGAAGCTCAGGGAGCCCTGGAGACTGTGGTGATGCTATGGAACCTGATGCAACCCTGCCTCCACTGTGACACCACAGAACCTCTGGGAGCCCTGGAGACCGTGCTGATGCTATGGAACCTGATGCAACCCTGCCTCCACTGTGACACCACAGAAGCTCGGGGAGCTCTGCAGACCGTGGGGATGCTGGCGAAGCTGACGGAACCCTGGGCACCACAGTGACGCTATGGAACCTGGTGGAACCGAGGGGCCACAGTGACACTGTGGGGCCTTTTGGAAGCAACAGGACCCTGGTGGGAAGCCACGGGATGATTAATCCTGCACGAACCTGCTCCAGGTGGGCTCCTCTCTCCCGGCTTCCACAGGTGCTGCTAGGATCCCACTCCGGCACTGGCTTGGCACGGGCTGACGGCTTCCTTTGGCAATGGCTCTGCTCCAGGATGGCATGCTGCAGAGAATGCAGGTAGATTTTGTGCTCACTCCTGGCATGCAGCTGGACAATAAAGCCTGATCCAGCCCCCCCTCAGCATATGTCCGGCTCTGGCATTGGGGCGGGGCAACTTTGGGAGCAGCCCCAGCCCTGCTCCTGCTCCCGGCTGGGCACCCAGCTGCTGGGACACAGGTGTGTCCTGATGCCACCGTCTACTCCTTTGAGAAGGGGAGGACAGAGTGCATCAGGGAGTTTGGTGTGGCTTACATGCGGCAAGGAGAAGGTGCAGCCCCAAACTGGCTTTCACTTCTAGAACCTTTTGCTATTGCGGGAGCAGCTGCTGGAGCTTTTCAACCGAGCTGCAAGAGTGAAAAGTGTGATGGCATGTCTATCTGAGAAGGAAGGTTCGGTGCCGCAGCCTGTTGTGCACAATTTATATGCTGATAAGAGAAGGGGGTGCTTTTGCAACGTTTTCCTTCCTGACACTTCTGTCTCTGTGAGCTTTAGCTGCTTGGACTCAGGGATACCGAAGGTATGTGAAAGTGACTGGGATGCGAGAATCATGTTGCACAGGGAACAGGGAAGGTCAGCAAATGTTTCCTGTCCTGGCACATCTCTCAGTCTGAACTGCAGCTGCAGATGCTTCACTTCCGCCAAGGACTCTGCCACCTTGAGAGAAGGATGCGCTCTATGGAGTTGAGAAAGAAAGTGCGTCTCACTAGCTTCTTTCCTCTACTTCATAGACAGCAAAGGGGCTATGAAAGGCAGCACTGGCTTTTTGTTCTAGGACTTCTTCTTTACAAGCAGCTGCTGGATGTTTGGAAGGGGGTTTGGGATATGCAAAAATGAGAGGCTAAGATGGTAAGAAGGTAAGATGGAAGTCATCTGGCAAAAGCAGAGCTCACAAAAGGGCCAGCTGAGAAAGCTCTTGCTGCCTACAACTTCAACTGCACCCCTCAAAGCAGCAGCACACACGCTGCTCTCGGCACTTTCCTTCTCAGCTCTACGCACCATCCTAAGCCTTGCCTCTCCCACACTCAGGATCCAAAGACAACGGCACCAGGGACTGCTCACACACTAAAGGCACCAGGACAAAAGGCTCACCAGCTTGGCCTTTGCATTCCCGCTGACAGCTCCACAGCTTGAACCCAGAGAACTGCCTGCTGCCAACAGCCTTTCCAATCACTCTGAGCACCTCATGACAAGGAGTGTGGGGAATGAATCTCCAGCAGCCTCCTGCCCCAGGCTGTCCCCCGGGAGCAGCCCTGCTCCAGGCCGTGACTGCCACCTGCACAGCCAAAGGACCCAGAGCCGGTGTTACACACCACGGCTGTGCCTGGCACAGAGACACCAGTGGCCACACAAGTGGCCATGGCACTGTCCACACACAGTCCCTGCTGCTGCTCCCCCAGCCGCTGGCACCAACTCCCAGCCACCCACTCCTAAAGCCACGGGGCCCACTGGGACACTGCGGGGGCTCGTGGAAGCCAGCGGCCATTGTGACACAGCGGGGCTGCACAGAGCCCACGGTGCTTTGTGACCCGTGGCTCCCAGGAGAGCCTTTGTGATGCTGGGGAACTACAAGGAAGCCTGGCTCCTCTGTGACACCACCACAGAAGCTCAGGGGAGCCCTGGAGACCGTGCTGATGCTATGGAACCTGATGCAACCCTGCCTCCTCTGTGACACCACAGAACCTCTGGGAGCCCTGGAGACCGTGCTGATGCTATGGAACCTGATGCAACCCTGCCTCCACTGTGACACCACAGAAGCTCAGGGAGCCCTGGAGACTGTGGTGATGCTATGGAACCTGATGCAACCCTGCCTCCACTGTGACACCACAGAACCTCTGGGAGCCCTGGAGACCGTGCTGATGCTATGGAACCTGATGCAACCCTGCCTCCACTGTGACACCACAGAAGCTCGGGGAGCTCTGCAGACCGTGGGGATGCTGGCGAAGCTGACGGAACCCTGGGCACCACAGTGACGCTATGGAACCTGGTGGAACCGAGGGGCCACAGTGACACTGTGGGGCCTTTTGGAAGCAACAGGACCCTGGTGGGAAGCCACGGGATGATTAATCCTGCACGAACCTGCTCCAGGTGGGCTCCTCTCTCCCGGCTTCCACAGGTGCTGCTAGGATCCCACTCCGGCACTGGCTTGGCACGGGCTCACGGCTTCCTTTGGCAATGGCTCTGCTCCAGGATGGCATGCTGCAGAGAATGCAGGTAGATTTTGTGCTCACTCCTGGCATGCAGCTGGACAATAAAGCCTGATCCAGCCCCCCCTCAGCATATGTCCGGCTCTGGCATTGGGGCGGGGCAACTTTGGGAGCAGCCCCAGCCCTGCTCCTGCTCCCGGCTGGGCACCCAGCTGCTGGGACACAGGTGTGTCCTGATGCCACCGTCTACTCCTTTGAGAAGGGGAGGACAGAGTGCATCAGGGAGTTTGGTGTGGCTTACATGCGGCAAGGAGAAGGTGCAGCCCCAAACTGGCTTTCACTTCTAGAACCTTTTGCTATTGCGGGAGCAGCTGCTGGAGCTTTTCAACCGAGCTGCAAGAGTGAAAAGTGTGATGGCATGTCTATCTGAGAAGGAAGGTTCGGTGCCGCAGCCTGTTGTGCACAATTTATATGCTGATAAGAGAAGGGGGTGCTTTTGGAACGTTTTCCTTCCTGACACTTCTGTCTCTGTGAGCTTTAGCTGCTTGGACTCAGGGATACCGAAGGTATGTGAAAGTGACTGGGATGCGAGAATCATGTTGCACAGGGAACAGGGAAGGTCAGCAAATGTTTCCTGTCCTGGCACATCTCTCAGTCTGAACTGCAGCTGCAGATGCTTCACTTCCGCCAAGGACTCTGCCACCTTGAGAGAAGGATGCGCTCTATGGAGTTGAGAAAGAAAGTGCGTCTCACTAGCTTCTTTCCTCTACTTCATAGACAGCAAAGGGGCTATGAAAGGCAGCACTGGCTTTTTGTTCTAGGACTTCTTCTTTACAAGCAGCTGCTGGATGTTTGGAAGGGGGTTTGGGATATGCAAAAATGAGAGGCTAAGATGGTAAGAGGGTAAGATGGAAGTCATCTGGCAAAAGCAGAGCTCACAAAAGGGCCAGCTGAGAAAGCTCTTGCTGCCTACAACTTCAACTGCACCCCTCAAAGCAGCAGCACACACGCTGCTCTCGGCACTTTCCTTCTCAGCTCTACGCACCATCCTAAGCCTTGCCTCTCCCACACTCAGGATCCAAAGACAACGGCACCAGGGACTGCTCACACACTAAAGGCACCAGGACAAAAGGCTCACCAGCTTGGCCTTTGCATTCCCGCTGACAGCTCCACAGCTTGAACCCAGAGAACTGCCTGCTGCCAACAGCCTTTCCAATCACTCTGAGCACCTCATGACAAGGAGTGTGGGGAATGAATCTCCAGCAGCCTCCTGCCCCAGGCTGTCCCCCGGGAGCAGCCCTGCTCCAGGCCGTGACTGCCACCTGCACAGCCAAAGGACCCAGAGCCGGTGTTACACACCACGGCTGTGCCTGGCACAGAGACACCAGTGGCCACACAAGTGGCCATGGCACTGTCCACACACAGTCCCTGCTGCTGCTCCCCCAGCCGCTGGCACCAACTCCCAGCCACCCACTCCTAAAGCCACGGGGCCCACTGGGACACTGCGGGGGCTCGTGGAAGCCAGCGGCCATTGTGACACAGCGGGGCTGCACAGAGCCCACGGTGCTTTGTGACCCGTGGCTCCCAGGAGAGCCTTTGTGATGCTGGGGAACTACAAGGAAGCCTGGCTCCTCTGTGACACCACCACAGAAGCTCAGGGGAGCCCTGGAGACCGTGCTGATGCTATTGAACCTGATGCAACCCTGCCTCCTCTGTGACACCACAGAAGCTCTTGGAGCCCTGGAGACCGTGGTGATGCTATGGAACCTGATGCAACCCTGCCTCCTCTGTGACACCACAGAACCTCTGGGAGCCCTGGAGACCGTGCTGATGCTATGGAACCTGATGCAACCCTGCCTCCACTGTGACACCACAGAAGCTCGGGGAGCTCTGCAGACCGTGGGGATGCTGGCGAAGCTGACGGAACCCTGGGCACCACAGTGACGCTATGGAACCTGGTGGAACCGAGGGGCCACAGTGACACTGTGGGGCCTTTTGGAAGCAACAGGACCCTGGTGGGAAGCCACGGGATGATTAATCCTGCACGAACCTGCTCCAGGTGGGCTCCTCTCTCCCGGCTTCCACAGGTGCTGCTAGGATCCCACTCCGGCACTGGCTTGGCACGGGCTCACGGCTTCCTTTGGCAATGGCTCTGCTCCAGGATGGCATGCTGCAGAGAATGCAGGTAGATTTTGTGCTCACTCCTGGCATGCAGCTGGACAATAAAGCCTGATCCAGCCCCCCCTCAGCATATGTCCGGCTCTGGCATTGGGGCAGGGCAACTTTGGGAGCAGCCCCAGCCCTGCTCCTGCTCCCGGCTGGGCACCCAGCTGCTGGGACACAGGTGTGTCCTGATGCCACCGTCTACTCCTTTGAGAAGGGGAGGACAGAGTGCATCAGGGAGTTTGGTGTGGCTTACATGCGGCAAGGAGAAGGTGCAGCCCCAAACTGGCTTTCACTTCTAGAACCTTTTGCTATTGCGGGAGCAGCTGCTGGAGCTTTTCAACCGAGCTGCAAGAGTGAAAAGTGTGATGGCATGTCTATCTGAGAAGGAAGGTTCGGTGCCGCAGCCTGTTGTGCACAATTTATATGCTGATAAGAGAAGGGGGTGCTTTTGGAACGTTTTCCTTCCTGACACTTCTGTCTCTGTGAGCTTTAGCTGCTTGGACTCAGGGATACCGAAGGTATGTGAAAGTGACTGGGATGCGAGAATCATGTTGCACAGGGAACAGGGAAGGTCAGCAAATGTTTCCTGTCCTGGCACATCTCTCAGTCTGAACTGCAGCTGCAGATGCTTCACTTCCGCCAAGGACTCTGCCACCTTGAGAGAAGGATGCGCTCTATGGAGTTGAGAAAGAAAGTGCGTCTCACTAGCTTCTTTCCTCTACTTCATAGACAGCAAAGGGGCTATGAAAGGCAGCACTGGCTTTTTGTTCTAGGACTTCTTCTTTACAAGCAGCTGCTGGATGTTTGGAAGGGGGTTTGGGATATGCAAAAATGAGAGGCTAAGATGGTAAGAGGGTAAGATGGAAGTCATCTGGCAAAAGCAGAGCTCACAAAAGGGCCAGCTGAGAAAGCTCTTGCTGCCTACAACTTCAACTGCACCCCTCAAAGCAGCAGCACACACGCTGCTCTCGGCACTTTCCTTCTCAGCTCTACGCACCATCCTAAGCCTTGCCTCTCCCACACTCAGGATCCAAAGACAACGGCACCAGGGACTGCTCACACACTAAAGGCACCAGGACAAAAGGCTCACCAGCTTGGCCTTTGCATTCCCGCTGACAGCTCCACAGCTTGAACCCAGAGAACTGCCTGCTGCCAACAGCCTTTCCAATCACTCTGAGCACCTCATGACAAGGAGTGTGGGGAATGAATCTCCAGCAGCCTCCTGCCCCAGGCTGTCCCCCGGGAGCAGCCCTGCTCCAGGCCGTGACTGCCACCTGCACAGCCAAAGGACCCAGAGCCGGTGTTACACACCACGGCTGTGCCTGGCACAGAGACACCAGTGGCCACACAAGTGGCCATGGCACTGTCCACACACAGTCCCTGCTGCTGCTCCCCCAGCCGCTGGCACCAACTCCCAGCCACCCACTCCTAAAGCTACGGGGCCCACTGGGACACTGCGGGGGCTCGTGGAAGCCAGCGGCCATTGTGACACAGCGGGGCTGCACAGAGCCCACGGTGCTTTGTGACCCGTGGCTCCCAGGAGAGCCTTTGTGATGCTGGGGAACTACAAGGAAGCCTGGCTCCTCTGTGACACCACCACAGAAGCTCAGGGGAGCCCTGGAGACCGTGCTGATGCTATGGAACCTGATGCAACCCTGCCTCCTCTGTGACACCACAGAACCTCTGGGAGCCCTGGAGACCGTGCTGATGCTATGGAACCTGATGCAACCCTGCCTCCACTGTGACACCACAGAAGCTCAGGGAGCCCTGGAGACTGTGGTGATGCTATGGAACCTGATGCAACCCTGCCTCCACTGTGACACCACAGAACCTCTGGGAGCCCTGGAGACCGTGCTGATGCTATGGAACCTGATGCAACCCTGCCTCCACTGTGACACCACAGAAGCTCGGGGAGCTCTGCAGACCGTGGGGATGCTGGCGAAGCTGACGGAACCCTGGGCACCACAGTGACGCTATGGAACCTGGTGGAACCGAGGGGCCACAGTGACACTGTGGGGCCTTTTGGAAGCAACAGGACCCTGGTGGGAAGCCACGGGATGATTAATCCTGCACGAACCTGCTCCAGGTGGGCTCCTCTCTCCCGGCTTCCACAGGTGCTGCTAGGATCCCACTCCGGCACTGGCTTGGCACGGGCTGACGGCTTCCTTTGGCAATGGCTCTGCTCCAGGATGGCATGCTGCAGAGAATGCAGGTAGATTTTGTGCTCACTCCTGGCATGCAGCTGGACAATAAAGCCTGATCCAGCCCCCCCTCAGCATATGTCCGGCTCTGGCATTGGGGCGGGGCAACTTTGGGAGCAGCCCCAGCCCTGCTCCTGCTCCCGGCTGGGCACCCAGCTGCTGGGACACAGGTGTGTCCTGATGCCACCGTCTACTCCTTTGAGAAGGGGAGGACAGAGTGCATCAGGGAGTTTGGTGTGGCTTACATGCGGCAAGGAGAAGGTGCAGCCCCAAACTGGCTTTCACTTCTAGAACCTTTTGCTATTGCGGGAGCAGCTGCTGGAGCTTTTCAACCGAGCTGCAAGAGTGAAAAGTGTGATGGCATGTCTATCTGAGAAGGAAGGTTCGGTGCCGCAGCCTGTTGTGCACAATTTATATGCTGATAAGAGAAGGGGGTGCTTTTGCAACGTTTTCCTTCCTGACACTTCTGTCTCTGTGAGCTTTAGCTGCTTGGACTCAGGGATACCGAAGGTATGTGAAAGTGACTGGGATGCGAGAATCATAGTGCACAGGGAACAGGGAAGGTCAGCAAATGTTTCCTGTCCTGGCACATCTCTCAGTCTGAACTGCAGCTGCAGATGCTTCACTTCCGCCAAGGACTCTGCCACCTTGAGAGAAGGATGCGCTCTATGGAGTTGAGAAAGAAAGTGCGTCTCACTAGCTTCTTTCCTCTACTTCATAGACAGCAAAGGGGCTATGAAAGGCAGCACTGGCTTTTTGTTCTAGGACTTCTTCTTTACAAGCAGCTGCTGGATGTTTGGAAGGGGGTTTGGGATATGCAAAAATGAGAGGCTAAGATGGTAAGAAGGTAAGATGGAAGTCATCTGGCAAAAGCAGAGCTCACAAAAGGGCCAGCTGAGAAAGCTCTTGCTGCCTACAACTTCAACTGCACCCCTCAAAGCAGCAGCACACACGCTGCTCTCGGCACTTTCCTTCTCAGCTCTACGCACCATCCTAAGCCTTGCCTCTCCCACACTCAGGATCCAAAGACAACGGCACCAGGGACTGCTCACACACTAAAGGCACCAGGACAAAAGGCTCACCAGCTTGGCCTTTGCATTCCCGCTGACAGCTCCACAGCTTGAACCCAGAGAACTGCCTGCTGCCAACAGCCTTTCCAATCACTCTGAGCACCTCATGACAAGGAGTGTGGGGAATGAATCTCCAGCAGCCTCCTGCCCCAGGCTGTCCCCCGGGAGCAGCCCTGCTCCAGGCCGTGACTGCCACCTGCACAGCCAAAGGACCCAGAGCCGGTGTTACACACCACGGCTGTGCCTGGCACAGAGACACCAGTGGCCACACAAGTGGCCATGGCACTGTCCACACACAGTCCCTGCTGCTGCTCCCCCAGCCGCTGGCACCAACTCCCAGCCACCCACTCCTAAAGCCACGGGGCCCACTGGGACACTGCGGGGGCTCGTGGAAGCCAGCGGCCATTGTGACACAGCGGGGCTGCACAGAGCCCACGGTGCTTTGTGACCCGTGGCTCCCAGGAGAGCCTTTGTGATGCTGGGGAACTACAAGGAAGCCTGGCTCCTCTGTGACACCACCACAGAAGCTCAGGGGAGCCCTGGAGACCGTGCTGATGCTATGGAACCTGATGCAACCCTGCCTCCTCTGTGACACCACAGAACCTCTGGGAGCCCTGGAGACCGTGCTGATGCTATGGAACCTGATGCAACCCTGCCTCCACTGTGACACCACAGAAGCTCAGGGAGCCCTGGAGACTGTGGTGATGCTATGGAACCTGATGCAACCCTGCCTCCACTGTGACACCACAGAACCTCTGGGAGCCCTGGAGACCGTGCTGATGCTATGGAACCTGATGCAACCCTGCCTCCACTGTGACACCACAGAAGCTCGGGGAGCTCTGCAGACCGTGGGGATGCTGGCGAAGCTGACGGAACCCTGGGCACCACAGTGACGCTATGGAACCTGGTGGAACCGAGGGGCCACAGTGACACTGTGGGGCCTTTTGGAAGCAACAGGACCCTGGTGGGAAGCCACGGGATGATTAATCCTGCACGAACCTGCTCCAGGTGGGCTCCTCTCTCCCGGCTTCCACAGGTGCTGCTAGGATCCCACTCCGGCACTGGCTTGGCACGGGCTGACGGCTTCCTTTGGCAATGGCTCTGCTCCAGGATGGCATGCTGCAGAGAATGCAGGTAGATTTTGTGCTCACTCCTGGCATGCAGCTGGACAATAAAGCCTGATCCAGCCCCCCCTCAGCATATGTCCGGCTCTGGCATTGGGGCGGGGCAACTTTGGGAGCAGCCCCAGCCCTGCTCCTGCTCCCGGCTGGGCACCCAGCTGCTGGGACACAGGTGTGTCCTGATGCCACCGTCTACTCCTTTGAGAAGGGGAGGACAGAGTGCATCAGGGAGTTTGGTGTGGCTTACATGCGGCAAGGAGAAGGTGCAGCCCCAAACTGGCTTTCACTTCTAGAACCTTTTGCTATTGCGGGAGCAGCTGCTGGAGCTTTTCAACCGAGCTGCAAGAGTGAAAAGTGTGATGGCATGTCTATCTGAGAAGGAAGGTTCGGTGCCGCAGCCTGTTGTGCACAATTTATATGCTGATAAGAGAAGGGGGTGCTTTTGCAACGTTTCCCTTCCTGACACTTCTGTCTCTGTGAGCTTTAGCTGCTTGGACTCAGGGATACCGAAGGTATGTGAAAGTGACTGGGATGCGAGAATCATGTTGCACAGGGAACAGGGAAGGTCAGCAAATGTTTCCTGTCCTGGCACATCTCTCAGTCTGAACTGCAGCTGCAGATGCTTCACTTCCGCCAAGGACTCTGCCACCTTGAGAGAAGGATGCGCTCTATGGAGTTGAGAAAGAAAGTGCGTCTCACTAGCTTCTTTCCTCTACTTCATAGACAGCAAAGGGGCTATGAAAGGCAGCACTGGCTTTTTGTTCTAGGACTTCTTCTTTACAAGCAGCTGCTGGATGTTTGGAAGGGGGTTTGGGATATGCAAAAATGAGAGGCTAAGATGGTAAGAGGGTAAGATGGAAGTCATCTGGCAAAAGCAGAGCTCACAAAAGGGCCAGCTGAGAAAGCTCTTGCTGCCTACAACTTCAACTGCACCCCTCAAAGCAGCAGCACACATGCTGCTCTCGGCACTTTCCTTCTCAGCTCTACGCACCATCCTAAGCCTTGCCTCTCCCACACTCAGGATCCAAAGACAACGGCACCAGGGACTGCTCACACACTAAAGGCACCAGGACAAAAGGCTCACCAGCTTGGCCTTTGCATTCCCGCTGACAGCTCCACAGCTTGAACCCAGAGAACTGCCTGCTGCCAACAGCCTTTCCAATCACTCTGAGCACCTCATGACAAGGAGTGTGGGGAATGAATCTCCAGCAGCCTCCTGCCCCAGGCTGTCCCCCGGGAGCAGCCCTGCTCCAGGCCGTGACTGCCACCTGCACAGCCAAAGGACCCAGAGCCGGTGTTACACACCACGGCTGTGCCTGGCACAGAGACACCAGTGGCCACACAAGTGGCCATGGCACTGTCCACACACAGTCCCTGCTGCTGCTCCCCCAGCCGCTGGCACCAACTCCCAGCCACCCACTCCTAAAGCCACGGGGCCCACTGGGACACTGCGGGGGCTCGTGGAAGCCAGCGGCCATTGTGACACAGCGGGGCTGCACAGAGCCCACGGTGCTTTGTGACCCGTGGCTCCCAGGAGAGCCTTTGTGATGCTGGGGAACTACAAGGAAGCCTGGCTCCTCTGTGACACCACCACAGAAGCTCAGGGGAGCCCTGGAGACCGTGCTGATGCTATTGAACCTGATTGCAACCCTGCCTCCTCTGTGACACCACAGAAGCTCTTGGAGCCCTGGAGACCGTGGTGATGCTATGGAACCTGATGCAACCCTGCCTCCTCTGTGACACCACAGAACCTCTGGGAGCCCTGGAGACCGTGCTGATGCTATGGAACCTGATGCAACCCTGCCTCCACTGTGACACCACAGAAGCTCAGGGAGCCCTGGAGACTGTGGTGATGCTATGGAACCTGATGCAACCCTGCCTCCACTGTGACACCACAGAACCTCTGGGAGCCCTGGAGACCGTGCTGATGCTATGGAACCTGATGCAACCCTGCCTCCACTGTGACACCACAGAAGCTCGGGGAGCTCTGCAGACCGTGGGGATGCTGGCGAAGCTGACGGAACCCTGGGCACCACAGTGACGCTATGGAACCTGGTGGAACCGAGGGGCCACAGTGACACTGTGGGGCCTTTTGGAAGCAACAGGACCCTGGTGGGAAGCCACGGGATGATTAATCCTGCACGAACCTGCTCCAGGTGGGCTCCTCTCTCCCGGCTTCCACAGGTGCTGCTAGGATCCCACTCCGGCACTGGCTTGGCACGGGCTGACGGCTTCCTTTGGCAATGGCTCTGCTCCAGGATGGCATGCTGCAGAGAATGCAGGTAGATTTTGTGCTCACTCCTGGCATGCAGCTGGACAATAAAGCCTGATCCAGCCCCCCCTCAGCATATGTCCGGCTCTGGCATTGGGGCGGGGCAACTTTGGGAGCAGCCCCAGCCCTGCTCCTGCTCCCGGCTGGGCACCCAGCTGCTGGGACACAGGTGTGTCCTGATGCCACCGTCTACTCCTTTGAGAAGGGGAGGACAGAGTGCATCAGGGAGTTTGGTGTGGCTTACATGCGGCAAGGAGAAGGTGCAGCCCCAAACTGGCTTTCACTTCTAGAACCTTTTGCTATTGCGGGAGCAGCTGCTGGAGCTTTTCAACCGAGCTGCAAGAGTGAAAAGTGTGATGGCATGTCTATCTGAGAAGGAAGGTTCGGTGCCGCAGCCTGTTGTGCACAATTTATATGCTGATAAGAGAAGGGGGTGCTTTTGCAACGTTTTCCTTCCTGACACTTCTGTCTCTGTGAGCTTTAGCTGCTTGGACTCAGGGATACCGAAGGTGTGTGAAAGTGACTGGGATGCGAGAATCATGTTGCACAGGGAACAGGGAAGGTCAGCAAATGTTTCCTGTCCTGGCACATCTCTCAGTCTGAACTGCAGCTGCAGATGCTTCACTTCCGCCAAGGACTCTGCCACCTTGAGAGAAGGATGCGCTCTATGGAGTTGAGAAAGAAAGTGCGTCTCACTAGCTTCTTTCCTCTACTTCATAGACAGCAAAGGGGCTATGAAAGGCAGCACTGGCTTTTTGTTCTAGGACTTCTTCTTTACAAGCAGCTGCTGGATGTTTGGAAGGGGGTTTGGGATATGCAAAAATGAGAGGCTAAGATGGTAAGAAGGTAAGATGGAAGTCATCTGGCAAAAGCAGAGCTCACAAAAGGGCCAGCTGAGAAAGCTCTTGCTGCCTACAACTTCAACTGCACCCCTCAAAGCAGCAGCACACACGCTGCTCTCGGCACTTTCCTTCTCAGCTCTACGCACCATCCTAAGCCTTGCCTCTCCCACACTCAGGATCCAAAGACAACGGCACCAGGGACTGCTCACACACTAAAGGCACCAGGACAAAAGGCTCACCAGCTTGGCCTTTGCATTCCCGCTGACAGCTCCACAGCTTGAACCCAGAGAACTGCCTGCTGCCAACAGCCTTTCCAATCACTCTGAGCACCTCATGACAAGGAGTGTGGGGAATGAATCTCCAGCAGCCTCCTGCCCCAGGCTGTCCCCCGGGAGCAGCCCTGCTCCAGGCCGTGACTGCCACCTGCACAGCCAAAGGACCCAGAGCCGGTGTTACACACCACGGCTGTGCCTGGCACAGAGACACCAGTGGCCACACAAGTGGCCATGGCACTGTCCACACACAGTCCCTGCTGCTGCTCCCCCAGCCGCTGGCACCAACTCCCAGCCACCCACTCCTAAAGCCACGGGGCCCACTGGGACACTGCGGGGGCTCGTGGAAGCCAGCGGCCATTGTGACACAGCGGGGCTGCACAGAGCCCACGGTGCTTTGTGACCCGTGGCTCCCAGGAGAGCCTTTGTGATGCTGGGGAACTACAAGGAAGCCTGGCTCCTCTGTGACACCACCACAGAAGCTCAGGGGAGCCCTGGAGACCGTGGTGATGCTATGGAACCTGATGCAACCCTGCCTCCTCTGTGACACCACAGAACCTCTGGGAGCCCTGGAGACCGTGCTGATGCTATGGAACCTGATGCAACCCTGCCTCCACTGTGACACCACAGAAGCTCAGGGAGCCCTGGAGACTGTGGTGATGCTATGGAACCTGATGCAACCCTGCCTCCACTGTGACACCACAGAACCTCTGGGAGCCCTGGAGACCGTGCTGATGCTATGGAACCTGATGCAACCCTGCCTCCACTGTGACACCACAGAAGCTCGGGGAGCTCTGCAGACCGTGGGGATGCTGGCGAAGCTGACGGAACCCTGGGCACCACAGTGACGCTATGGAACCTGGTGGAACCGAGGGGCCACAGTGACACTGTGGGGCCTTTTGGAAGCAACAGGACCCTGGTGGGAAGCCACGGGATGATTAATCCTGCACGAACCTGCTCCAGGTGGGCTCCTCTCTCCCGGCTTCCACAGGTGCTGCTAGGATCCCACTCCGGCACTGGCTTGGCACGGGCTGACGGCTTCCTTTGGCAATGGCTCTGCTCCAGGATGGCATGCTGCAGAGAATGCAGGTAGATTTTGTGCTCACTCCTGGCATGCAGCTGGACAATAAAGCCTGATCCAGCCCCCCCTCAGCATATGTCCGGCTCTGGCATTGGGGCGGGGCAACTTTGGGAGCAGCCCCAGCCCTGCTCCTGCTCCCGGCTGGGCACCCAGCTGCTGGGACACAGGTGTGTCCTGATGCCACCGTCTACTCCTTTGAGAAGGGGAGGACAGAGTGCATCAGGGAGTTTGGTGTGGCTTACATGCGGCAAGGAGAAGGTGCAGCCCCAAACTGGCTTTCACTTCTAGAACCTTTTGCTATTGCGGGAGCAGCTGCTGGAGCTTTTCAACCGAGCTGCAAGAGTGAAAAGTGTGATGGCATGTCTATCTGAGAAGGAAGGTTCGGTGCCGCAGCCTGTTGTGCACAATTTATATGCTGATAAGAGAAGGGGGTGCTTTTGGAACGTTTTCCTTCCTGACACTTCTGTCTCTGTGAGCTTTAGCTGCTTGGACTCAGGGATACCGAAGGTATGTGAAAGTGACTGGGATGCGAGAATCATGTTGCACAGGGAACAGGGAAGGTCAGCAAATGTTTCCTGTCCTGGCACATCTCTCAGTCTGAACTGCAGCTGCAGATGCTTCACTTCCGCCAAGGACTCTGCCACCTTGAGAGAAGGATGCGCTCTATGGAGTTGAGAAAGAAAGTGCGTCTCACTAGCTTCTTTCCTCTACTTCATAGACAGCAAAGGGGCTATGAAAGGCAGCACTGGCTTTTTGTTCTAGGACTTCTTCTTTACAAGCAGCTGCTGGATGTTTGGAAGGGGGTTTGGGATATGCAAAAATGAGAGGCTAAGATGGTAAGAGGGTAAGATGGAAGTCATCTGGCAAAAGCAGAGCTCACAAAAGGGCCAGCTGAGAAAGCTCTTGCTGCCTACAACTTCAACTGCACCCCTCAAAGCAGCAGCACACACGCTGCTCTCGGCACTTTCCTTCTCAGCTCTACGCACCATCCTAAGCCTTGCCTCTCCCACACTCAGGATCCAAAGACAACGGCACCAGGGACTGCTCACACACTAAAGGCACCAGGACAAAAGGCTCACCAGCTTGGCCTTTGCATTCCCGCTGACAGCTCCACAGCTTGAACCCAGAGAACTGCCTGCTGCCAACAGCCTTTCCAATCACTCTGAGCACCTCATGACAAGGAGTGTGGGGAATGAATCTCCAGCAGCCTCCTGCCCCAGGCTGTCCCCCGGGAGCAGCCCTGCTCCAGGCCGTGACTGCCACCTGCACAGCCAAAGGACCCAGAGCCGGTGTTACACACCACGGCTGTGCCTGGCACAGAGACACCAGTGGCCACACAAGTGGCCATGGCACTGTCCACACACAGTCCCTGCTGCTGCTCCCCCAGCCGCTGGCACCAACTCCCAGCCACCCACTCCTAAAGCCACGGGGCCCACTGGGACACTGCGGGGGCTCGTGGAAGCCAGCGGCCATTGTGACACAGCGGGGCTGCACAGAGCCCACGGTGCTTTGTGACCCGTGGCTCCCAGGAGAGCCTTTGTGATGCTGGGGAACTACAAGGAAGCCTGGCTCCTCTGTGACACCACCACAGAAGCTCAGGGGAGCCCTGGAGACCGTGGTGATGCTATTGAACCTGATGCAACCCTGCCTCCTCTGTGACACCACAGAAGCTCTTGGAGCCCTGGAGACCGTGGTGATGCTATGGAACCTGATGCAACCCTGCCTCCTCTGTGACACCACAGAACCTCTGGGAGCCCTGGAGACCGTGCTGATGCTATGGAACCTGATGCAACCCTGCCTCCACTGTGACACCACAGAAGCTCAGGGAGCCCTGGAGACTGTGGTGATGCTATGGAACCTGATGCAACCCTGCCTCCACTGTGACACCACAGAACCTCTGGGAGCCCTGGAGACCGTGCTGATGCTATGGAACCTGATGCAACCCTGCCTCCACTGTGACACCACAGAAGCTCGGGGAGCTCTGCAGACCGTGGGGATGCTGGCGAAGCTGACGGAACCCTGGGCACCACAGTGACGCTATGGAACCTGGTGGAACCGAGGGGCCACAGTGACACTGCGGGGCCTTTTGGAAGCAACAGGACCCTGGTGGGAAGCCACGGGATGATTAATCCTGCACGAACCTGCTCCAGGTGGGCTCCTCTCTCCCGGCTTCCACAGGTGCTGCTAGGATCCCACTCCGGCACTGGCTTGGCACGGGCTCACGGCTTCCTTTGGCAATGGCTCTGCTCCAGGATGGCATGCTGCAGAGAATGCAGGTAGATTTTGTGCTCACTCCTGGCATGCAGCTGGACAATAAAGCCTGATCCAGCCCCCCCTCAGCATATGTCCGGCTCTGGCATTGGGGCGGGGCAACTTTGGGAGCAGCCCCAGCCCTGCTCCTGCTCCCGGCTGGGCACCCAGCTGCTGGGACACAGGTGTGTCCTGATGCCACCGTCTACTCCTTTGAGAAGGGGAGGACAGAGTGCATCAGGGAGTTTGGTGTGGCTTACATGCGGCAAGGAGAAGGTGCAGCCCCAAACTGGCTTTCACTTCTAGAACCTTTTGCTATTGCGGGAGCAGCTGCTGGAGCTTTTCAACCGAGCTGCAAGAGTGAAAAGTGTGATGGCATGTCTATCTGAGAAGGAAGGTTCGGTGCCGCAGCCTGTTGTGCACAATTTATATGCTGATAAGAGAAGGGGGTGCTTTTGGAACGTTTTCCTTCCTGACACTTCTGTCTCTGTGAGCTTTAGCTGCTTGGACTCAGGGATACCGAAGGTATGTGAAAGTGACTGGGATGCGAGAATCATGTTGCACAGGGAACAGGGAAGGTCAGCAAATGTTTCCTGTCCTGGCACATCTCTCAGTCTGAACTGCAGCTGCAGATGCTTCACTTCCGCCAAGGACTCTGCCACCTTGAGAGAAGGATGCGCTCTATGGAGTTGAGAAAGAAAGTGCGTCTCACTAGCTTCTTTCCTCTACTTCATAGACAGCAAAGGGGCTATGAAAGGCAGCACTGGCTTTTTGTTCTAGGACTTCTTCTTTACAAGCAGCTGCTGGATGTTTGGAAGGGGGTTTGGGATATGCAAAAATGAGAGGCTAAGATGGTAAGAGGGTAAGATGGAAGTCATCTGGCAAAAGCAGAGCTCACAAAAGGGCCAGCTGAGAAAGCTCTTGCTGCCTACAACTTCAACTGCACCCCTCAAAGCAGCAGCACACACGCTGCTCTCGGCACTTTCCTTCTCAGCTCTACGCACCATCCTAAGCCTTGCCTCTCCCACACTCAGGATCCAAAGACAACGGCACCAGGGACTGCTCACACACTAAAGGCACCAGGACAAAAGGCTCACCAGCTTGGCCTTTGCATTCCCGCTGACAGCTCCACAGCTTGAACCCAGAGAACTGCCTGCTGCCAACAGCCTTTCCAATCACTCTGAGCACCTCATGACAAGGAGCTGCAGCGTGTGGGGAATGAATCTCCAGCAGCCTCCTGCCCCAGGCTGTCCCCCGGGAGCAGCCCTGCTCCAGGCCGTGACTGCCACCTGCACAGCCAAAGGACCCAGAGCCGGTGTTACACACCACGGCTGTGCCTGGCACAGAGACACCAGTGGCCACACAAGTGGCCATGGCACTGTCCACACACAGTCCCTGCTGCTGCTCCCCCAGCCGCTGGCACCAACTCCCAGCCACCCACTCCTAAAGCCACGGGGCCCACTGGGACACTGCGGGGGCTCGTGGAAGCCAGCGGCCATTGTGACACAGCGGGGCTGCACAGAGCCCACGGTGCTTTGTGACCCGTGGCTCCCAGGAGAGCCTTTGTGATGCTGGGGAACTACAAGGAAGCCTGGCTCCTCTGTGACACCACCACAGAAGCTCAGGGGAGCCCTGGAGACCGTGCTGATGCTATTGAACCTGATGCAACCCTGCCTCCTCTGTGACACCACAGAAGCTCTTGGAGCCCTGGAGACCGTGCTGATGCTATGGAACCTGATGCAACCCTGCCTCCTCTGTGACACCACAGAACCTCTGGGAGCCCTGGAGACCGTGCTGATGCTATGGAACCTGATGCAACCCTGCCTCCACTGTGACACCACAGAAGCTCAGGGAGCCCTGGAGACTGTGGTGATGCTATGGAACCTGATGCAACCCTGCCTCCACTGTGACACCACAGAACCTCTGGGAGCCCTGGAGACCGTGCTGATGCTATGGAACCTGATGCAACCCTGCCTCCACTGTGACACCACAGAAGCTCGGGGAGCTCTGCAGACCGTGGGGATGCTGGCGAAGCTGACGGAACCCTGGGCACCACAGTGACGCTATGGAACCTGGTGGAACCGAGGGGCCACAGTGACGCTGTGGGGCCTTTTGGAAGCAACAGGACCCTGGTGGGAAGCCACGGGATGATTAATCCTGCACGAACCTGCTCCAGGTGGGCTCCTCTCTCCCGGCTTCCACAGGTGCTGCTAGGATCCCACTCCGGCACTGGCTTGGCACGGGCTCACGGCTTCCTTTGGCAATGGCTCTGCTCCAGGATGGCATGCTGCAGAGAATGCAGGTAGATTTTGTGCTCACTCCTGGCATGCAGCTGGACAATAAAGCCTGATCCAGCCCCCCCTCAGCATATGTCCGGCTCTGGCATTGGGGCGGGGCAACTTTGGGAGCAGCCCCAGCCCTGCTCCTGCTCCCGGCTGGGCACCCAGCTGCTGGGACACAGGTGTGTCCTGATGCCACCGTCTACTCCTTTGAGAAGGGGAGGACAGAGTGCATCAGGGAGTTTGGTGTGGCTTACATGCGGCAAGGAGAAGGTGCAGCCCCAAACTGGCTTTCACTTCTAGAACCTTTTGCTATTGCGGGAGCAGCTGCTGGAGCTTTTCAACCGAGCTGCAAGAGTGAAAAGTGTGATGGCATGTCTATCTGAGAAGGAAGGTTCGGTGCCGCAGCCTGTTGTGCACAATTTATATGCTGATAAGAGAAGGGGGTGCTTTTGGAACGTTTTCCTTCCTGACACTTCTGTCTCTGTGAGCTTTAGCTGCTTGGACTCAGGGATACCGAAGGTATGTGAAAGTGACTGGGATGCGAGAATCATGTTGCACAGGGAACAGGGAAGGTCAGCAAATGTTTCCTGTCCTGGCACATCTCTCAGTCTGAACTGCAGCTGCAGATGCTTCACTTCCGCCAAGGACTCTGCCACCTTGAGAGAAGGATGCGCTCTATGGAGTTGAGAAAGAAAGTGCGTCTCACTAGCTTCTTTCCTCTACTTCATAGACAGCAAAGGGGCTATGAAAGGCAGCACTGGCTTTTTGTTCTAGGACTTCTTCTTTACAAGCAGCTGCTGGATGTTTGGAAGGGGGTTTGGGATATGCAAAAATGAGAGGCTAAGATGGTAAGAGGGTAAGATGGAAGTCATCTGGCAAAAGCAGAGCTCACAAAAGGGCCAGCTGTGAAAGCTCTTGCTGCCTACAACTTCAACTGCACCCCTCAAAGCAGCAGCACACATGCTGCTCTCGGCACTTTCCTTCTCAGCTCTACGCACCATCCTAAGCCTTGCCTCTCCCACACTCAGGATCCAAAGACAACGGCACCAGGGACTGCTCACACACTAAAGGCACCAGGACAAAAGGCTCACCAGCTTGGCCTTTGCATTCCCGCTGACAGCTCCACAGCTTGAACCCAGAGAACTGCCTGCTGCCAACAGCCTTTCCAATCACTCTGAGCACCTCATGACAAGGAGTGTGGGGAATGAATCTCCAGCAGCCTCCTGCCCCAGGCTGTCCCCCGGGAGCAGCCCTGCTCCAGGCCGTGACTGCCACCTGCACAGCCAAAGGACCCAGAGCCGGTGTTACACACCACGGCTGTGCCTGGCACAGAGACACCAGTGGCCACACAAGTGGCCATGGCACTGTCCACACACAGTCCCTGCTGCTGCTCCCCCAGCCGCTGGCACCAACTCCCAGCCACCCACTCCTAAAGCCACGGGGCCCACTGGGACACTGCGGGGGCTCGTGGAAGCCAGCGGCCATTGTGACACAGCGGGGCTGCACAGAGCCCACGGTGCTTTGTGACCCGTGGCTCCCAGGAGAGCCTTTGTTGTTGGGGAAGATGAAACAGGAAAGCCTTATAAATATGATTGCCTAACAAAAGATTCTGGGAATATGAAAACTGTGAGCGACATCGAAATGAAGGCCATCTTTGAGATATAGAGTCTTAGTTACTGAACAACTGGAAAACAATGGTATAGCCGGCTGAAGGTAATCCCCTCTTGATTGAACAATACCCTCTGCTTGCAGACAGGTCCAAGGGTCAGAGCAGACCCTACTAGCTCAGCAGAAGGGGTCCAAAGAGTAGTTTTTAGAAGTTAAAATGTAACACTCTATGGTAATGTAAGAACTCTTATAGGCTGTATGTAAATGCTATAGGATTTGTACCTTGTATTAGATTGGCTACTGAGAATTAGAATATTCACTACAGAAGATGATTTATTGTATTGTAACAAGCTCCTCGCTCTCTTAACTCCTCTCCTCTTAGTAATGCTCTTCTCCTCTTAGTAACGCTCTTAGTAACTCTCTTAGTAGCTCTCTTAGTAATGCTCTTCTCCTCTTAGTAGCTCTCTTAGTAACTCTCTTGCTCTTCTTCTTCCTCTTAATTCAGCTCTCCTCTTAGTTTGTCTCTCTTGCTCTTTACACTCTTAGCTCTCAGCCTCTTGCTCTAGCTCTCTCGCTCACTCTCTCTCCCTCTCTTACACCTTGGGCCTGCTTGGAGCTGCAGCTGGCAGCTCTAAGCAGTGCCCCTGTACCCACGCCCTCTGCAATAAACTGCATGCTCCAAAGACCTGCTTATAGAGATCTCTCGTCGCCGTCCATCTCCAGCCGGGCCCGACCAAACCCACACCCTCATCACCATCATCGCCATCAATTTCGACAAACTGGCGCCCAAACGTGAGTGAAGGCCTGATTCAGCTTCTTCCACCTGTGAGAGACTTCGCCATGGACGGTAACTAAAAGACCAGTTATAGCCACCTGGAACGTGTCGTGAGCACGGCATACCGTTGCTGCGCAGCGTAAAAGCCGGAGCTCTATAACTCTGCTGAGGCAGCCCTCGAGCACGGGGAGCCGTTACTTCGTAGCAATTACCTGGAGCTCTCGGAGGGAGGAAATTGCCTGGCAGTCCTCGAGCACAGACGGCCACTGCTGCGCAGCGGTTACCTGGAGCTCTTTGAGGAAGTTTGCCGTGGTACCCCTCGAGCACGGACACGCTGCTAAGCAGTGCAGACCGGAGCTCTTAGGAGGGATCCAGCCGCGCGCCCGAGCACAGGCGGGTATTGCTCAGCACCGCCTGCGCTGGAGCTCTGAGTGGAGACACCTGCGAGGTCCCGAGCACGGAAAGCCGTTGCCAAGCGACGCCTGAAACCGGAGCTCTGAGGAGGGACCCGACAGCAGCGTCCTGAGCGCCGTGTGGAGAGCCTGGCCAGCCCCCCACAACGGACTTCTGATTAAGGACCCTGCCCCCTGCGACATCTAGGTGAGTATCATACTGGTCAATAATGGGACAAACTCACTCTGCCCATGACAGACATCTCTATAAACAACTTAAGTACTTACTAAGCTCCGGTCCAAGTCAATTACCTAAACAGGAGCTAAAAAACCTCTTAGAATGGACTCTGATTAATTTCCCAAATGCTGACCGTTCAGCCGTCTTTACAAGAGACTTCTGGGACACAGTTCGGGTTAAACTCTTTAATAATATCTCCCGCCGGGATTGGGCTGCCGCGGAGCTGGTCCCGGCTTGCAGAGCGCTCGTGGAGCTGTTTGCTGTGAAGGCGCCGCCCGCAGCAGCCACCTCGCCGGGTCCCGCTCCTGCTGCGAGCCCGCCCCTTGCCGCCGCGAGCCTGCAACCGGGCACGGCCCCCGCCCCGCCGCCGGACCTCACGGCTCCGGTACCCGCGGTCCAGCTGTCTCGTGCCGCCCCGCCCCACCCCCCCGCGGTCCCTGCACCGGTCACCCCTGCCCCACCGGACTCCACCGCCCCCCCCACCGCCCCCGTCATCTCCACCCCCACGGTCCCGTTAGTCCCTGCTGTCCCGCCTCTCGCGGCTCCGGTAGCCGCGGTCCGACTGACTCGTGCCGCCCCGCCCCCCGCCCCCGCTGTCCTGGCAGCCGTCACCCCTGTCCCACCGGACCCTACGACCCCCTCCACCGCTCCCCCCATCCCCGCCCCCCCCATCCCGTTCCTCCCTGCTGCCCCGGCTCCCGCGGTCCCCGCCCTCGGCTCCAGCGTCTTCGCGGCCCCGTCCCTCGCTCCTCCCACCCCGTCCGCCAGCGCCTTCGCGGCCCCGCCCCCCGCCGATAGCCCCGCGGGGCCAGCGGCTGCTCCCCAGCCACCTACGGGTCCTACCGCTCCCCTAGCCGCGCCTGTTATGGCTGTAGCCACCATCATAGCCGGCCCCCCGCAAAGCCAGGCGGCGACCCTTCTTCCAGCCCCCCAGGTCCCCCTCGCCGCCACCGACACGGCGCCGGTGGTGGTCAACGTCCCGTCCGCGTCCGTGGGACACGGAGCGCCCCAGCCCCGCCAGCCACCTGGTGCCGGCGCTGCAGCGCCTACACAGATGGCTGCTGCCTCTCCCGTGCCTGCCGCTGCTCCAGCCCCGTCTCCTGGCACCGCCGCGCCGGCAGCCACACCAGCCCAGCCTGCAAACTCCCAGCGGCAGCACGCCGCGGTCCAGCCGCCGACTGGCCCACCGTTCGCCATGGCCCCACCGCAACATACTCCCGCCGCCTCCACGCCGGCCCTCCCGCCTCCCGCAGCCCCGGGATCGTCTCCTGCCGACGGGACAGCCCTGCCACCTCCCGCTCTCCCCGACACACAGACAGCGGCCATCACAGTCCGCCACGTTGACCTGATGGCGTAACCCACGCACGCTCACACTTCTCCAACCACAGCACTGCTCACGGAACTAGCTCCGCCACCGCCCCCCACGGCTTTCACCTCGCCTTCAATAGAGCCACCCGCACCCCCTCGCCCGCTGCCGCGGAGCCGGTTGCTCGCGGCCCCCCCGCCTCCTCGCCCGCCACCGCGGAGATCGGCAGTGCCATCGCCGCCCCCGCCGGGGCCCTCCGGCACCGCACAGCTGTATCCCTCGGCTACCGCCGCCCAGCAACATCCCTCCGCGCAGCTCAGCCTCG
This sequence comes from Aphelocoma coerulescens, assembly GCF_041296385.1. Lineage (NCBI taxonomy): Eukaryota > Metazoa > Chordata > Aves > Passeriformes > Corvidae > Aphelocoma > Aphelocoma coerulescens. The sequence continues at coordinate 194,143 of NW_027183469.1, forward strand.
CCTCACAAGCCGCAAACAGGGGGGGAACGGAGGGCAGTGGTGCAGCTCCAGTGGCAGGGAAGACGGAGAGCCGCTCTGCCCGAGCTGATGCTTTAAATCTAACACCAGGAAACCCTGAAAAGCAGCCAGATTTGTTTGCAATGAGCCCCAGAGTCCCGCCAGCGAGCGGCTGGGATCTTGCAACCCATAAGGAGAAAACGAGTTCTGAGAGTTTGTTAGCGCTACTTTCTGAATCAAAAAATCCTCCAAAGTGCTCAGATTATTCTCAATTAACAGATTGGCATGAAATAAGACTCCAAAGCTGTAAAGATGAAAGTCTATTAGCTAAGCCTGTGATAGCTAGCCAACAGCCTGACAGTCCCAAAACGTGGGTTCCCATCCCCACTCACGAAATTAAAGAACTAAGAAGGGCTGTAAGAGATAGTGGTATTTGCTCACCGTATCTTAAACAACTGCTAAAAAGTACCCTAAAAAGAACACATCAAACCCTAAAACGCATTTTAGATCAACAGAGAGGGGGAGAAGTCCAGGATACACCTCAAAGGAGGTTGAACAAGGCTTTGTATGTTTACAATTTTTTGAATAGCTCTGCAGAAGAGCCTGATCCCCCCATTTATAGACATTTTTTGAACAACAAAAAAGCAAAACTGAAAGAGCGCCCCCCAGTTTTGATTAAAAATCTAGACTCAGGAAAAATAGAAGGACCATACAATCTTATAATGTGGGGGAAGGGGTTTGCATGTGTTTCCACAGGTGAAGGAATCAAGTGGGTTCCAGCAAAAAACGTGAAGCCATACCTCGCATCAAAGCCTGCTGATGCCACCACACCAGCCAGTGACTCTGCAAGTGGAAGCCAGGAAGCAAGCACCCAGACCTGAACTGCGCAGAATCACCAGAAGAAAGTGATCTGCCAAAAACAGCTCAAGAAAAGAATGGAGTTTTCTCATTTGCGCGCGTGCATGTTGCTTTTATTCTTTTGTTTTAGTTTTTGTAGTGAAGCTTTACCTGTGAATCAACCAAAGACAAATGTCTGGGTTGCTTTAGCCAAATCCGCAGGCTCCGATACCATCTGTCTATCTGACACAAGCCCTGACAAACCTTTTTCAACCTGTTTAGTTGGAGTACCTCTTCCAGAAGGTTTTGATAATATTACTCTTGATAAGTATTGGCCATATGACGATCATCATGTATCTCCAACTCCCAGCCATAGACACCAAACTTATATTGATAATTCTAAAATTGATAAATCTGACCTTCAAGAGCTAGAAATCCTAGGTTCGTTAACTATGGATACCTGCTATTTCTTTCACTTTCAAGGAGAAAACGGTCCCCATTTAAATGTTACCCCATATCACCCAGCTTATAGCAAGGTAACTTCTTGGTGTAGTCAAGTTAAGCTTCTTATATATGACGAACCTCATGCAGATCGTTTTAGCAAACTTCCTATTCGATTCCCCAGAGGAATTTGGCTCATCTGTGGAGACAGGGCCTGGCAAGGTATACCTTCAAAAATAGATGGTGGCCCTTGTGCTCTGGGACAACTTACAATTATTGCTCCCAGTGTCAAAGAGGTAATCAAAAAGAAAAGCAGAAAGATCAGATCTTCCTGGGGACATCAGTACGATAGTGACTGTGATAGTGACTTCCACCCTTGGAACTCTGGAAAATCAATTGTTGCAAGCATTTTTCTACCTCAGTTAAGCTCCTCAATTGCTTTAAAACAGTTAAACAAGTTGGGATGTTGGCTCAGCAAGGAGGTAAATGCCACCTCTACTATGATCAGTGATCTGTTAACCGATGAAGAGGCAGTCAGACATGCCACTTTACAAAATAGAGCTGCCGTTGATTATCTTTTATTAGCACATGGGCACGGCTGTGAAGATTTTGAAGGATTATGCTGTATGAACTTATCCGATCATTCTGTTTCCATTCACAAACAGCTACAAAACCTAAAGGATCTAGCTAACCAAATTAGAACAGATGACCCGTCTTGGCTGGACAGTTTGTTTGATGATTGGAGCTTTGCACCTTGGCTAAGGGAACTCTGTAAAATAGGCTTGATTATTCTAGTAGTAATAATTATAGTTTTAGTAGCAGTACCTTGTATGCTTCAGTGTGTGCAAAAAATAACGAGTAGGACTGTATCTAATATCTTAGTTGTTCATCAGAACGGGGGAGATGTTGGGGAAGATGAAACAGGAAAGCCTTATAAATATGATTGCCTAACAAAAGATTCTGGGAATATGAAAACTGTGAGCGACATCGAAATGAAGGCCATCTTTGAGATATAGAGTCTTAGTTACTGAACAACTGGAAAACAATGGTATAGCCGGCTGAAGGTAATCCCCTCTTGATTGAACAATACCCTCTGCTTGCAGACAGGTCCAAGGGTCAGAGCAGACCCTACTAGCTCAGCAGAAGGGGTCCAAAGAGTAGTTTTTAGAAGTTAAAATGTAACACTCTATGGTAATGTAAGAACTCTTATAGGCTGTATGTAAATGCTATAGGATTTGTACCTTGTATTAGATTGGCTACTGAGAATTAGAATATTCACTACAGAAGATGATTTATTGTATTGTAACAAGCTCCTCGCTCTCTTAACTCCTCTCCTCTTAGTAATGCTCTTCTCCTCTTAGTAACGCTCTTAGTAACTCTCTTAGTAGCTCTCTTAGTAATGCTCTTCTCCTCTTAGTAGCTCTCTTAGTAACTCTCTTGCTCTTCTTCTTCCTCTTAATTCAGCTCTCCTCTTAGTTTGTCTCTCTTGCTCTTTACACTCTTAGCTCTCAGCCTCTTGCTCTAGCTCTCTCGCTCACTCTCTCTCCCTCTCTTACACCTTGGGCCTGCTTGGAGCTGCAGCTGGCAGCTCTAAGCAGTGCCCCTGTACCCACGCCCTCTGCAATAAACTGCATGCTCCAAAGACCTGCTTATAGAGATCTCTCGTCGCCGTCCATCTCCAGCCGGGCCCGACCGAACCCACACCCTCATCACCATCATCGCCATCAATTTCGACATTTGTGATGCTGGGGAACTACAAGGAAGCCTGGCTCCTCTGTGACACCACCACAGAAGCTCAGGGGAGCCCTGGAGACCGTGCTGATGCTATTGAACCTGATGCAACCCTGCCTCCTCTGTGACACCACAGAAGCTCTTGGAGCCCTGGAGACCGTGGTGATGCTATGGAACCTGATGCAACCCTGCCTCCTCTGTGACACCACAGAACCTCTGGGAGCCCTGGAGACCGTGCTGATGCTATGGAACCTGATGCAACCCTGCCTCCACTGTGACACCACAGAAGCTCAGGGAGCCCTGGAGACTGTGGTGATGCTATGGAACCTGATGCAACCCTGCCTCCACTGTGACACCACAGAACCTCTGGGAGCCCTGGAGACCGTGCTGATGCTATGGAACCTGATGCAACCCTGCCTCCACTGTGACACCACAGAAGCTCGGGGAGCTCTGCAGACCGTGGGGATGCTGGCGAAGCTGACGGAACCCTGGGCACCACAGTGACGCTATGGAACCTGGTGGAACCGAGGGGCCACAGTGACACTGTGGGGCCTTTTGGAAGCAACAGGACCCTGGTGGGAAGCCACGGGATGATTAATCCTGCACGAACCTGCTCCAGGTGGGCTCCTCTCTCCCGGCTTCCACAGGTGCTGCTAGGATCCCACTCCGGCACTGGCTTGGCACGGGCTCACGGCTTCCTTTGGCAATGGCTCTGCTCCAGGATGGCATGCTGCAGAGAATGCAGGTAGATTTTGTGCTCACTCCTGGCATGCAGCTGGACAATAAAGCCTGATCCAGCCCCCCCTCAGCATATGTCCGGCTCTGGCATTGGGGCGGGGCAACTTTGGGAGCAGCCCCAGCCCTGCTCCTGCTCCCGGCTGGGCACCCAGCTGCTGGGACACAGGTGTGTCCTGATGCCACCGTCTACTCCTTTGAGAAGGGGAGGACAGAGTGCATCAGGGAGTTTGGTGTGGCTTACATGCGGCAAGGAGAAGGTGCAGCCCCAAACTGGCTTTCACTTCTAGAACCTTTTGCTATTGCGGGAGCAGCTGCTGGAGCTTTTCAACCGAGCTGCAAGAGTGAAAAGTGTGATGGCATGTCTATCTGAGAAGGAAGGTTCGGTGCCGCAGCCTGTTGTGCACAATTTATATGCTGATAAGAGAAGGGGGTGCTTTTGCAACGTTTTCCTTCCTGACACTTCTGTCTCTGTGAGCTTTAGCTGCTTGGACTCAGGGATACCGAAGGTATGTGAAAGTGACTGGGATGCGAGAATCATGTTGCACAGGGAACAGGGAAGGTCAGCAAATGTTTCCTGTCCTGGCACATCTCTCAGTCTGAACTGCAGCTGCAGATGCTTCACTTCCGCCAAGGACTCTGCCACCTTGAGAGAAGGATGCGCTCTATGGAGTTGAGAAAGAAAGTGCGTCTCACTAGCTTCTTTCCTCTACTTCATAGACAGCAAAGGGGCTATGAAAGGCAGCACTGGCTTTTTGTTCTAGGACTTCTTCTTTACAAGCAGCTGCTGGATGTTTGGAAGGGGGTTTGGGATATGCAAAAATGAGAGGCTAAGATGGTAAGAGGGTAAGATGGAAGTCATCTGGCAAAAGCAGAGCTCACAAAAGGGCCAGCTGAGAAAGCTCTTGCTGCCTACAACTTCAACTGCACCCCTCAAAGCAGCAGCACACACGCTGCTCTCGGCACTTTCCTTCTCAGCTCTACGCACCATCCTAAGCCTTGCCTCTCCCACACTCAGGATCCAAAGACAACGGCACCAGGGACTGCTCACACACTAAAGGCACCAGGACAAAAGGCTCACCAGCTTGGCCTTTGCATTCCCGCTGACAGCTCCACAGCTTGAACCCAGAGAACTGCCTGCTGCCAACAGCCTTTCCAATCACTCTGAGCACCTCATGACAAGGAGTGTGGGGAATGAATCTCCAGCAGCCTCCTGCCCCAGGCTGTCCCCCGGGAGCAGCCCTGCTCCAGGCCGTGACTGCCACCTGCACAGCCAAAGGACCCAGAGCCGGTGTTACACACCACGGCTGTGCCTGGCACAGAGACACCAGTGGCCACACAAGTGGCCATGGCACTGTCCACACACAGTCCCTGCTGCTGCTCCCCCAGCCGCTGGCACCAACTCCCAGCCACCCACTCCTAAAGCCACGGGGCCCACTGGGACACTGCGGGGGCTCGTGGAAGCCAGCGGCCATTGTGACACAGCGGGGCTGCACAGAGCCCACGGTGCTTTGTGACCCGTGGCTCCCAGGAGAGCCTTTGTTGTTGGGGAAGATGAAACAGGAAAGCCTTATAAATATGATTGCCTAACAAAAGATTCTGGGAATATGAAAACTGTGAGCGACATCGAAATGAAGGCCATCTTTGAGATATAGAGTCTTAGTTACTGAACAACTGGAAAACAATGGTATAGCCGGCTGAAGGTAATCCCCTCTTGATTGAACAATACCCTCTGCTTGCAGACAGGTCCAAGGGTCAGAGCAGACCCTACTAGCTCAGCAGAAGGGGTCCAAAGAGTAGTTTTTAGAAGTTAAAATGTAACACTCTATGGTAATGTAAGAACTCTTATAGGCTGTATGTAAATGCTATAGGATTTGTACCTTGTATTAGATTGGCTACTGAGAATTAGAATATTCACTACAGAAGATGATTTATTGTATTGTAACAAGCTCCTCGCTCTCTTAACTCCTCTCCTCTTAGTAATGCTCTTCTCCTCTTAGTAACGCTCTTAGTAACTCTCTTAGTAGCTCTCTTAGTAATGCTCTTCTCCTCTTAGTAGCTCTCTTAGTAACTCTCTTGCTCTTCTTCTTCCTCTTAATTCAGCTCTCCTCTTAGTTTGTCTCTCTTGCTCTTTACACTCTTAGCTCTCAGCCTCTTGCTCTAGCTCTCTCGCTCACTCTCTCTCCCTCTCTTACACCTTGGGCCTGCTTGGAGCTGCAGCTGGCAGCTCTAAGCAGTGCCCCTGTACCCACGCCCTCTGCAATAAACTGCATGCTCCAAAGACCTGCTTATAGAGATCTCTCGTCGCCGTCCATCTCCAGCCGGGCCCGACCGAACCCACACCCTCATCACCATCATCGCCATCAATTTCGACAAACTGGCGCCCAAACGTGAGTGAAGGCCTGATTCAGCTTCTTCCACCTGTGAGAGACTTCGCCATGGACGGTAACTAAAAGACCAGTTATAGCCACCTGGAACGTGTCGTGAGCACGGCATACCGTTGCTGCGCAGCGTAAAAGCCGGAGCTCTATAACTCTGCTGAGGCAGCCCTCGAGCACGGGGAGCCGTTACTTCGTAGCAATTACCTGGAGCTCTCGGAGGGAGGAAATTGCCTGGCAGTCCTCGAGCACAGACGGCCACTGCTGCGCAGCGGTTACCTGGAGCTCTTTGAGGAAGTTTGCCGTGGTACCCCTCGAGCACGGACACGCTGCTAAGCAGTGCAGACCGGAGCTCTTAGGAGGGATCCAGCCGCGCGCCCGAGCACAGGCGGGTATTGCTCAGCACCGCCTGCGCTGGAGCTCTGAGTGGAGACACCTGCGAGGTCCCGAGCACGGAAAGCCGTTGCCAAGCGACGCCTGAAACCGGAGCTCTGAGGAGGGACCCGACAGCAGCGTCCTGAGCGCCGTGTGGAGAGCCTGGCCAGCCCCCCACGACGGACTTCTGATTAAGGACCCTGCCCCCTGCGACATCTAGGTGAGTATCATACTGGTCAATAATGGGACAAACTCACTCTGCCCATGACAGACATCTCTATAAACAACTTAAGTACTTACTAAGCTCCGGTCCAAGTCAATTACCTAAACAGGAGCTAAAAAACCTCTTAGAATGGACTCTGATTAATTTCCCAAATGCTGACCGTTCAGCCGTCTTTACAAGAGACTTCTGGGACACAGTTCGGGTTAAACTCTTTAATAATATCTCCCGCCGGGATTGGGCTGCCGCGGAGCTGGTCCCGGCTTGCAGAGCGCTCGTGGAGCTGTTTGCTGTGAAGGCGCCGCCCGCAGCAGCCACCTCGCCGGGTCCCGCTCCTGCTGCGAGCCCGCCCCTTGCCGCCGCGAGCCTGCAACCGGGCACGGCCCCCGCCCCGCCGCCGGACCTCACGGCTCCGGTACCCGCGGTCCAGCTGTCTCGTGCCGCCCCGCCCCACCCCCCCGCGGTCCCTGCACCGGTCACCCCTGCCCCACCGGACTCCACCGCCCCCCCCACCGCCCCCGTCATCTCCACCCCCACGGTCCCGTTAGTCCCTGCTGTCCCGCCTCTCGCGGCTCCGGTAGCCGCGGTCCGACTGACTCGTGCCGCCCCGCCCCCCGCCCCCGCTGTCCTGGCAGCCGTCACCCCTGTCCCACCGGACCCTACGACCCCCTCCACCGCTCCCCCCATCCCCGCCCCCCCCATCCCGTTCCTCCCTGCTGCCCCGGCTCCCGCGGTCCCCGCCCTCGGCTCCAGCGTCTTCGCGGCCCCGTCCCTCGCTCCTCCCACCCCGTCCGCCAGCGCCTTCGCGGCCCCGCCCCCCGCCGATAGCCCCGCGGGGCCAGCGGCTGCTCCCCAGCCACCTACGGGTCCTACCGCTCCCCTAGCCGCGCCTGTTATGGCTGTAGCCACCATCATAGCCGGCCCCCCGCAAAGCCAGGCGGCGACCCTTCTTCCAGCCCCCCAGGTCCCCCTCGCCGCCACCGACACGGCGCCGGTGGTGGTCAACGTCCCGTCCGCGTCCGTGGGACACGGAGCGCCCCAGCCCCGCCAGCCACCTGGTGCCGGCGCTGCAGCGCCTACACAGATGGCTGCTGCCTCTCCCGTGCCTGCCGCTGCTCCAGCCCCGTCTCCTGGCACCGCCGCGCCGGCAGCCACACCAGCCCAGCCTGCAAACTCCCAGCGGCAGCACGCCGCGGTCCAGCCGCCGACTGGCCCACCGTTCGCCATGGCCCCACCGCAACATACTCCCGCCGCCTCCACGCCGGCCCTCCCGCCTCCCGCAGCCCCGGGATCGTCTCCTGCCGACGGGACAGCCCTGCCACCTCCCGCTCTCCCCGACACACAGACAGCGGCCATCACAGTCCGCCACGTTGACCTGATGGCGTAACCCACGCACGCTCACACTTCTCCAACCACAGCACTGCTCACGGAACTAGCTCCGCCACCGCCCCCCACGGCTTTCACCTCGCCTTCAATAGAGCCACCCGCACCCCCTCGCCCGCTGCCGCGGAGCCGGTTGCTCGCGGCCCCCCCGCCTCCTCGCCCGCCACCGCGGAGATCGGCAGTGCCATCGCCGCCCCCGCCGGGGCCCTCCGGCACCGCACAGCTGTATCCCTCGGCTACCGCCGCCCAGCAACATCCCTCCGCGCAGCTCAGCCTCGCCTCACAAGCCGCAAACAGGGGGGGAACGGAGGGCAGTGGTGCAGCTCCAGTGGCAGGGAAGACGGAGAGCCGCTCTGCCCGAGCTGATGCTTTAAATCTAACACCAGGAAACCCTGAAAAGCAGCCAGATTTGTTTGCAATGAGCCCCAGAGTCCCGCCAGCGAGCGGCTGGGATCTTGCAACCCATAAGGAGAAAACGAGTTCTGAGAGTTTGTTAGCGCTACTTTCTGAATCAAAAAATCCTCCAAAGTGCTCAGATTATTCTCAATTAACAGATTGGCATGAAATAAGACTCCAAAGCTGTAAAGATGAAAGTCTATTAGCTAAGCCTGTGATAGCTAGCCAACAGCCTGACAGTCCCAAAACGTGGGTTCCCATCCCCACTCACGAAATTAAAGAACTAAGAAGGGCTGTAAGAGATAGTGGTATTTGCTCACCGTATCTTAAACAACTGCTAAAAAGTACCCTAAAAAGAACACATCAAACCCTAAAACGCATTTTAGATCAACAGAGAGGGGGAGAAGTCCAGGATACACCTCAAAGGAGGTTGAACAAGGCTTTGTATGTTTACAATTTTTTGAATAGCTCTGCAGAAGAGCCTGATCCCCCCATTTATAGACATTTTTTGAACAACAAAAAAGCAAAACTGAAAGAGCGCCCCCCAGTTTTGATTAAAAATCTAGACTCAGGAAAAATAGAAGGACCATACAATCTTATAATGTGGGGGAAGGGGTTTGCATGTGTTTCCACAGGTGAAGGAATCAAGTGGGTTCCAGCAAAAAACGTGAAGCCATACCTCGCATCAAAGCCTGCTGATGCCACCACACCAGCCAGTGACTCTGCAAGTGGAAGCCAGGAAGCAAGCACCCAGACCTGAACTGCGCAGAATCACCAGAAGAAAGTGATCTGCCAAAAACAGCTCAAGAAAAGAATGGAGTTTTCTCATTTGCGCGCGTGCATGTTGCTTTTATTCTTTTGTTTTAGTTTTTGTAGTGAAGCTTTACCTGTGAATCAACCAAAGACAAATGTCTGGGTTGCTTTAGCCAAATCCGCAGGCTCCGATACCATCTGTCTATCTGACACAAGCCCTGACAAACCTTTTTCAACCTGTTTAGTTGGAGTACCTCTTCCAGAAGGTTTTGATAATATTACTCTTGATAAGTATTGGCCATATGACGATCATCATGTATCTCCAACTCCCAGCCATAGACACCAAACTTATATTGATAATTCTAAAATTGATAAATCTGACCTTCAAGAGCTAGAAATCCTAGGTTCGTTAACTATGGATACCTGCTATTTCTTTCACTTTCAAGGAGAAAACGGTCCCCATTTAAATGTTACCCCATATCACCCAGCTTATAGCAAGGTAACTTCTTGGTGTAGTCAAGTTAAGCTTCTTATATATGACGAACCTCATGCAGATCGTTTTAGCAAACTTCCTATTCGATTCCCCAGAGGAATTTGGCTCATCTGTGGAGACAGGGCCTGGCAAGGTATACCTTCAAAAATAGATGGTGGCCCTTGTGCTCTGGGACAACTTACAATTATTGCTCCCAGTGTCAAAGAGGTAATCAAAAAGAAAAGCAGAAAGATCAGATCTTCCTGGGGACATCAGTACGATAGTGACTGTGATAGTGACTTCCACCCTTGGAACTCTGGAAAATCAATTGTTGCAAGCATTTTTCTACCTCAGTTAAGCTCCTCAATTGCTTTAAAACAGTTAAACAAGTTGGGATGTTGGCTCAGCAAGGAGGTAAATGCCACCTCTACTATGATCAGTGATCTGTTAACCGATGAAGAGGCAGTCAGACATGCCACTTTACAAAATAGAGCTGCCGTTGATTATCTTTTATTAGCACATGGGCACGGCTGTGAAGATTTTGAAGGATTATGCTGTATGAACTTATCCGATCATTCTGTTTCCATTCACAAACAGCTACAAAACCTAAAGGATCTAGCTAACCAAATTAGAACAGATGACCCGTCTTGGCTGGACAGTTTGTTTGATGATTGGAGCTTTGCACCTTGGCTAAGGGAACTCTGTAAAATAGGCTTGATTATTCTAGTAGTAATAATTATAGTTTTAGTAGCAGTACCTTGTATGCTTCAGTGTGTGCAAAAAATAACGAGTAGGACTGTATCTAATATCTTAGTTGTTCATCAGAACGGGGGAGATGTTGGGGAAGATGAAACAGGAAAGCCTTATAAATATGATTGCCTAACAAAAGATTCTGGGAATATGAAAACTGTGAGCGACATCGAAATGAAGGCCATCTTTGAGATATAGAGTCTTAGTTACTGAACAACTGGAAAACAATGGTATAGCCGGCTGAAGGTAATCCCCTCTTGATTGAACAATACCCTCTGCTTGCAGACAGGTCCAAGGGTCAGAGCAGACCCTACTAGCTCAGCAGAAGGGGTCCAAAGAGTAGTTTTTAGAAGTTAAAATGTAACACTCTATGGTAATGTAAGAACTCTTATAGGCTGTATGTAAATGCTATAGGATTTGTACCTTGTATTAGATTGGCTACTGAGAATTAGAATATTCACTACAGAAGATGATTTATTGTATTGTAACAAGCTCCTCGCTCTCTTAACTCCTCTCCTCTTAGTAATGCTCTTCTCCTCTTAGTAACGCTCTTAGTAACTCTCTTAGTAGCTCTCTTAGTAATGCTCTTCTCCTCTTAGTAGCTCTCTTAGTAACTCTCTTGCTCTTCTTCTTCCTCTTAATTCAGCTCTCCTCTTAGTTTGTCTCTCTTGCTCTTTACACTCTTAGCTCTCAGCCTCTTGCTCTAGCTCTCTCGCTCACTCTCTCTCCCTCTCTTACACCTTGGGCCTGCTTGGAGCTGCAGCTGGCAGCTCTAAGCAGTGCCCCTGTACCCACGCCCTCTGCAATAAACTGCATGCTCCAAAGACCTGCTTATAGAGATCTCTCGTCGCCGTCCATCTCCAGCCGGGCCCGACCGAACCCACACCCTCATCACCATCATCGCCATCAATTTCGACATTTGTGATGCTGGGGAACTACAAGGAAGCCTGGCTCCTCTGTGACACCACCACAGAAGCTCAGGGGAGCCCTGGAGACCGTGCTGATGCTATTGAACCTGATGCAACCCTGCCTCCTCTGTGACACCACAGAAGCTCTTGGAGCCCTGGAGACCGTGGTGATGCTATGGAACCTGATGCAACCCTGCCTCCTCTGTGACACCACAGAACCTCTGGGAGCCCTGGAGACCGTGCTGATGCTATGGAACCTGATGCAACCCTGCCTCCACTGTGACACCACAGAAGCTCAGGGAGCCCTGGAGACTGTGGTGATGCTATGGAACCTGATGCAACCCTGCCTCCACTGTGACACCACAGAACCTCTGGGAGCCCTGGAGACCGTGCTGATGCTATGGAACCTGATGCAACCCTGCCTCCACTGTGACACCACAGAAGCTCGGGGAGCTCTGCAGACCGTGGGGATGCTGGCGAAGCTGACGGAACCCTGGGCACCACAGTGACGCTATGGAACCTGGTGGAACCGAGGGGCCACAGTGACACTGTGGGGCCTTTTGGAAGCAACAGGACCCTGGTGGGAAGCCACGGGATGATTAATCCTGCACGAACCTGCTCCAGGTGGGCTCCTCTCTCCCGGCTTCCACAGGTGCTGCTAGGATCCCACTCCGGCACTGGCTTGGCACGGGCTCACGGCTTCCTTTGGCAATGGCTCTGCTCCAGGATGGCATGCTGCAGAGAATGCAGGTAGATTTTGTGCTCACTCCTGGCATGCAGCTGGACAATAAAGCCTGATCCAGCCCCCCCTCAGCATATGTCCGGCTCTGGCATTGGGGCGGGGCAACTTTGGGAGCAGCCCCAGCCCTGCTCCTGCTCCCGGCTGGGCACCCAGCTGCTGGGACACAGGTGTGTCCTGATGCCACCGTCTACTCCTTTGAGAAGGGGAGGACAGAGTGCATCAGGGAGTTTGGTGTGGCTTACATGCGGCAAGGAGAAGGTGCAGCCCCAAACTGGCTTTCACTTCTAGAACCTTTTGCTATTGCGGGAGCAGCTGCTGGAGCTTTTCAACCGAGCTGCAAGAGTGAAAAGTGTGATGGCATGTCTATCTGAGAAGGAAGGTTCGGTGCCGCAGCCTGTTGTGCACAATTTATATGCTGATAAGAGAAGGGGGTGCTTTTGCAACGTTTTCCTTCCTGACACTTCTGTCTCTGTGAGCTTTAGCTGCTTGGACTCAGGGATACCGAAGGTATGTGAAAGTGACTGGGATGCGAGAATCATGTTGCACAGGGAACAGGGAAGGTCAGCAAATGTTTCCTGTCCTGGCACATCTCTCAGTCTGAACTGCAGCTGCAGATGCTTCACTTCCGCCAAGGACTCTGCCACCTTGAGAGAAGGATGCGCTCTATGGAGTTGAGAAAGAAAGTGCGTCTCACTAGCTTCTTTCCTCTACTTCATAGACAGCAAAGGGGCTATGAAAGGCAGCACTGGCTTTTTGTTCTAGGACTTCTTCTTTACAAGCAGCTGCTGGATGTTTGGAAGGGGGTTTGGGATATGCAAAAATGAGAGGCTAAGATGGTAAGAGGGTAAGATGGAAGTCATCTGGCAAAAGCAGAGCTCACAAAAGGGCCAGCTGAGAAAGCTCTTGCTGCCTACAACTTCAACTGCACCCCTCAAAGCAGCAGCACACACGCTGCTCTCGGCACTTTCCTTCTCAGCTCTACGCACCATCCTAAGCCTTGCCTCTCCCACACTCAGGATCCAAAGACAACGGCACCAGGGACTGCTCACACACTAAAGGCACCAGGACAAAAGGCTCACCAGCTTGGCCTTTGCATTCCCGCTGACAGCTCCACAGCTTGAACCCAGAGAACTGCCTGCTGCCAACAGCCTTTCCAATCACTCTGAGCACCTCATGACAAGGAGTGTGGGGAATGAATCTCCAGCAGCCTCCTGCCCCAGGCTGTCCCCCGGGAGCAGCCCTGCTCCAGGCCGTGACTGCCACCTGCACAGCCAAAGGACCCAGAGCCGGTGTTACACACCACGGCTGTGCCTGGCACAGAGACACCAGTGGCCACACAAGTGGCCATGGCACTGTCCACACACAGTCCCTGCTGCTGCTCCCCCAGCCGCTGGCACCAACTCCCAGCCACCCACTCCTAAAGCCACGGGGCCCACTGGGACACTGCGGGGGCTCGTGGAAGCCAGCGGCCATTGTGACACAGCGGGGCTGCACAGAGCCCACGGTGCTTTGTGACCCGTGGCTCCCAGGAGAGCCTTTGTTGTTGGGGAAGATGAAACAGGAAAGCCTTATAAATATGATTGCCTAACAAAAGATTCTGGGAATATGAAAACTGTGAGCGACATCGAAATGAAGGCCATCTTTGAGATATAGAGTCTTAGTTACTGAACAACTGGAAAACAATGGTATAGCCGGCTGAAGGTAATCCCCTCTTGATTGAACAATACCCTCTGCTTGCAGACAGGTCCAAGGGTCAGAGCAGACCCTACTAGCTCAGCAGAAGGGGTCCAAAGAGTAGTTTTTAGAAGTTAAAATGTAACACTCTATGGTAATGTAAGAACTCTTATAGGCTGTATGTAAATGCTATAGGATTTGTACCTTGTATTAGATTGGCTACTGAGAATTAGAATATTCACTACAGAAGATGATTTATTGTATTGTAACAAGCTCCTCGCTCTCTTAACTCCTCTCCTCTTAGTAATGCTCTTCTCCTCTTAGTAACGCTCTTAGTAACTCTCTTAGTAGCTCTCTTAGTAATGCTCTTCTCCTCTTAGTAGCTCTCTTAGTAACTCTCTTGCTCTTCTTCTTCCTCTTAATTCAGCTCTCCTCTTAGTTTGTCTCTCTTGCTCTTTACACTCTTAGCTCTCAGCCTCTTGCTCTAGCTCTCTCGCTCACTCTCTCTCCCTCTCTTACACCTTGGGCCTGCTTGGAGCTGCAGCTGGCAGCTCTAAGCAGTGCCCCTGTACCCACGCCCTCTGCAATAAACTGCATGCTCCAAAGACCTGCTTATAGAGATCTCTCGTCGCCGTCCATCTCCAGCCGGGCCCGACCGAACCCACACCCTCATCACCATCATCGCCATCAATTTCGACAAACTGGCGCCCAAACGTGAGTGAAGGCCTGATTCAGCTTCTTCCACCTGTGAGAGACTTCGCCATGGACGGTAACTAAAAGACCAGTTATAGCCACCTGGAACGTGTCGTGAGCACGGCATACCGTTGCTGCGCAGCGTAAAAGCCGGAGCTCTATAACTCTGCTGAGGCAGCCCTCGAGCACGGGGAGCCGTTACTTCGTAGCAATTACCTGGAGCTCTCGGAGGGAGGAAATTGCCTGGCAGTCCTCGAGCACAGACGGCCACTGCTGCGCAGCGGTTACCTGGAGCTCTTTGAGGAAGTTTGCCGTGGTACCCCTCGAGCACGGACACGCTGCTAAGCAGTGCAGACCGGAGCTCTTAGGAGGGATCCAGCCGCGCGCCCGAGCACAGGCGGGTATTGCTCAGCACCGCCTGCGCTGGAGCTCTGAGTGGAGACACCTGCGAGGTCCCGAGCACGGAAAGCCGTTGCCAAGCGACGCCTGAAACCGGAGCTCTGAGGAGGGACCCGACAGCAGCGTCCTGAGCGCCGTGTGGAGAGCCTGGCCAGCCCCCCACGACGGACTTCTGATTAAGGACCCTGCCCCCTGCGACATCTAGGTGAGTATCATACTGGTCAATAATGGGACAAACTCACTCTGCCCATGACAGACATCTCTATAAACAACTTAAGTACTTACTAAGCTCCGGTCCAAGTCAATTACCTAAACAGGAGCTAAAAAACCTCTTAGAATGGACTCTGATTAATTTCCCAAATGCTGACCGTTCAGCCGTCTTTACAAGAGACTTCTGGGACACAGTTCGGGTTAAACTCTTTAATAATATCTCCCGCCGGGATTGGGCTGCCGCGGAGCTGGTCCCGGCTTGCAGAGCGCTCGTGGAGCTGTTTGCTGTGAAGGCGCCGCCCGCAGCAGCCACCTCGCCGGGTCCCGCTCCTGCTGCGAGCCCGCCCCTTGCCGCCGCGAGCCTGCAACCGGGCACGGCCCCCGCCCCGCCGCCGGACCTCACGGCTCCGGTACCCGCGGTCCAGCTGTCTCGTGCCGCCCCGCCCCACCCCCCCGCGGTCCCTGCACCGGTCACCCCTGCCCCACCGGACTCCACCGCCCCCCCCACCGCCCCCGTCATCTCCACCCCCACGGTCCCGTTAGTCCCTGCTGTCCCGCCTCTCGCGGCTCCGGTAGCCGCGGTCCGACTGACTCGTGCCGCCCCGCCCCCCGCCCCCGCTGTCCTGGCAGCCGTCACCCCTGTCCCACCGGACCCTACGACCCCCTCCACCGCTCCCCCCATCCCCGCCCCCCCCATCCCGTTCCTCCCTGCTGCCCCGGCTCCCGCGGTCCCCGCCCTCGGCTCCAGCGTCTTCGCGGCCCCGTCCCTCGCTCCTCCCACCCCGTCCGCCAGTGCCTTCGCGGCCCCGCCCCCCGCCGATAGCCCCGCGGGGCCAGCGGCTGCTCCCCAGCCACCTACGGGTCCTACCGCTCCCCTAGCCGCGCCTGTTATGGCTGTAGCCACCATCATAGCCGGCCCCCCGCAAAGCCAGGCGGCGACCCTTCTTCCAGCCCCCCAGGTCCCCCTCGCCGCCACCGACACGGCGCCGGTGGTGGTCAACGTCCCGTCCGCGTCCGTGGGACACGGAGCGCCCCAGCCCCGCCAGCCACCTGGTGCCGGCGCTGCAGCGCCTACACAGATGGCTGCTGCCTCTCCCGTGCCTGCCGCTGCTCCAGCCCCGTCTCCTGGCACCGCCGCGCCGGCAGCCACACCAGCCCAGCCTGCAAACTCCCAGCGGCAGCACGCCGCGGTCCAGCCGCCGACTGGCCCACCGTTCGCCATGGCCCCACCGCAACATACTCCCGCCGCCTCCACGCCGGCCCTCCCGCCTCCCGCAGCCCCGGGATCGTCTCCTGCCGACGGGACAGCCCTGCCACCTCCCGCTCTCCCCGACACACAGACAGCGGCCATCACAGTCCGCCACGTTGACCTGATGGCGTAACCCACGCACGCTCACACTTCTCCAACCACAGCACTGCTCACGGAACTAGCTCCGCCACCGCCCCCCACGGCTTTCACCTCGCCTTCAATAGAGCCACCCGCACCCCCTCGCCCGCTGCCGCGGAGCCGGTTGCTCGCGGCCCCCCCGCCTCCTCGCCCGCCACCGCGGAGATCGGCAGTGCCATCGCCGCCCCCGCCGGGGCCCTCCGGCACCGCACAGCTGTATCCCTCGGCTACCGCCGCCCAGCAACATCCCTCCGCGCAGCTCAGCCTCGCCTCACAAGCCGCAAACAGGGGGGGAACGGAGGGCAGTGGTGCAGCTCCAGTGGCAGGGAAGACGGAGAGCCGCTCTGCCCGAGCTGATGCTTTAAATCTAACACCAGGAAACCCTGAAAAGCAGCCAGATTTGTTTGCAATGAGCCCCAGAGTCCCGCCAGCGAGCGGCTGGGATCTTGCAACCCATAAGGAGAAAACGAGTTCTGAGAGTTTGTTAGCGCTACTTTCTGAATCAAAAAATCCTCCAAAGTGCTCAGATTATTCTCAATTAACAGATTGGCATGAAATAAGACTCCAAAGCTGTAAAGATGAAAGTCTATTAGCTAAGCCTGTGATAGCTAGCCAACAGCCTGACAGTCCCAAAACGTGGGTTCCCATCCCCACTCACGAAATTAAAGAACTAAGAAGGGCTGTAAGAGATAGTGGTATTTGCTCACCGTATCTTAAACAACTGCTAAAAAGTACCCTAAAAAGAACACATCAAACCCTAAAACGCATTTTAGATCAACAGAGAGGGGGAGAAGTCCAGGATACACCTCAAAGGAGGTTGAACAAGGCTTTGTATGTTTACAATTTTTTGAATAGCTCTGCAGAAGAGCCTGATCCCCCCATTTATAGACATTTTTTGAACAACAAAAAAGCAAAACTGAAAGAGCGCCCCCCAGTTTTGATTAAAAATCTAGACTCAGGAAAAATAGAAGGACCATACAATCTTATAATGTGGGGGAAGGGGTTTGCATGTGTTTCCACAGGTGAAGGAATCAAGTGGGTTCCAGCAAAAAACGTGAAGCCATACCTCGCATCAAAGCCTGCTGATGCCACCACACCAGCCAGTGACTCTGCAAGTGGAAGCCAGGAAGCAAGCACCCAGACCTGAACTGCGCAGAATCACCAGAAGAAAGTGATCTGCCAAAAACAGCTCAAGAAAAGAATGGAGTTTTCTCATTTGCGCGCGTGCATGTTGCTTTTATTCTTTTGTTTTAGTTTTTGTAGTGAAGCTTTACCTGTGAATCAACCAAAGACAAATGTCTGGGTTGCTTTAGCCAAATCCGCAGGCTCCGATACCATCTGTCTATCTGACACAAGCCCTGACAAACCTTTTTCAACCTGTTTAGTTGGAGTACCTCTTCCAGAAGGTTTTGATAATATTACTCTTGATAAGTATTGGCCATATGACGATCATCATGTATCTCCAACTCCCAGCCATAGACACCAAACTTATATTGATAATTCTAAAATTGATAAATCTGACCTTCAAGAGCTAGAAATCCTAGGTTCGTTAACTATGGATACCTGCTATTTCTTTCACTTTCAAGGAGAAAACGGTCCCCATTTAAATGTTACCCCATATCACCCAGCTTATAGCAAGGTAACTTCTTGGTGTAGTCAAGTTAAGCTTCTTATATATGACGAACCTCATGCAGATCGTTTTAGCAAACTTCCTATTCGATTCCCCAGAGGAATTTGGCTCATCTGTGGAGACAGGGCCTGGCAAGGTATACCTTCAAAAATAGATGGTGGCCCTTGTGCTCTGGGACAACTTACAATTATTGCTCCCAGTGTCAAAGAGGTAATCAAAAAGAAAAGCAGAAAGATCAGATCTTCCTGGGGACATCAGTACGATAGTGACTGTGATAGTGACTTCCACCCTTGGAACTCTGGAAAATCAATTGTTGCAAGCATTTTTCTACCTCAGTTAAGCTCCTCAATTGCTTTAAAACAGTTAAACAAGTTGGGATGTTGGCTCAGCAAGGAGGTAAATGCCACCTCTACTATGATCAGTGATCTGTTAACCGATGAAGAGGCAGTCAGACATGCCACTTTACAAAATAGAGCTGCCGTTGATTATCTTTTATTAGCACATGGGCACGGCTGTGAAGATTTTGAAGGATTATGCTGTATGAACTTATCCGATCATTCTGTTTCCATTCACAAACAGCTACAAAACCTAAAGGATCTAGCTAACCAAATTAGAACAGATGACCCGTCTTGGCTGGACAGTTTGTTTGATGATTGGAGCTTTGCACCTTGGCTAAGGGAACTCTGTAAAATAGGCTTGATTATTCTAGTAGTAATAATTATAGTTTTAGTAGCAGTACCTTGTATGCTTCAGTGTGTGCAAAAAATAACGAGTAGGACTGTATCTAATATCTTAGTTGTTCATCAGAACGGGGGAGATGTTGGGGAAGATGAAACAGGAAAGCCTTATAAATATGATTGCCTAACAAAAGATTCTGGGAATATGAAAACTGTGAGCGACATCGAAATGAAGGCCATCTTTGAGATATAGAGTCTTAGTTACTGAACAACTGGAAAACAATGGTATAGCCGGCTGAAGGTAATCCCCTCTTGATTGAACAATACCCTCTGCTTGCAGACAGGTCCAAGGGTCAGAGCAGACCCTACTAGCTCAGCAGAAGGGGTCCAAAGAGTAGTTTTTAGAAGTTAAAATGTAACACTCTATGGTAATGTAAGAACTCTTATAGGCTGTATGTAAATGCTATAGGATTTGTACCTTGTATTAGATTGGCTACTGAGAATTAGAATATTCACTACAGAAGATGATTTATTGTATTGTAACAAGCTCCTCGCTCTCTTAACTCCTCTCCTCTTAGTAATGCTCTTCTCCTCTTAGTAACGCTCTTAGTAACTCTCTTAGTAGCTCTCTTAGTAATGCTCTTCTCCTCTTAGTAGCTCTCTTAGTAACTCTCTTGCTCTTCTTCTTCCTCTTAATTCAGCTCTCCTCTTAGTTTGTCTCTCTTGCTCTTTACACTCTTAGCTCTCAGCCTCTTGCTCTAGCTCTCTCGCTCACTCTCTCTCCCTCTCTTACACCTTGGGCCTGCTTGGAGCTGCAGCTGGCAGCTCTAAGCAGTGCCCCTGTACCCACGCCCTCTGCAATAAACTGCATGCTCCAAAGACCTGCTTATAGAGATCTCTCGTCGCCGTCCATCTCCAGCCGGGCCCGACCGAACCCACACCCTCATCACCATCATCGCCATCAATTTCGACATTTGTGATGCTGGGGAACTACAAGGAAGCCTGGCTCCTCTGTGACACCACCACAGAAGCTCAGGGGAGCCCTGGAGACCGTGCTGATGCTATTGAACCTGATGCAACCCTGCCTCCTCTGTGACACCACAGAAGCTCTTGGAGCCCTGGAGACCGTGGTGATGCTATGGAACCTGATGCAACCCTGCCTCCTCTGTGACACCACAGAACCTCTGGGAGCCCTGGAGACCGTGCTGATGCTATGGAACCTGATGCAACCCTGCCTCCACTGTGACACCACAGAAGCTCAGGGAGCCCTGGAGACTGTGGTGATGCTATGGAACCTGATGCAACCCTGCCTCCACTGTGACACCACAGAACCTCTGGGAGCCCTGGAGACCGTGCTGATGCTATGGAACCTGATGCAACCCTGCCTCCACTGTGACACCACAGAAGCTCGGGGAGCTCTGCAGACCGTGGGGATGCTGGCGAAGCTGACGGAACCCTGGGCACCACAGTGACGCTATGGAACCTGGTGGAACCGAGGGGCCACAGTGACACTGTGGGGCCTTTTGGAAGCAACAGGACCCTGGTGGGAAGCCACGGGATGATTAATCCTGCACGAACCTGCTCCAGGTGGGCTCCTCTCTCCCGGCTTCCACAGGTGCTGCTAGGATCCCACTCCGGCACTGGCTTGGCACGGGCTCACGGCTTCCTTTGGCAATGGCTCTGCTCCAGGATGGCATGCTGCAGAGAATGCAGGTAGATTTTGTGCTCACTCCTGGCATGCAGCTGGACAATAAAGCCTGATCCAGCCCCCCCTCAGCATATGTCCGGCTCTGGCATTGGGGCGGGGCAACTTTGGGAGCAGCCCCAGCCCTGCTCCTGCTCCCGGCTGGGCACCCAGCTGCTGGGACACAGGTGTGTCCTGATGCCACCGTCTACTCCTTTGAGAAGGGGAGGACAGAGTGCATCAGGGAGTTTGGTGTGGCTTACATGCGGCAAGGAGAAGGTGCAGCCCCAAACTGGCTTTCACTTCTAGAACCTTTTGCTATTGCGGGAGCAGCTGCTGGAGCTTTTCAACCGAGCTGCAAGAGTGAAAAGTGTGATGGCATGTCTATCTGAGAAGGAAGGTTCGGTGCCGCAGCCTGTTGTGCACAATTTATATGCTGATAAGAGAAGGGGGTGCTTTTGCAACGTTTTCCTTCCTGACACTTCTGTCTCTGTGAGCTTTAGCTGCTTGGACTCAGGGATACCGAAGGTATGTGAAAGTGACTGGGATGCGAGAATCATGTTGCACAGGGAACAGGGAAGGTCAGCAAATGTTTCCTGTCCTGGCACATCTCTCAGTCTGAACTGCAGCTGCAGATGCTTCACTTCCGCCAAGGACTCTGCCACCTTGAGAGAAGGATGCGCTCTATGGAGTTGAGAAAGAAAGTGCGTCTCACTAGCTTCTTTCCTCTACTTCATAGACAGCAAAGGGGCTATGAAAGGCAGCACTGGCTTTTTGTTCTAGGACTTCTTCTTTACAAGCAGCTGCTGGATGTTTGGAAGGGGGTTTGGGATATGCAAAAATGAGAGGCTAAGATGGTAAGAGGGTAAGATGGAAGTCATCTGGCAAAAGCAGAGCTCACAAAAGGGCCAGCTGAGAAAGCTCTTGCTGCCTACAACTTCAACTGCACCCCTCAAAGCAGCAGCACACACGCTGCTCTCGGCACTTTCCTTCTCAGCTCTACGCACCATCCTAAGCCTTGCCTCTCCCACACTCAGGATCCAAAGACAACGGCACCAGGGACTGCTCACACACTAAAGGCACCAGGACAAAAGGCTCACCAGCTTGGCCTTTGCATTCCCGCTGACAGCTCCACAGCTTGAACCCAGAGAACTGCCTGCTGCCAACAGCCTTTCCAATCACTCTGAGCACCTCATGACAAGGAGTGTGGGGAATGAATCTCCAGCAGCCTCCTGCCCCAGGCTGTCCCCCGGGAGCAGCCCTGCTCCAGGCCGTGACTGCCACCTGCACAGCCAAAGGACCCAGAGCCGGTGTTACACACCACGGCTGTGCCTGGCACAGAGACACCAGTGGCCACACAAGTGGCCATGGCACTGTCCACACACAGTCCCTGCTGCTGCTCCCCCAGCCGCTGGCACCAACTCCCAGCCACCCACTCCTAAAGCCACGGGGCCCACTGGGACACTGCGGGGGCTCGTGGAAGCCAGCGGCCATTGTGACACAGCGGGGCTGCACAGAGCCCACGGTGCTTTGTGACCCGTGGCTCCCAGGAGAGCCTTTGTTGTTGGGGAAGATGAAACAGGAAAGCCTTATAAATATGATTGCCTAACAAAAGATTCTGGGAATATGAAAACTGTGAGCGACATCGAAATGAAGGCCATCTTTGAGATATAGAGTCTTAGTTACTGAACAACTGGAAAACAATGGTATAGCCGGCTGAAGGTAATCCCCTCTTGATTGAACAATACCCTCTGCTTGCAGACAGGTCCAAGGGTCAGAGCAGACCCTACTAGCTCAGCAGAAGGGGTCCAAAGAGTAGTTTTTAGAAGTTAAAATGTAACACTCTATGGTAATGTAAGAACTCTTATAGGCTGTATGTAAATGCTATAGGATTTGTACCTTGTATTAGATTGGCTACTGAGAATTAGAATATTCACTACAGAAGATGATTTATTGTATTGTAACAAGCTCCTCGCTCTCTTAACTCCTCTCCTCTTAGTAATGCTCTTCTCCTCTTAGTAACGCTCTTAGTAACTCTCTTAGTAGCTCTCTTAGTAATGCTCTTCTCCTCTTAGTAGCTCTCTTAGTAACTCTCTTGCTCTTCTTCTTCCTCTTAATTCAGCTCTCCTCTTAGTTTGTCTCTCTTGCTCTTTACACTCTTAGCTCTCAGCCTCTTGCTCTAGCTCTCTCGCTCACTCTCTCTCCCTCTCTTACACCTTGGGCCTGCTTGGAGCTGCAGCTGGCAGCTCTAAGCAGTGCCCCTGTACCCACGCCCTCTGCAATAAACTGCATGCTCCAAAGACCTGCTTATAGAGATCTCTCGTCGCCGTCCATCTCCAGCCGGGCCCGACCGAACCCACACCCTCATCACCATCATCGCCATCAATTTCGACATTTGTGATGCTGGGGAACTACAAGGAAGCCTGGCTCCTCTGTGACACCACCACAGAAGCTCAGGGGAGCCCTGGAGACCGTGCTGATGCTATTGAACCTGATGCAACCCTGCCTCCTCTGTGACACCACAGAAGCTCTTGGAGCCCTGGAGACCGTGGTGATGCTATGGAACCTGATGCAACCCTGCCTCCTCTGTGACACCACAGAACCTCTGGGAGCCCTGGAGACCGTGCTGATGCTATGGAACCTGATGCAACCCTGCCTCCACTGTGACACCACAGAAGCTCAGGGAGCCCTGGAGACTGTGGTGATGCTATGGAACCTGATGCAACCCTGCCTCCACTGTGACACCACAGAACCTCTGGGAGCCCTGGAGACCGTGCTGATGCTATGGAACCTGATGCAACCCTGCCTCCACTGTGACACCACAGAAGCTCGGGGAGCTCTGCAGACCGTGGGGATGCTGGCGAAGCTGACGGAACCCTGGGCACCACAGTGACGCTATGGAACCTGGTGGAACCGAGGGGCCACAGTGACACTGTGGGGCCTTTTGGAAGCAACAGGACCCTGGTGGGAAGCCACGGGATGATTAATCCTGCACGAACCTGCTCCAGGTGGGCTCCTCTCTCCCGGCTTCCACAGGTGCTGCTAGGATCCCACTCCGGCACTGGCTTGGCACGGGCTCACGGCTTCCTTTGGCAATGGCTCTGCTCCAGGATGGCATGCTGCAGAGAATGCAGGTAGATTTTGTGCTCACTCCTGGCATGCAGCTGGACAATAAAGCCTGATCCAGCCCCCCCTCAGCATATGTCCGGCTCTGGCATTGGGGCGGGGCAACTTTGGGAGCAGCCCCAGCCCTGCTCCTGCTCCCGGCTGGGCACCCAGCTGCTGGGACACAGGTGTGTCCTGATGCCACCGTCTACTCCTTTGAGAAGGGGAGGACAGAGTGCATCAGGGAGTTTGGTGTGGCTTACATGCGGCAAGGAGAAGGTGCAGCCCCAAACTGGCTTTCACTTCTAGAACCTTTTGCTATTGCGGGAGCAGCTGCTGGAGCTTTTCAACCGAGCTGCAAGAGTGAAAAGTGTGATGGCATGTCTATCTGAGAAGGAAGGTTCGGTGCCGCAGCCTGTTGTGCACAATTTATATGCTGATAAGAGAAGGGGGTGCTTTTGCAACGTTTTCCTTCCTGACACTTCTGTCTCTGTGAGCTTTAGCTGCTTGGACTCAGGGATACCGAAGGTATGTGAAAGTGACTGGGATGCGAGAATCATGTTGCACAGGGAACAGGGAAGGTCAGCAAATGTTTCCTGTCCTGGCACATCTCTCAGTCTGAACTGCAGCTGCAGATGCTTCACTTCCGCCAAGGACTCTGCCACCTTGAGAGAAGGATGCGCTCTATGGAGTTGAGAAAGAAAGTGCGTCTCACTAGCTTCTTTCCTCTACTTCATAGACAGCAAAGGGGCTATGAAAGGCAGCACTGGCTTTTTGTTCTAGGACTTCTTCTTTACAAGCAGCTGCTGGATGTTTGGAAGGGGGTTTGGGATATGCAAAAATGAGAGGCTAAGATGGTAAGAGGGTAAGATGGAAGTCATCTGGCAAAAGCAGAGCTCACAAAAGGGCCAGCTGAGAAAGCTCTTGCTGCCTACAACTTCAACTGCACCCCTCAAAGCAGCAGCACACACGCTGCTCTCGGCACTTTCCTTCTCAGCTCTACGCACCATCCTAAGCCTTGCCTCTCCCACACTCAGGATCCAAAGACAACGGCACCAGGGACTGCTCACACACTAAAGGCACCAGGACAAAAGGCTCACCAGCTTGGCCTTTGCATTCCCGCTGACAGCTCCACAGCTTGAACCCAGAGAACTGCCTGCTGCCAACAGCCTTTCCAATCACTCTGAGCACCTCATGACAAGGAGTGTGGGGAATGAATCTCCAGCAGCCTCCTGCCCCAGGCTGTCCCCCGGGAGCAGCCCTGCTCCAGGCCGTGACTGCCACCTGCACAGCCAAAGGACCCAGAGCCGGTGTTACACACCACGGCTGTGCCTGGCACAGAGACACCAGTGGCCACACAAGTGGCCATGGCACTGTCCACACACAGTCCCTGCTGCTGCTCCCCCAGCCGCTGGCACCAACTCCCAGCCACCCACTCCTAAAGCCACGGGGCCCACTGGGACACTGCGGGGGCTCGTGGAAGCCAGCGGCCATTGTGACACAGCGGGGCTGCACAGAGCCCACGGTGCTTTGTGACCCGTGGCTCCCAGGAGAGCCTTTGTTGTTGGGGAAGATGAAACAGGAAAGCCTTATAAATATGATTGCCTAACAAAAGATTCTGGGAATATGAAAACTGTGAGCGACATCGAAATGAAGGCCATCTTTGAGATATAGAGTCTTAGTTACTGAACAACTGGAAAACAATGGTATAGCCGGCTGAAGGTAATCCCCTCTTGATTGAACAATACCCTCTGCTTGCAGACAGGTCCAAGGGTCAGAGCAGACCCTACTAGCTCAGCAGAAGGGGTCCAAAGAGTAGTTTTTAGAAGTTAAAATGTAACACTCTATGGTAATGTAAGAACTCTTATAGGCTGTATGTAAATGCTATAGGATTTGTACCTTGTATTAGATTGGCTACTGAGAATTAGAATATTCACTACAGAAGATGATTTATTGTATTGTAACAAGCTCCTCGCTCTCTTAACTCCTCTCCTCTTAGTAATGCTCTTCTCCTCTTAGTAACGCTCTTAGTAACTCTCTTAGTAGCTCTCTTAGTAATGCTCTTCTCCTCTTAGTAGCTCTCTTAGTAACTCTCTTGCTCTTCTTCTTCCTCTTAATTCAGCTCTCCTCTTAGTTTGTCTCTCTTGCTCTTTACACTCTTAGCTCTCAGCCTCTTGCTCTAGCTCTCTCGCTCACTCTCTCTCCCTCTCTTACACCTTGGGCCTGCTTGGAGCTGCAGCTGGCAGCTCTAAGCAGTGCCCCTGTACCCACGCCCTCTGCAATAAACTGCATGCTCCAAAGACCTGCTTATAGAGATCTCTCGTCGCCGTCCATCTCCAGCCGGGCCCGACCGAACCCACACCCTCATCACCATCATCGCCATCAATTTCGACAAACTGGCGCCCAAACGTGAGTGAAGGCCTGATTCAGCTTCTTCCACCTGTGAGAGACTTCGCCATGGACGGTAACTAAAAGACCAGTTATAGCCACCTGGAACGTGTCGTGAGCACGGCATACCGTTGCTGCGCAGCGTAAAAGCCGGAGCTCTATAACTCTGCTGAGGCAGCCCTCGAGCACGGGGAGCCGTTACTTCGTAGCAATTACCTGGAGCTCTTGGAGGGAGGAAATTGCCTGGCAGTCCTCGAGCACAGACGGCCACTGCTGCGCAGCGGTTACCTGGAGCTCTTTGAGGAAGTTTGCCGTGGTACCCCTCGAGCACGGACACGCTGCTAAGCAGTGCAGACCGGAGCTCTTAGGAGGGATCCAGCCGCGCGCCCGAGCACAGGCGGGTATTGCTCAGCACCGCCCGCGCTGGAGCTCTGAGTGGAGACACCTGCGAGGTCCCGAGCACGGAAAGCCGTTGCCAAGCGACGCCTGAAACCGGAGCTCTGAGGAGGGACCCGACAGCAGCGTCCTGAGCGCCGTGTGGAGAGCCTGGCCAGCCCCCCACGACGGACTTCTGATTAAGGACCCTGCCCCCTGCGACATCTAGGTGAGTATCATACTGGTCAATAATGGGACAAACTCACTCTGCCCATGACAGACATCTCTATAAACAACTTAAGTACTTACTAAGCTCCGGTCCAAGTCAATTACCTAAACAGGAGCTAAAAAACCTCTTAGAATGGACTCTGATTAATTTCCCAAATGCTGACCGTTCAGCCGTCTTTACAAGAGACTTCTGGGACACAGTTCGGGTTAAACTCTTTAATAATATCTCCCGCCGGGATTGGGCTGCCGCGGAGCTGGTCCCGGCTTGCAGAGCGCTCGTGGAGCTGTTTGCTGTGAAGGCGCCGCCCGCAGCAGCCACCTCGCCGGGTCCCGCTCCTGCTGCGAGCCCGCCCCTTGCCGCCGCGAGCCTGCAACCGGGCACGGCCCCCGCCCCGCCGCCGGACCTCACGGCTCCGGTACCCGCGGTCCAGCTGTCTCGTGCCGCCCCGCCCCACCCCCCCGCGGTCCCTGCACCGGTCACCCCTGCCCCACTGGACTCCACCGCCCCCCCCACCGCCCCCGTCATCTCCACCCCCACGGTCCCGTTAGTCCCTGCTGTCCCGCCTCTCGCGGCTCCGGTAGCCGCGGTCCGACTGACTCGTGCCGCCCCGCCCCCCGCCCCCGCTGTCCTGGCAGCCGTCACCCCTGTCCCACCGGACCCTACGACCCCCTCCACCGCTCCCCCCATCCCCGCCCCCCCCATCCCGTTCCTCCCTGCTGCCCCGGCTCCCGCGGTCCCCGCCCTCGGCTCCAGCGTCTTCGCGGCCCCGTCCCTCGCTCCTCCCACCCCGTCCGCCAGCGCCTTCGCGGCCCCGCCCCCCGCCGATAGCCCCGCGGGGCCAGCGGCTGCTCCCCAGCCACCTACGGGTCCTACCGCTCCCCTAGCCGCGCCTGTTATGGCTGTAGCCACCATCATAGCCGGCCCCCCGCAAAGCCAGGCGGCGACCCTTCTTCCAGCCCCCCAGGTCCCCCTCGCCGCCACCGACACGGCGCCGGTGGTGGTCAACGTCCCGTCCGCGTCCGTGGGACACGGAGCGCCCCAGCCCCGCCAGCCACCTGGTGCCGGCGCTGCAGCGCCTACACAGATGGCTGCTGCCTCTCCCGTGCCTGCCGCTGCTCCAGCCCCGTCTCCTGGCACCGCCGCGCCGGCAGCCACACCAGCCCAGCCTGCAAACTCCCAGCGGCAGCACGCCGCGGTCCAGCCGCCGACTGGCCCACCGTTCGCCATGGCCCCACCGCAACATACTCCCGCCGCCTCCACGCCGGCCCTCCCGCCTCCCGCAGCCCCGGGATCGTCTCCTGCCGACGGGACAGCCCTGCCACCTCCCGCTCTCCCCGACACACAGACAGCGGCCATCACAGTCCGCCACGTTGACCTGATGGCGTAACCCACGCACGCTCACACTTCTCCAACCACAGCACTGCTCACGGAACTAGCTCCGCCACCGCCCCCCACGGCTTTCACCTCGCCTTCAATAGAGCCACCCGCACCCCCTCGCCCGCTGCCGCGGAGCCGGTTGCTCGCGGCCCCCCCGCCTCCTCGCCCGCCACCGCGGAGATCGGCAGTGCCATCGCCGCCCCCGCCGGGGCCCTCCGGCACCGCACAGCTGTATCCCTCGGCTACCGCCGCCCAGCAACATCCCTCCGCGCAGCTCAGCCTCGCCTCACAAGCCGCAAACAGGGGGGGAACGGAGGGCAGTGGTGCAGCTCCAGTGGCAGGGAAGACGGAGAGCCGCTCTGCCCGAGCTGATGCTTTAAATCTAACACCAGGAAACCCTGAAAAGCAGCCAGATTTGTTTGCAATGAGCCCCAGAGTCCCGCCAGCGAGCGGCTGGGATCTTGCAACCCATAAGGAGAAAACGAGTTCTGAGAGTTTGTTAGCGCTACTTTCTGAATCAAAAAATCCTCCAAAGTGCTCAGATTATTCTCAATTAACAGATTGGCATGAAATAAGACTCCAAAGCTGTAAAGATGAAAGTCTATTAGCTAAGCCTGTGATAGCTAGCCAACAGCCTGACAGTCCCAAAACGTGGGTTCCCATCCCCACTCACGAAATTAAAGAACTAAGAAGGGCTGTAAGAGATAGTGGTATTTGCTCACCGTATCTTAAACAACTGCTAAAAAGTACCCTAAAAAGAACACATCAAACCCTAAAACGCATTTTAGATCAACAGAGAGGGGGAGAAGTCCAGGATACACCTCAAAGGAGGTTGAACAAGGCTTTGTATGTTTACAATTTTTTGAATAGCTCTGCAGAAGAGCCTGATCCCCCCATTTATAGACATTTTTTGAACAACAAAAAAGCAAAACTGAAAGAGCGCCCCCCAGTTTTGATTAAAAATCTAGACTCAGGAAAAATAGAAGGACCATACAATCTTATAATGTGGGGGAAGGGGTTTGCATGTGTTTCCACAGGTGAAGGAATCAAGTGGGTTCCAGCAAAAAACGTGAAGCCATACCTCGCATCAAAGCCTGCTGATGCCACCACACCAGCCAGTGACTCTGCAAGTGGAAGCCAGGAAGCAAGCACCCAGACCTGAACTGCGCAGAATCACCAGAAGAAAGTGATCTGCCAAAAACAGCTCAAGAAAAGAATGGAGTTTTCTCATTTGCGCGCGTGCATGTTGCTTTTATTCTTTTGTTTTAGTTTTTGTAGTGAAGCTTTACCTGTGAATCAACCAAAGACAAATGTCTGGGTTGCTTTAGCCAAATCCGCAGGCTCCGATACCATCTGTCTATCTGACACAAGCCCTGACAAACCTTTTTCAACCTGTTTAGTTGGAGTACCTCTTCCAGAAGGTTTTGATAATATTACTCTTGATAAGTATTGGCCATATGACGATCATCATGTATCTCCAACTCCCAGCCATAGACACCAAACTTATATTGATAATTCTAAAATTGATAAATCTGACCTTCAAGAGCTAGAAATCCTAGGTTCGTTAACTATGGATACCTGCTATTTCTTTCACTTTCAAGGAGAAAACGGTCCCCATTTAAATGTTACCCCATATCACCCAGCTTATAGCAAGGTAACTTCTTGGTGTAGTCAAGTTAAGCTTCTTATATATGACGAACCTCATGCAGATCGTTTTAGCAAACTTCCTATTCGATTCCCCAGAGGAATTTGGCTCATCTGTGGAGACAGGGCCTGGCAAGGTATACCTTCAAAAATAGATGGTGGCCCTTGTGCTCTGGGACAACTTACAATTATTGCTCCCAGTGTCAAAGAGGTAATCAAAAAGAAAAGCAGAAAGATCAGATCTTCCTGGGGACATCAGTACGATAGTGACTGTGATAGTGACTTCCACCCTTGGAACTCTGGAAAATCAATTGTTGCAAGCATTTTTCTACCTCAGTTAAGCTCCTCAATTGCTTTAAAACAGTTAAACAAGTTGGGATGTTGGCTCAGCAAGGAGGTAAATGCCACCTCTACTATGATCAGTGATCTGTTAACCGATGAAGAGGCAGTCAGACATGCCACTTTACAAAATAGAGCTGCCGTTGATTATCTTTTATTAGCACATGGGCACGGCTGTGAAGATTTTGAAGGATTATGCTGTATGAACTTATCCGATCATTCTGTTTCCATTCACAAACAGCTACAAAACCTAAAGGATCTAGCTAACCAAATTAGAACAGATGACCCGTCTTGGCTGGACAGTTTGTTTGATGATTGGAGCTTTGCACCTTGGCTAAGGGAACTCTGTAAAATAGGCTTGATTATTCTAGTAGTAATAATTATAGTTTTAGTAGCAGTACCTTGTATGCTTCAGTGTGTGCAAAAAATAACGAGTAGGACTGTATCTAATATCTTAGTTGTTCATCAGAACGGGGGAGATGTTGGGGAAGATGAAACAGGAAAGCCTTATAAATATGATTGCCTAACAAAAGATTCTGGGAATATGAAAACTGTGAGCGACATCGAAATGAAGGCCATCTTTGAGATATAGAGTCTTAGTTACTGAACAACTGGAAAACAATGGTATAGCCGGCTGAAGGTAATCCCCTCTTGATTGAACAATACCCTCTGCTTGCAGACAGGTCCAAGGGTCAGAGCAGACCCTACTAGCTCAGCAGAAGGGGTCCAAAGAGTAGTTTTTAGAAGTTAAAATGTAACACTCTATGGTAATGTAAGAACTCTTATAGGCTGTATGTAAATGCTATAGGATTTGTACCTTGTATTAGATTGGCTACTGAGAATTAGAATATTCACTACAGAAGATGATTTATTGTATTGTAACAAGCTCCTCGCTCTCTTAACTCCTCTCCTCTTAGTAATGCTCTTCTCCTCTTAGTAACGCTCTTAGTAACTCTCTTAGTAGCTCTCTTAGTAATGCTCTTCTCCTCTTAGTAGCTCTCTTAGTAACTCTCTTGCTCTTCTTCTTCCTCTTAATTCAGCTCTCCTCTTAGTTTGTCTCTCTTGCTCTTTACACTCTTAGCTCTCAGCCTCTTGCTCTAGCTCTCTCGCTCACTCTCTCTCCCTCTCTTACACCTTGGGCCTGCTTGGAGCTGCAGCTGGCAGCTCTAAGCAGTGCCCCTGTACCCACGCCCTCTGCAATAAACTGCATGCTCCAAAGACCTGCTTATAGAGATCTCTCGTCGCCGTCCATCTCCAGCCGGGCCCGACCGAACCCACACCCTCATCACCATCATCGCCATCAATTTCGACATTTGTGATGCTGGGGAACTACAAGGAAGCCTGGCTCCTCTGTGACACCACCACAGAAGCTCAGGGGAGCCCTGGAGACCGTGCTGATGCTATTGAACCTGATGCAACCCTGCCTCCTCTGTGACACCACAGAAGCTCTTGGAGCCCTGGAGACCGTGGTGATGCTATGGAACCTGATGCAACCCTGCCTCCTCTGTGACACCACAGAACCTCTGGGAGCCCTGGAGACCGTGCTGATGCTATGGAACCTGATGCAACCCTGCCTCCACTGTGACACCACAGAAGCTCAGGGAGCCCTGGAGACTGTGGTGATGCTATGGAACCTGATGCAACCCTGCCTCCACTGTGACACCACAGAACCTCTGGGAGCCCTGGAGACCGTGCTGATGCTATGGAACCTGATGCAACCCTGCCTCCACTGTGACACCACAGAAGCTCGGGGAGCTCTGCAGACCGTGGGGATGCTGGCGAAGCTGACGGAACCCTGGGCACCACAGTGACGCTATGGAACCTGGTGGAACCGAGGGGCCACAGTGACACTGTGGGGCCTTTTGGAAGCAACAGGACCCTGGTGGGAAGCCACGGGATGATTAATCCTGCACGAACCTGCTCCAGGTGGGCTCCTCTCTCCCGGCTTCCACAGGTGCTGCTAGGATCCCACTCCGGCACTGGCTTGGCACGGGCTCACGGCTTCCTTTGGCAATGGCTCTGCTCCAGGATGGCATGCTGCAGAGAATGCAGGTAGATTTTGTGCTCACTCCTGGCATGCAGCTGGACAATAAAGCCTGATCCAGCCCCCCCTCAGCATATGTCCGGCTCTGGCATTGGGGCGGGGCAACTTTGGGAGCAGCCCCAGCCCTGCTCCTGCTCCCGGCTGGGCACCCAGCTGCTGGGACACAGGTGTGTCCTGATGCCACCGTCTACTCCTTTGAGAAGGGGAGGACAGAGTGCATCAGGGAGTTTGGTGTGGCTTACATGCGGCAAGGAGAAGGTGCAGCCCCAAACTGGCTTTCACTTCTAGAACCTTTTGCTATTGCGGGAGCAGCTGCTGGAGCTTTTCAACCGAGCTGCAAGAGTGAAAAGTGTGATGGCATGTCTATCTGAGAAGGAAGGTTCGGTGCCGCAGCCTGTTGTGCACAATTTATATGCTGATAAGAGAAGGGGGTGCTTTTGCAACGTTTTCCTTCCTGACACTTCTGTCTCTGTGAGCTTTAGCTGCTTGGACTCAGGGATACCGAAGGTGTGTGAAAGTGACTGGGATGCGAGAATCATGTTGCACAGGGAACAGGGAAGGTCAGCAAATGTTTCCTGTCCTGGCACATCTCTCAGTCTGAACTGCAGCTGCAGATGCTTCACTTCCGCCAAGGACTCTGCCACCTTGAGAGAAGGATGCGCTCTATGGAGTTGAGAAAGAAAGTGCGTCTCACTAGCTTCTTTCCTCTACTTCATAGACAGCAAAGGGGCTATGAAAGGCAGCACTGGCTTTTTGTTCTAGGACTTCTTCTTTACAAGCAGCTGCTGGATGTTTGGAAGGGGGTTTGGGATATGCAAAAATGAGAGGCTAAGATGGTAAGAGGGTAAGATGGAAGTCATCTGGCAAAAGCAGAGCTCACAAAAGGGCCAGCTGAGAAAGCTCTTGCTGCCTACAACTTCAACTGCACCCCTCAAAGCAGCAGCACACACGCTGCTCTCGGCACTTTCCTTCTCAGCTCTACGCACCATCCTAAGCCTTGCCTCTCCCACACTCAGGATCCAAAGACAACGGCACCAGGGACTGCTCACACACTAAAGGCACCAGGACAAAAGGCTCACCAGATTGGCCTTTGCATTCCCGCTGACAGCTCCACAGCTCGAACCCAGAGAACTGCCTGCTGCCAACAGCCTTTCCAATCACTCTGAGCACCTCATGACAAGGAGTGTGGGGAATGAATCTCCAGCAGCCTCCTGCCCCAGGCTGTCCCCCGGGAGCAGCCCTGCTCCAGGCCGTGACTGCCACCTGCACAGCCAAAGGACCCAGAGCCGGTGTTACACACCACGGCTGTGCCTGGCACAGAGACACCAGTGGCCACACAAGTGGCCATGGCACTGTCCACACACAGTCCCTGCTGCTGCTCCCCCAGCCGCTGGCACCAACTCCCAGCCACCCACTCCTAAAGCCACGGGGCCCACTGGGACACTGCGGGGGCTCGTGGAAGCCAGCGGCCATTGTGACACAGCGGGGCTGCACAGAGCCCACGGTGCTTTGTGACCCGTGGCTCCCAGGAGAGCCTTTGTTGTTGGGGAAGATGAAACAGGAAAGCCTTATAAATATGATTACCTAACAAAAGATTCTGGGAATATGAAAACTGTGAGCGACATCGAAATGAAGGCCATCTTTGAGATATAGAGTCTTAGTTACTGAACAACTGGAAAACAATGGTATAGCCGGCTGAAGGTAATCCCCTCTTGATTGAACAATACCCTCTGCTTGCAGACAGGTCCAAGGGTCAGAGCAGACCCTACTAGCTCAGCAGAAGGGGTCCAAAGAGTAGTTTTTAGAAGTTAAAATGTAACACTCTATGGTAATGTAAGAACTCTTATAGGCTGTATGTAAATGCTATAGGATTTGTACCTTGTATTAGATTGGCTACTGAGAATTAGAATATTCACTACAGAAGATGATTTATTGTATTGTAACAAGCTCCTCGCTCTCTTAACTCCTCTCCTCTTAGTAATGCTCTTCTCCTCTTAGTAACGCTCTTAGTAACTCTCTTAGTAGCTCTCTTAGTAATGCTCTTCTCCTCTTAGTAGCTCTCTTAGTAACTCTCTTGCTCTTCTTCTTCCTCTTAATTCAGCTCTCCTCTTAGTTTGTCTCTCTTGCTCTTTACACTCTTAGCTCTCAGCCTCTTGCTCTAGCTCTCTCGCTCACTCTCTCTCCCTCTCTTATACACCTTGGGCCTGCTTGGAGCTGCAGCTGGCAGCTCTAAGCAGTGCCCCTGTACCCACGCCCTCTGCAATAAACTGCATGCTCCAAAGACCTGCTTATAGAGATCTCTCGTCGCCGTCCATCTCCAGCCGGGCCCGACCGAACCCACACCCTCATCACCATCATCGCCATCAATTTCGACAAACTGGCGCCCAAACGTGAGTGAAGGCCTGATTCAGCTTCTTCCACCTGTGAGAGACTTCGCCATGGACGGTAACTAAAAGACCAGTTATAGCCACCTGGAACGTGTCGTGAGCACGGCATACCGTTGCTGCGCAGCGTAAAAGCCGGAGCTCTATAACTCTGCTGAGGCAGCCCTCGAGCACGGGGAGCCGTTACTTCGTAGCAATTACCTGGAGCTCTCGGAGGGAGGAAATTGCCTGGCAGTCCTCGAGCACAGACGGCCACTGCTGCGCAGCGGTTACCTGGAGCTCTTTGAGGAAGTTTGCCGTGGTACCCCTCGAGCACGGACACGCTGCTAAGCAGTGCAGACCGGAGCTCTTAGGAGGGATCCAGCCGCGCGCCCGAGCACAGGCGGGTATTGCTCAGCACCGCCCGCGCTGGAGCTCTGAGTGGAGACACCTGCGAGGTCCCGAGCACGGAAAGCCGTTGCCAAGCGACGCCTGAAACCGGAGCTCTGAGGAGGGACCCGACAGCAGCGTCCTGAGCGCCGTGTGGAGAGCCTGGCCAGCCCCCCACGACGGACTTCTGATTAAGGACCCTGCCCCCTGCGACATCTAGGTGAGTATCATACTGGTCAATAATGGGACAAACTCACTCTGCCCATGACAGACATCTCTATAAACAACTTAAGTACTTACTAAGCTCCGGTCCAAGTCAATTACCTAAACAGGAGCTAAAAAACCTCTTAGAATGGACTCTGATTAATTTCCCAAATGCTGACCGTTCAGCCGTCTTTACAAGAGACTTCTGGGACACAGTTCGGGTTAAACTCTTTAATAATATCTCCCGCCGGGATTGGGCTGCCGCGGAGCTGGTCCCGGCTTGCAGAGCGCTCGTGGAGCTGTTTGCTGTGAAGGCGCCGCCCGCAGCAGCCACCTCGCCGGGTCCCGCTCCTGCTGCGAGCCCGCCCCTTGCCGCCGCGAGCCTGCAACCGGGCACGGCCCCCGCCCCGCCGCCGGACCTCACGGCTCCGGTACCCGCGGTCCAGCTGTCTCGTGCCGCCCCGCCCCACCCCCCCGCGGTCCCTGCACCGGTCACCCCTGCCCCACCGGACTCCACCGCCCCCCCCACCGCCCCCGTCATCTCCACCCCCACGGTCCCGTTAGTCCCTGCTGTCCCGCCTCTCGCGGCTCCGGTAGCCGCGGTCCGACTGACTCGTGCCGCCCCGCCCCCCGCCCCCGCTGTCCTGGCAGCCGTCACCCCTGTCCCACCGGACCCTACGACCCCCTCCACCGCTCCCCCCATCCCCGCCCCCCCCATCCCGTTCCTCCCTGCTGCCCCGGCTCCCGCGGTCCCCGCCCTCGGCTCCAGCGTCTTCGCGGCCCCGTCCCTCGCTCCTCCCACCCCGTCCGCCAGCGCCTTCGCGGCCCCGCCCCCCGCCGATAGCCCCGCGGGGCCAGCGGCTGCTCCCCAGCCACCTACGGGTCCTACCGCTCCCCTAGCCGCGCCTGTTATGGCTGTAGCCACCATCATAGCCGGCCCCCCGCAAAGCCAGGCGGCGACCCTTCTTCCAGCCCCCCAGGTCCCCCTCGCCGCCACCGACACGGCGCCGGTGGTGGTCAACGTCCCGTCCGCGTCCGTGGGACACGGAGCGCCCCAGCCCCGCCAGCCACCTGGTGCCGGCGCTGCAGCGCCTACACAGATGGCTGCTGCCTCTCCCGTGCCTGCCGCTGCTCCAGCCCCGTCTCCTGGCACCGCCGCGCCGGCAGCCACACCAGCCCAGCCTGCAAACTCCCAGCGGCAGCACGCCGCGGTCCAGCCGCCGACTGGCCCACCGTTCGCCATGGCCCCACCGCAACATACTCCCGCCGCCTCCACGCCGGCCCTCCCGCCTCCCGCAGCCCCGGGATCGTCTCCTGCCGACGGGACAGCCCTGCCACCTCCCGCTCTCCCCGACACACAGACAGCGGCCATCACAGTCCGCCACGTTGACCTGATGGCGTAACCCACGCACGCTCACACTTCTCCAACCACAGCACTGCTCACGGAACTAGCTCCGCCACCGCCCCCCACGGCTTTCACCTCGCCTTCAATAGAGCCACCCGCACCCCCTCGCCCGCTGCCGCGGAGCCGGTTGCTCGCGGCCCCCCCGCCTCCTCGCCCGCCACCGCGGAGATCGGCAGTGCCATCGCCGCCCCCGCCGGGGCCCTCCGGCACCGCACAGCTGTATCCCTCGGCTACCGCCGCCCAGCAACATCCCTCCGCGCAGCTCAGCCTCGCCTCACAAGCCGCAAACAGGGGGGGAACGGAGGGCAGTGGTGCAGCTCCAGTGGCAGGGAAGACGGAGAGCCGCTCTGCCCGAGCTGATGCTTTAAATCTAACACCAGGAAACCCTGAAAAGCAGCCAGATTTGTTTGCAATGAGCCCCAGAGTCCCGCCAGCGAGCGGCTGGGATCTTGCAACCCATAAGGAGAAAACGAGTTCTGAGAGTTTGTTAGCGCTACTTTCTGAATCAAAAAATCCTCCAAAGTGCTCAGATTATTCTCAATTAACAGATTGGCATGAAATAAGACTCCAAAGCTGTAAAGATGAAAGTCTATTAGCTAAGCCTGTGATAGCTAGCCAACAGCCTGACAGTCCCAAAACGTGGGTTCCCATCCCCACTCACGAAATTAAAGAACTAAGAAGGGCTGTAAGAGATAGTGGTATTTGCTCACCGTATCTTAAACAACTGCTAAAAAGTACCCTAAAAAGAACACATCA
The DNA here is from genome assembly GCF_041296385.1 of Aphelocoma coerulescens. Lineage (NCBI taxonomy): Eukaryota > Metazoa > Chordata > Aves > Passeriformes > Corvidae > Aphelocoma > Aphelocoma coerulescens. Next base: position 231,234 of record NW_027183469.1, read on the forward strand.
AACCCTAAAACGCATTTTAGATCAACAGAGAGGGGGAGAAGTCCAGGATACACCTCAAAGGAGGTTGAACAAGGCTTTGTATGTTTACAATTTTTTGAATAGCTCTGCAGAAGAGCCTGATCCCCCCATTTATAGACATTTTTTGAACAACAAAAAAGCAAAACTGAAAGAGCGCCCCCCAGTTTTGATTAAAAATCTAGACTCAGGAAAAATAGAAGGACCATACAATCTTATAATGTGGGGGAAGGGGTTTGCATGTGTTTCCACAGGTGAAGGAATCAAGTGGGTTCCAGCAAAAAACGTGAAGCCATACCTCGCATCAAAGCCTGCTGATGCCACCACACCAGCCAGTGACTCTGCAAGTGGAAGCCAGGAAGCAAGCACCCAGACCTGAACTGCGCAGAATCACCAGAAGAAAGTGATCTGCCAAAAACAGCTCAAGAAAAGAATGGAGTTTTCTCATTTGCGCGCGTGCATGTTGCTTTTATTCTTTTGTTTTAGTTTTTGTAGTGAAGCTTTACCTGTGAATCAACCAAAGACAAATGTCTGGGTTGCTTTAGCCAAATCCGCAGGCTCCGATACCATCTGTCTATCTGACACAAGCCCTGACAAACCTTTTTCAACCTGTTTAGTTGGAGTACCTCTTCCAGAAGGTTTTGATAATATTACTCTTGATAAGTATTGGCCATATGACGATCATCATGTATCTCCAACTCCCAGCCATAGACACCAAACTTATATTGATAATTCTAAAATTGATAAATCTGACCTTCAAGAGCTAGAAATCCTAGGTTCGTTAACTATGGATACCTGCTATTTCTTTCACTTTCAAGGAGAAAACGGTCCCCATTTAAATGTTACCCCATATCACCCAGCTTATAGCAATGTAACTTCTTGGTGTAGTCAAGTTAAGCTTCTTATATATGACGAAGCTCATGCAGATCGTTTTAGCAAACTTCCTATTCGATTCCCCAGAGGAATTTGGCTCATCTGTGGAGACAGGGCCTGGCAAGGTATACCTTCAAAAATAGATGGTGGCCCTTGTGCTCTGGGACAACTTACAATTATTGCTCCCAGTGTCAAAGAGGTAATCAAAAAGAAAAGCAGAAAGATCAGATCTTCCTGGGGACATCAGTACGATAGTGACTGTGATAGTGACTTCCACCCTTGGAACTCTGGAAAATCAATTGTTGCAAGCATTTTTCTACCTCAGTTAAGCTCCTCAATTGCTTTAAAACAGTTAAACAAGTTGGGATGTTGGCTCAGCAAGGAGGTAAATGCCACCTCTACTATGATCAGTGATCTGTTAACCGATGAAGAGGCAGTCAGACATGCCACTTTACAAAATAGAGCTGCCGTTGATTATCTTTTATTAGCACATGGGCACGGCTGTGAAGATTTTGAAGGATTATGCTGTATGAACTTATCCGATCATTCTGTTTCCATTCACAAACAGCTACAAAACCTAAAGGATCTAGCTAACCAAATTAGAACAGATGACCCGTCTTGGCTGGACAGTTTGTTTGATGATTGGAGCTTTGCACCTTGGCTAAGGGAACTCTGTAAAATAGGCTTGATTATTCTAGTAGTAATAATTATAGTTTTAGTAGCAGTACCTTGTATGCTTCAGTGTGTGCAAAAAATAACGAGTAGGACTGTATCTAATATCTTAGTTGTTCATCAGAACGGGGGAGATGTTGGGGAAGATGAAACAGGAAAGCCTTATAAATATGATTGCCTAACAAAAGATTCTGGGAATATGAAAACTGTGAGCGACATCGAAATGAAGGCCATCTTTGAGATATAGAGTCTTAGTTACTGAACAACTGGAAAACAATGGTATAGCCGGCTGAAGGTAATCCCCTCTTGATTGAACAATACCCTCTGCTTGCAGACAGGTCCAAGGGTCAGAGCAGACCCTACTAGCTCAGCAGAAGGGGTCCAAAGAGTAGTTTTTAGAAGTTAAAATGTAACACTCTATGGTAATGTAAGAACTCTTATAGGCTGTATGTAAATGCTATAGGATTTGTACCTTGTATTAGATTGGCTACTGAGAATTAGAATATTCACTACAGAAGATGATTTATTGTATTGTAACAAGCTCCTCGCTCTCTTAACTCCTCTCCTCTTAGTAATGCTCTTCTCCTCTTAGTAACGCTCTTAGTAACTCTCTTAGTAGCTCTCTTAGTAATGCTCTTCTCCTCTTAGTAGCTCTCTTAGTAACTCTCTTGCTCTTCTTCTTCCTCTTAATTCAGCTCTCCTCTTAGTTTGTCTCTCTTGCTCTTTACACTCTTAGCTCTCAGCCTCTTGCTCTAGCTCTCTCGCTCACTCTCTCTCCCTCTCTTACACCTTGGGCCTGCTTGGAGCTGCAGCTGGCAGCTCTAAGCAGTGCCCCTGTACCCACGCCCTCTGCAATAAACTGCATGCTCCAAAGACCTGCTTATAGAGATCTCTCGTCGCCGTCCATCTCCAGCCGGGCCCGACCGAACCCACACCCTCATCACCATCATCGCCATCAATTTCGACATTTGTGATGCTGGGGAACTACAAGGAAGCCTGGCTCCTCTGTGACACCACCACAGAAGCTCAGGGGAGCCCTGGAGACCGTGCTGATGCTATTGAACCTGATGCAACCCTGCCTCCTCTGTGACACCACAGAAGCTCTTGGAGCCCTGGAGACCGTGGTGATGCTATGGAACCTGATGCAACCCTGCCTCCTCTGTGACACCACAGAACCTCTGGGAGCCCTGGAGACCGTGCTGATGCTATGGAACCTGATGCAACCCTGCCTCCACTGTGACACCACAGAAGCTCAGGGAGCCCTGGAGACTGTGGTGATGCTATGGAACCTGATGCAACCCTGCCTCCACTGTGACACCACAGAACCTCTGGGAGCCCTGGAGACCGTGCTGATGCTATGGAACCTGATGCAACCCTGCCTCCACTGTGACACCACAGAAGCTCGGGGAGCTCTGCAGACCGTGGGGATGCTGGCGAAGCTGACGGAACCCTGGGCACCACAGTGACGCTATGGAACCTGGTGGAACCGAGGGGCCACAGTGACACTGTGGGGCCTTTTGGAAGCAACAGGACCCTGGTGGGAAGCCACGGGATGATTAATCCTGCACGAACCTGCTCCAGGTGGGCTCCTCTCTCCCGGCTTCCACAGGTGCTGCTAGGATCCCACTCCGGCACTGGCTTGGCACGGGCTCACGGCTTCCTTTGGCAATGGCTCTGCTCCAGGATGGCATGCTGCAGAGAATGCAGGTAGATTTTGTGCTCACTCCTGGCATGCAGCTGGACAATAAAGCCTGATCCAGCCCCCCCTCAGCATATGTCCGGCTCTGGCATTGGGGCGGGGCAACTTTGGGAGCAGCCCCAGCCCTGCTCCTGCTCCCGGCTGGGCACCCAGCTGCTGGGACACAGGTGTGTCCTGATGCCACCGTCTACTCCTTTGAGAAGGGGAGGACAGAGTGCATCAGGGAGTTTGGTGTGGCTTACATGCGGCAAGGAGAAGGTGCAGCCCCAAACTGGCTTTCACTTCTAGAACCTTTTGCTATTGCGGGAGCAGCTGCTGGAGCTTTTCAACCGAGCTGCAAGAGTGAAAAGTGTGATGGCATGTCTATCTGAGAAGGAAGGTTCGGTGCCGCAGCCTGTTGTGCACAATTTATATGCTGATAAGAGAAGGGGGTGCTTTTGGAACGTTTTCCTTCCTGACACTTCTGTCTCTGTGAGCTTTAGCTGCTTGGACTCAGGGATACCGAAGGTGTGTGAAAGTGACTGGGATGCGAGAATCATGTTGCACAGGGAACAGGGAAGGTCAGCAAATGTTTCCTGTCCTGGCACATCTCTCAGTCTGAACTGCAGCTGCAGATGCTTCACTTCCGCCAAGGACTCTGCCACCTTGAGAGAAGGATGCGCTCTATGGAGTTGAGAAAGAAAGTGCGTCTCACTAGCTTCTTTCCTCTACTTCATAGACAGCAAAGGGGCTATGAAAGGCAGCACTGGCTTTTTGTTCTAGGACTTCTTCTTTACAAGCAGCTGCTGGATGTTTGGAAGGGGGTTTGGGATATGCAAAAATGAGAGGCTAAGATGGTAAGAGGGTAAGATGGAAGTCATCTGGCAAAAGCAGAGCTCACAAAAGGGCCAGCTGAGAAAGCTCTTGCTGCCTACAACTTCAACTGCACCCCTCAAAGCAGCAGCACACACGCTGCTCTCGGCACTTTCCTTCTCAGCTCTACGCACCATCCTAAGCCTTGCCTCTCCCACACTCAGGATCCAAAGACAACGGCACCAGGGACTGCTCACACACTAAAGGCACCAGGACAAAAGGCTCACCAGCTTGGCCTTTGCATTCCCGCTGACAGCTCCACAGCTTGAACCCAGAGAACTGCCTGCTGCCAACAGCCTTTCCAATCACTCTGAGCACCTCATGACAAGGAGTGTGGGGAATGAATCTCCAGCAGCCTCCTGCCCCAGGCTGTCCCCCGGGAGCAGCCCTGCTCCAGGCCGTGACTGCCACCTGCACAGCCAAAGGACCCAGAGCCGGTGTTACACACCACGGCTGTGCCTGGCACAGAGACACCAGTGGCCACACAAGTGGCCATGGCACTGTCCACACACAGTCCCTGCTGCTGCTCCCCCAGCCGCTGGCACCAACTCCCAGCCACCCACTCCTAAAGCCACGGGGCCCACTGGGACACTGCGGGGGCTCGTGGAAGCCAGCGGCCATTGTGACACAGCGGGGCTGCACAGAGCCCACGGTGCTTTGTGACCCGTGGCTCCCAGGAGAGCCTTTGTTGTTGGGGAAGATGAAACAGGAAAGCCTTATAAATATGATTACCTAACAAAAGATTCTGGGAATATGAAAACTGTGAGCGACATCGAAATGAAGGCCATCTTTGAGATATAGAGTCTTAGTTACTGAACAACTGGAAAACAATGGTATAGCCGGCTGAAGGTAATCCCCTCTTGATTGAACAATACCCTCTGCTTGCAGACAGGTCCAAGGGTCAGAGCAGACCCTACTAGCTCAGCAGAAGGGGTCCAAAGAGTAGTTTTTAGAAGTTAAAATGTAACACTCTATGGTAATGTAAGAACTCTTATAGGCTGTATGTAAATGCTATAGGATTTGTACCTTGTATTAGATTGGCTACTGAGAATTAGAATATTCACTACAGAAGATGATTTATTGTATTGTAACAAGCTCCTCGCTCTCTTAACTCCTCTCCTCTTAGTAATGCTCTTCTCCTCTTAGTAACGCTCTTAGTAACTCTCTTAGTAGCTCTCTTAGTAATGCTCTTCTCCTCTTAGTAGCTCTCTTAGTAACTCTCTTGCTCTTCTTCTTCCTCTTAATTCAGCTCTCCTCTTAGTTTGTCTCTCTTGCTCTTTACACTCTTAGCTCTCAGCCTCTTGCTCTAGCTCTCTCGCTCACTCTCTCTCCCTCTCTTACACCTTGGGCCTGCTTGGAGCTGCAGCTGGCAGCTCTAAGCAGTGCCCCTGTACCCACGCCCTCTGCAATAAACTGCATGCTCCAAAGACCTGCTTATAGAGATCTCTCGTCGCCGTCCATCTCCAGCCGGGCCCGACCGAACCCACACCCTCATCACCATCATCGCCATCAATTTCGACAAACTGGCGCCCAAACGTGAGTGAAGGCCTGATTCAGCTTCTTCCACCTGTGAGAGACTTCGCCATGGACGGTAACTAAAAGACCAGTTATAGCCACCTGGAACGTGTCGTGAGCACGGCATACCGTTGCTGCGCAGCGTAAAAGCCGGAGCTCTATAACTCTGCTGAGGCAGCCCTCGAGCACGGGGAGCCGTTACTTCGTAGCAATTACCTGGAGCTCTCGGAGGGAGGAAATTGCCTGGCAGTCCTCGAGCACAGACGGCCACTGCTGCGCAGCGGTTACCTGGAGCTCTTTGAGGAAGTTTGCCGTGGTACCCCTCGAGCACGGACACGCTGCTAAGCAGTGCAGACCGGAGCTCTTAGGAGGGATCCAGCCGCGCGCCCGAGCACAGGCGGGTATTGCTCAGCACCGCCCGCGCTGGAGCTCTGAGTGGAGACACCTGCGAGGTCCCGAGCACGGAAAGCCGTTGCCAAGCGACGCCTGAAACCGGAGCTCTGAGGAGGGACCCGACAGCAGCGTCCTGAGCGCCGTGTGGAGAGCCTGGCCAGCCCCCCACGACGGACTTCTGATTAAGGACCCTGCCCCCTGCGACATCTAGGTGAGTATCATACTGGTCAATAATGGGACAAACTCACTCTGCCCATGACAGACATCTCTATAAACAACTTAAGTACTTACTAAGCTCCGGTCCAAGTCAATTACCTAAACAGGAGCTAAAAAACCTCTTAGAATGGACTCTGATTAATTTCCCAAATGCTGACCGTTCAGCCGTCTTTACAAGAGACTTCTGGGACACAGTTCGGGTTAAACTCTTTAATAATATCTCCCGCCGGGATTGGGCTGCCGCGGAGCTGGTCCCGGCTTGCAGAGCGCTCGTGGAGCTGTTTGCTGTGAAGGCGCCGCCCGCAGCAGCCACCTCGCCGGGTCCCGCTCCTGCTGCGAGCCCGCCCCTTGCCGCCGCGAGCCTGCAACCGGGCACGGCCCCCGCCCCGCCGCCGGACCTCACGGCTCCGGTACCCGCGGTCCAGCTGTCTCGTGCCGCCCCGCCCCACCCCCCCGCGGTCCCTGCACCGGTCACCCCTGCCCCACCGGACTCCACCGCCCCCCCCACCGCCCCCGTCATCTCCACCCCCACGGTCCCGTTAGTCCCTGCTGTCCCGCCTCTCGCGGCTCCGGTAGCCGCGGTCCGACTGACTCGTGCCGCCCCGCCCCCCGCCCCCGCTGTCCTGGCAGCCGTCACCCCTGTCCCACCGGACCCTACGACCCCCTCCACCGCTCCCCCCATCCCCGCCCCCCCCATCCCGTTCCTCCCTGCTGCCCCGGCTCCCGCGGTCCCCGCCCTCGGCTCCAGCGTCTTCGCGGCCCCGTCCCTCGCTCCTCCCACCCCGTCCGCCAGCGCCTTCGCGGCCCCGCCCCCCGCCGATAGCCCCGCGGGGCCAGCGGCTGCTCCCCAGCCACCTACGGGTCCTACCGCTCCCCTAGCCGCGCCTGTTATGGCTGTAGCCACCATCATAGCCGGCCCCCCGCAAAGCCAGGCGGCGACCCTTCTTCCAGCCCCCCAGGTCCCCCTCGCCGCCACCGACACGGCGCCGGTGGTGGTCAACGTCCCGTCCGCGTCCGTGGGACACGGAGCGCCCCAGCCCCGCCAGCCACCTGGTGCCGGCGCTGCAGCGCCTACACAGATGGCTGCTGCCTCTCCCGTGCCTGCCGCTGCTCCAGCCCCGTCTCCTGGCACCGCCGCGCCGGCAGCCACACCAGCCCAGCCTGCAAACTCCCAGCGGCAGCACGCCGCGGTCCAGCCGCCGACTGGCCCACCGTTCGCCATGGCCCCACCGCAACATACTCCCGCCGCCTCCACGCCGGCCCTCCCGCCTCCCGCAGCCCCGGGATCGTCTCCTGCCGACGGGACAGCCCTGCCACCTCCCGCTCTCCCCGACACACAGACAGCGGCCATCACAGTCCGCCACGTTGACCTGATGGCGTAACCCACGCACGCTCACACTTCTCCAACCACAGCACTGCTCACGGAACTAGCTCCGCCACCGCCCCTCACGGCTTTCACCTCGCCTTCAATAGAGCCACCCGCACCCCCTCGCCCGCTGCCGCGGAGCCGGTTGCTCGCGGCCCCCCCGCCTCCTCGCCCGCCACCGCGGAGATCGGCAGTGCCATCGCCGCCCCCGCCGGGGCCCTCCGGCACCGCACAGCTGTATCCCTCGGCTACCGCCGCCCAGCAACATCCCTCCGCGCAGCTCAGCCTCGCCTCACAAGCCGCAAACAGGGGGGGAACGGAGGGCAGTGGTGCAGCTCCAGTGGCAGGGAAGACGGAGAGCCGCTCTGCCCGAGCTGATGCTTTAAATCTAACACCAGGAAACCCTGAAAAGCAGCCAGATTTGTTTGCAATGAGCCCCAGAGTCCCGCCAGCGAGCGGCTGGGATCTTGCAACCCATAAGGAGAAAACGAGTTCTGAGAGTTTGTTAGCGCTACTTTCTGAATCAAAAAATCCTCCAAAGTGCTCAGATTATTCTCAATTAACAGATTGGCATGAAATAAGACTCCAAAGCTGTAAAGATGAAAGTCTATTAGCTAAGCCTGTGATAGCTAGCCAACAGCCTGACAGTCCCAAAACGTGGGTTCCCATCCCCACTCACGAAATTAAAGAACTAAGAAGGGCTGTAAGAGATAGTGGTATTTGCTCACCGTATCTTAAACAACTGCTAAAAAGTACCCTAAAAAGAACACATCAAACCCTAAAACGCATTTTAGATCAACAGAGAGGGGGAGAAGTCCAGGATACACCTCAAAGGAGGTTGAACAAGGCTTTGTATGTTTACAATTTTTTGAATAGCTCTGCAGAAGAGCCTGATCCCCCCATTTATAGACATTTTTTGAACAACAAAAAAGCAAAACTGAAAGAGCGCCCCCCAGTTTTGATTAAAAATCTAGACTCAGGAAAAATAGAAGGACCATACAATCTTATAATGTGGGGGAAGGGGTTTGCATGTGTTTCCACAGGTGAAGGAATCAAGTGGGTTCCAGCAAAAAACGTGAAGCCATACCTCGCATCAAAGCCTGCTGATGCCACCACACCAGCCAGTGACTCTGCAAGTGGAAGCCAGGAAGCAAGCACCCAGACCTGAACTGCGCAGAATCACCAGAAGAAAGTGATCTGCCAAAAACAGCTCAAGAAAAGAATGGAGTTTTCTCATTTGCGCGCGTGCATGTTGCTTTTATTCTTTTGTTTTAGTTTTTGTAGTGAAGCTTTACCTGTGAATCAACCAAAGACAAATGTCTGGGTTGCTTTAGCCAAATCCGCAGGCTCCGATACCATCTGTCTATCTGACACAAGCCCTGACAAACCTTTTTCAACCTGTTTAGTTGGAGTACCTCTTCCAGAAGGTTTTGATAATATTACTCTTGATAAGTATTGGCCATATGACGATCATCATGTATCTCCAACTCCCAGCCATAGACACCAAACTTATATTGATAATTCTAAAATTGATAAATCTGACCTTCAAGAGCTAGAAATCCTAGGTTCGTTAACTATGGATACCTGCTATTTCTTTCACTTTCAAGGAGAAAACGGTCCCCATTTAAATGTTACCCCATATCACCCAGCTTATAGCAATGTAACTTCTTGGTGTAGTCAAGTTAAGCTTCTTATATATGACGAACCTCATGCAGATCGTTTTAGCAAACTTCCTATTCGATTCCCCAGAGGAATTTGGCTCATCTGTGGAGACAGGGCCTGGCAAGGTATACCTTCAAAAATAGATGGTGGCCCTTGTGCTCTGGGACAACTTACAATTATTGCTCCCAGTGTCAAAGAGGTAATCAAAAAGAAAAGCAGAAAGATCAGATCTTCCTGGGGACATCAGTACGATAGTGACTGTGATAGTGACTTCCACCCTTGGAACTCTGGAAAATCAATTGTTGCAAGCATTTTTCTACCTCAGTTAAGCTCCTCAATTGCTTTAAAACAGTTAAACAAGTTGGGATGTTGGCTCAGCAAGGAGGTAAATGCCACCTCTACTATGATCAGTGATCTGTTAACCGATGAAGAGGCAGTCAGACATGCCACTTTACAAAATAGAGCTGCCGTTGATTATCTTTTATTAGCACATGGGCACGGCTGTGAAGATTTTGAAGGATTATGCTGTATGAACTTATCCGATCATTCTGTTTCCATTCACAAACAGCTACAAAACCTAAAGGATCTAGCTAACCAAATTAGAACAGATGACCCGTCTTGGCTGGACAGTTTGTTTGATGATTGGAGCTTTGCACCTTGGCTAAGGGAACTCTGTAAAATAGGCTTGATTATTCTAGTAGTAATAATTATAGTTTTAGTAGCAGTACCTTGTATGCTTCAGTGTGTGCAAAAAATAACGAGTAGGACTGTATCTAATATCTTAGTTGTTCATCAGAACGGGGGAGATGTTGGGGAAGATGAAACAGGAAAGCCTTATAAATATGATTGCCTAACAAAAGATTCTGGGAATATGAAAACTGTGAGCGACATCGAAATGAAGGCCATCTTTGAGATATAGAGTCTTAGTTACTGAACAACTGGAAAACAATGGTATAGCCGGCTGAAGGTAATCCCCTCTTGATTGAACAATACCCTCTGCTTGCAGACAGGTCCAAGGGTCAGAGCAGACCCTACTAGCTCAGCAGAAGGGGTCCAAAGAGTAGTTTTTAGAAGTTAAAATGTAACACTATGGTAATGTAAGAACTCTTATAGGCTGTATGTAAATGCTATAGGATTTGTACCTTGTATTAGATTGGCTACTGAGAATTAGAATATTCACTACAGAAGATGATTTATTGTATTGTAACAAGCTCCTCGCTCTCTTAACTCCTCTCCTCTTAGTAATGCTCTTCTCCTCTTAGTAACGCTCTTAGTAACTCTCTTAGTAGCTCTCTTAGTAATGCTCTTCTCCTCTTAGTAGCTCTCTTAGTAACTCTCTTGCTCTTCTTCTTCCTCTTAATTCAGCTCTCCTCTTAGTTTGTCTCTCTTGCTCTTTACACTCTTAGCTCTCAGCCTCTTGCTCTAGCTCTCTCGCTCACTCTCTCTCCCTCTCTTACACCTTGGGCCTGCTTGGAGCTGCAGCTGGCAGCTCTAAGCAGTGCCCCTGTACCCACGCCCTCTGCAATAAACTGCATGCTCCAAAGACCTGCTTATAGAGATCTCTCGTCGCCGTCCATCTCCAGCCGGGCCCGACCGAACCCACACCCTCATCACCATCATCGCCATCAATTTCGACATTTGTGATGCTGGGGAACTACAAGGAAGCCTGGCTCCTCTGTGACACCACCACAGAAGCTCAGGGGAGCCCTGGAGACCGTGCTGATGCTATTGAACCTGATGCAACCCTGCCTCCTCTGTGACACCACAGAAGCTCTTGGAGCCCTGGAGACCGTGGTGATGCTATGGAACCTGATGCAACCCTGCCTCCTCTGTGACACCACAGAACCTCTGGGAGCCCTGGAGACCGTGCTGATGCTATGGAACCTGATGCAACCCTGCCTCCACTGTGACACCACAGAAGCTCAGGGAGCCCTGGAGACTGTGGTGATGCTATGGAACCTGATGCAACCCTGCCTCCACTGTGACACCACAGAACCTCTGGGAGCCCTGGAGACCGTGCTGATGCTATGGAACCTGATGCAACCCTGCCTCCACTGTGACACCACAGAAGCTCGGGGAGCTCTGCAGACCGTGGGGATGCTGGCGAAGCTGACGGAACCCTGGGCACCACAGTGACGCTATGGAACCTGGTGGAACCGAGGGGCCACAGTGACGCTGTGGGGCCTTTTGGAAGCAACAGGACCCTGGTGGGAAGCCACGGGATGATTAATCCTGCACGAACCTGCTCCAGGTGGGCTCCTCTCTCCCGGCTTCCACAGGTGCTGCTAGGATCCCACTCCGGCACTGGCTTGGCACGGGCTCACGGCTTCCTTTGGCAATGGCTCTGCTCCAGGATGGCATGCTGCAGAGAATGCAGGTAGATTTTGTGCTCACTCCTGGCATGCAGCTGGACAATAAAGCCTGATCCAGCCCCCCCTCAGCATATGTCCGGCTCTGGCATTGGGGCGGGGCAACTTTGGGAGCAGCCCCAGCCCTGCTCCTGCTCCCGGCTGGGCACCCAGCTGCTGGGACACAGGTGTGTCCTGATGCCACCGTCTACTCCTTTGAGAAGGGGAGGACAGAGTGCATCAGGGAGTTTGGTGTGGCTTACATGCGGCAAGGAGAAGGTGCAGCCCCAAACTGGCTTTCACTTCTAGAACCTTTTGCTATTGCGGGAGCAGCTGCTGGAGCTTTTCAACCGAGCTGCAAGAGTGAAAAGTGTGATGGCATGTCTATCTGAGAAGGAAGGTTCGGTGCCGCAGCCTGTTGTGCACAATTTATATGCTGATAAGAGAAGGGGGTGCTTTTGCAACGTTTTCCTTCCTGACACTTCTGTCTCTGTGAGCTTTAGCTGCTTGGACTCAGGGATACCGAAGGTATGTGAAAGTGACTGGGATGCGAGAATCATGTTGCACAGGGAACAGGGAAGGTCAGCAAATGTTTCCTGTCCTGGCACATCTCTCAGTCTGAACTGCAGCTGCAGATGCTTCACTTCCGCCAAGGACTCTGCCACCTTGAGAGAAGGATGCGCTCTATGGAGTTGAGAAAGAAAGTGCGTCTCACTAGCTTCTTTCCTCTACTTCATAGACAGCAAAGGGGCTATGAAAGGCAGCACTGGCTTTTTGTTCTAGGACTTCTTCTTTACAAGCAGCTGCTGGATGTTTGGAAGGGGGTTTGGGATATGCAAAAATGAGAGGCTAAGATGGTAAGAGGGTAAGATGGAAGTCATCTGGCAAAAGCAGAGCTCACAAAAGGGCCAGCTGAGAAAGCTCTTGCTGCCTACAACTTCAACTGCACCCCTCAAAGCAGCAGCACACACGCTGCTCTCGGCACTTTCCTTCTCAGCTCTACGCACCATCCTAAGCCTTGCCTCTCCCACACTCAGGATCCAAAGACAACGGCACCAGGGACTGCTCACACACTAAAGGCACCAGGACAAAAGGCTCACCAGCTTGGCCTTTGCATTCCCGCTGACAGCTCCACAGCTTGAACCCAGAGAACTGCCTGCTGCCAACAGCCTTTCCAATCACTCTGAGCACCTCATGACAAGGAGTGTGGGGAATGAATCTCCAGCAGCCTCCTGCCCCAGGCTGTCCCCCGGGAGCAGCCCTGCTCCAGGCCGTGACTGCCACCTGCACAGCCAAAGGACCCAGAGCCGGTGTTACACACCACGGCTGTGCCTGGCACAGAGACACCAGTGGCCACACAAGTGGCCATGGCACTGTCCACACACAGTCCCTGCTGCTGCTCCCCCAGCCGCTGGCACCAACTCCCAGCCACCCACTCCTAAAGCCACGGGGCCCACTGGGACACTGCGGGGGCTCGTGGAAGCCAGCGGCCATTGTGACACAGCGGGGCTGCACAGAGCCCACGGTGCTTTGTGACCCGTGGCTCCCAGGAGAGCCTTTGTGATGCTGGGGAACTACAAGGAAGCCTGGCTCCTCTGTGACACCACCACAGAAGCTCAGGGGAGCCCTGGAGACCGTGCTGATGCTATTGAACCTGATGCAACCCTGCCTCCTCTGTGACACCACAGAAGCTCTTGGAACCCTGGAGACCGTGGTGATGCTATGGAACCTGATGCAACCCTGCCTCCTCTGTGACACCACAGAACCTCTGGGAGCCCTGGAGACCGTGCTGATGCTATGGAACCTGATGCAACCCTGCCTCCACTGTGACACCACAGAAGCTCAGGGAGCCCTGGAGACTGTGGTGATGCTATGGAACCTGATGCAACCCTGCCTCCACTGTGACACCACAGAACCTCTGGGAGCCCTGGAGACCGTGCTGATGCTATGGAACCTGATGCAACCCTGCCTCCACTGTGACACCACAGAAGCTCGGGGAGCTCTGCAGACCGTGGGGATGCTGGCGAAGCTGACGGAACCCTGGGCACCACAGTGACGCTATGGAACCTGGTGGAACCGAGGGGCCACAGTGACACTGTGGGGCCTTTTGGAAGCAACAGGACCCTGGTGGGAAGCCACGGGATGATTAATCCTGCACGAACCTGCTCCAGGTGGGCTCCTCTCTCCCGGCTTCCACAGGTGCTGCTAGGATCCCACTCCGGCACTGGCTTGGCACGGGCTCACGGCTTCCTTTGGCAATGGCTCTGCTCCAGGATGGCATGCTGCAGAGAATGCAGGTAGATTTTGTGCTCACTCCTGGCATGCAGCTGGACAATAAAGCCTGATCCAGCCCCCCCTCAGCATATGTCCGGCTCTGGCATTGGGGCGGGGCAACTTTGGGAGCAGCCCCAGCCCTGCTCCTGCTCCCAGCTGGGCACCCAGCTGCTGGGACACAGGTGTGTCCTGATGCCACCGTCTACTCCTTTGAGAAGGGGAGGACAGAGTGCATCAGGGAGTTTGGTGTGGCTTACATGCGGCAAGGAGAAGGTGCAGCCCCAAACTGGCTTTCACTTCTAGAACCTTTTGCTATTGCGGGAGCAGCTGCTGGAGCTTTTCAACCGAGCTGCAAGAGTGAAAAGTGTGATGGCATGTCTATCTGAGAAGGAAGGTTCGGTGCCGCAGCCTGTTGTGCACAATTTATATGCTGATAAGAGAAGGGGGTGCTTTTGCAACGTTTTCCTTCCTGACACTTCTGTCTCTGTGAGCTTTAGCTGCTTGGACTCAGGGATACCGAAGGTATGTGAAAGTGACTGGGATGCGAGAATCATGTTGCACAGGGAACAGGGAAGGTCAGCAAATGTTTCCTGTCCTGGCACATCTCTCAGTCTGAACTGCAGCTGCAGATGCTTCACTTCCGCCAAGGACTCTGCCACCTTGAGAGAAGGATGCGCTCTATGGAGTTGAGAAAGAAAGTGCGTCTCACTAGCTTCTTTCCTCTACTTCATAGACAGCAAAGGGGCTATGAAAGGCAGCACTGGCTTTTTGTTCTAGGACTTCTTCTTTACAAGCAGCTGCTGGATGTTTGGAAGGGGGTTTGGGATATGCAAAAATGAGAGGCTAAGATGGTAAGAGGGTAAGATGGAAGTCATCTGGCAAAAGCAGAGCTCACAAAAGGGCCAGCTGAGAAAGCTCTTGCTGCCTACAACTTCAACTGCACCCCTCAAAGCAGCAGCACACACGCTGCTCTCGGCACTTTCCTTCTCAGCTCTACGCACCATCCTAAGCCTTGCCTCTCCCACACTCAGGATCCAAAGACAACGGCACCAGGGACTGCTCACACACTAAAGGCACCAGGACAAAAGGCTCACCAGCTTGGCCTTTGCATTCCCGCTGACAGCTCCACAGCTTGAACCCAGAGAACTGCCTGCTGCCAACAGCCTTTCCAATCACTCTGAGCACCTCATGACAAGGAGTGTGGGGAATGAATCTCCAGCAGCCTCCTGCCCCAGGCTGTCCCCCGGGAGCAGCCCTGCTCCAGGCCGTGACTGCCACCTGCACAGCCAAAGGACCCAGAGCCGGTGTTACACACCACGGCTGTGCCTGGCACAGAGACACCAGTGGCCACACAAGTGGCCATGGCACTGTCCACACACAGTCCCTGCTGCTGCTCCCCCAGCCGCTGGCACCAACTCCCAGCCACCCACTCCTAAAGCTACGGGGCCCACTGGGACACTGCGGGGGCTCGTGGAAGCCAGCGGCCATTGTGACACAGCGGGGCTGCACAGAGCCCACGGTGCTTTGTGACCCGTGGCTCCCAGGAGAGCCTTTGTGATGCTGGGGAACTACAAGGAAGCCTGGCTCCTCTGTGACACCACCACAGAAGCTCAGGGGAGCCCTGGAGACCGTGCTGATGCTATGGAACCTGATGCAACCCTGCCTCCTCTGTGACACCACAGAACCTCTGGGAGCCCTGGAGACCGTGGTGATGCTATGGAACCTGATGCAACCCTGCCTCCACTGTGACACCACAGAAGCTCAGGGAGCCCTGGAGACTGTGGTGATGCTATGGAACCTGATGCAACCCTGCCTCCACTGTGACACCACAGAACCTCTGGGAGCCCTGGAGACCGTGCTGATGCTATGGAACCTGATGCAACCCTGCCTCCACTGTGACACCACAGAAGCTCGGGGAGCTCTGCAGACCGTGGGGATGCTGGCGAAGCTGACGGAACCCTGGGCACCACAGTGACGCTATGGAACCTGGTGGAACCGAGGGGCCACAGTGACACTGTGGGGCCTTTTGGAAGCAACAGGACCCTGGTGGGAAGCCACGGGATGATTAATCCTGCACGAACCTGCTCCAGGTGGGCTCCTCTCTCCCGGCTTCCACAGGTGCTGCTAGGATCCCACTCCGGCACTGGCTTGGCACGGGCTCACGGCTTCCTTTGGCAATGGCTCTGCTCCAGGATGGCATGCTGCAGAGAATGCAGGTAGATTTTGTGCTCACTCCTGGCATGCAGCTGGACAATAAAGCCTGATCCAGCCCCCCCTCAGCATATGTCCGGCTCTGGCATTGGGGCGGGGCAACTTTGGGAGCAGCCCCAGCCCTGCTCCTGCTCCCGGCTGGGCACCCAGCTGCTGGGACACAGGTGTGTCCTGATGCCACCGTCTACTCCTTTGAGAAGGGGAGGACAGAGTGCATCAGGGAGTTTGGTGTGGCTTACATGCGGCAAGGAGAAGGTGCAGCCCCAAACTGGCTTTCACTTCTAGAACCTTTTGCTATTGCGGGAGCAGCTGCTGGAGCTTTTCAACCGAGCTGCAAGAGTGAAAAGTGTGATGGCATGTCTATCTGAGAAGAAAGGTTCGGTGCCGCAGCCTGTTGTGCACAATTTATATGCTGATAAGAGAAGGGGGTGCTTTTGCAACGTTTTCCTTCCTGACACTTCTGTCTCTGTGAGCTTTAGCTGCTTGGACTCAGGGATACCGAAGGTATGTGAAAGTGACTGGGATGCGAGAATCATGTTGCACAGGGAACAGGGAAGGTCAGCAAATGTTTCCTGTCCTGGCACATCTCTCAGTCTGAACTGCAGCTGCAGATGCTTCACTTCCGCCAAGGACTCTGCCACCTTGAGAGAAGGATGCGCTCTATGGAGTTGAGAAAGAAAGTGCGTCTCACTAGCTTCTTTCCTCTACTTCATAGACAGCAAAGGGGCTATGAAAGGCAGCACTGGCTTTTTGTTCTAGGACTTCTTCTTTACAAGCAGCTGCTGGATGTTTGGAAGGGGGTTTGGGATATGCAAAAATGAGAGGCTAAGATGGTAAGAAGGTAAGATGGAAGTCATCTGGCAAAAGCAGAGCTCACAAAAGGGCCAGCTGAGAAAGCTCTTGCTGCCTACAACTTCAACTGCACCCCTCAAAGCAGCAGCACACACGCTGCTCTCGGCACTTTCCTTCTCAGCTCTACGCACCATCCTAAGCCTTGCCTCTCCCACACTCAGGATCCAAAGACAACGGCACCAGGGACTGCTCACACACTAAAGGCACCAGGACAAAAGGCTCACCAGCTTGGCCTTTGCATTCCCGCTGACAGCTCCACAGCTTGAACCCAGAGAACTGCCTGCTGCCAACAGCCTTTCCAATCACTCTGAGCACCTCATGACAAGGAGTGTGGGGAATGAATCTCCAGCAGCCTCCTGCCCCAGGCTGTCCCCCGGGAGCAGCCCTGCTCCAGGCCGTGACTGCCACCTGCACAGCCAAAGGACCCAGAGCCGGTGTTACACACCACGGCTGTGCCTGGCACAGAGACACCAGTGGCCACACAAGTGGCCATGGCACTGTCCACACACAGTCCCTGCTGCTGCTCCCCCAGCCGCTGGCACCAACTCCCAGCCACCCACTCCTAAAGCCACGGGGCCCACTGGGACACTGCGGGGGCTCGTGGAAGCCAGCGGCCATTGTGACACAGCGGGGCTGCACAGAGCCCACGGTGCTTTGTGACCCGTGGCTCCCAGGAGAGCCTTTGTGATGCTGGGGAACTACAAGGAAGCCTGGCTCCTCTGTGACACCACCACAGAAGCTCAGGGGAGCCCTGGAGACCGTGCTGATGCTATGGAACCTGATGCAACCCTGCCTCCTCTGTGACACCACAGAAGCTCTTGGAGCCCTGGAGACCGTGGTGATGCTATGGAACCTGATGCAACCCTGCCTCCTCTGTGACACCACAGAACCTCTGGGAGCTCTGGAGACCGTGCTGATGCTATGGAACCTGATGCAACCCTGCCTCCACTGTGACACCACAGAAGCTCAGGGAGCCCTGGAGACTGTGGTGATGCTATGGAACCTGATGCAACCCTGCCTCCACTGTGACACCACAGAACCTCTGGGAGCCCTGGAGACCGTGCTGATGCTATGGAACCTGATGCAACCCTGCCTCCACTGTGACACCACAGAAGCTCGGGGAGCTCTGCAGACCGTGGGGATGCTGGCGAAGCTGACGGAACCCTGGGCACCACAGTGACGCTATGGAACCTGGTGGAACCGAGGGGCCACAGTGACACTGTGGGGCCTTTTGGAAGCAACAGGACCCTGGTGGGAAGCCACGGGATGATTAATCCTGCACGAACCTGCTCCAGGTGGGCTCCTCTCTCCCGGCTTCCACAGGTGCTGCTAGGATCCCACTCCGGCACTGGCTTGGCACGGGCTGACGGCTTCCTTTGGCAATGGCTCTGCTCCAGGATGGCATGCTGCAGAGAATGCAGGTAGATTTTGTGCTCACTCCTGGCATGCAGCTGGACAATAAAGCCTGATCCAGCCCCCCCTCAGCATATGTCCGGCTCTGGCATTGGGGCGGGGCAACTTTGGGAGCAGCCCCAGCCCTGTTCCTGCTCCCGGCTGGGCACCCAGCTGCTGGGACACAGGTGTGTCCTGATGCCACCGTCTACTCCTTTGAGAAGGGGAGGACAGAGTGCATCAGGGAGTTTGGTGTGGCTTACATGCGGCAAGGAGAAGGTGCAGCCCCAAACTGGCTTTCACTTCTAGAACCTTTTGCTATTGCGGGAGCAGCTGCTGGAGCTTTTCAACCGAGCTGCAAGAGTGAAAAGTGTGATGGCATGTCTATCTGAGAAGGAAGGTTCGGTGCCGCAGCCTGTTGTGCACAATTTATATGCTGATAAGAGAAGGGGGTGCTTTTGGAACGTTTCCCTTCCTGACACTTCTGTCTCTGTGAGCTTTAGCTGCTTGGACTCAGGGATACCGAAGGTATGTGAAAGTGACTGGGATGCGAGAATCATGTTGCACAGGGAACAGGGAAGGTCAGCAAATGTTTCCTGTCCTGGCACATCTCTCAGTCTGAACTGCAGCTGCAGATGCTTCACTTCCGCCAAGGACTCTGCCACCTTGAGAGAAGGATGCGCTCTATGGAGTTGAGAAAGAAAGTGCGTCTCACTAGCTTCTTTCCTCTACTTCATAGACAGCAAAGGGGCTATGAAAGGCAGCACTGGCTTTTTGTTCTAGGACTTCTTCTTTACAAGCAGCTGCTGGATGTTTGGAAGGGGGTTTGGGATATGCAAAAATGAGAGGCTAAGATGGTAAGAGGGTAAGATGGAAGTCATCTGGCAAAAGCAGAGCTCACAAAAGGGCCAGCTGAGAAAGCTCTTGCTGCCTACAACTTCAACTGCACCCCTCAAAGCAGCAGCACACACGCTGCTCTCGGCACTTTCCTTCTCAGCTCTACGCACCATCCTAAGCCTTGCCTCTCCCACACTCAGGATCCAAAGACAACGGCACCAGGGACTGCTCACACACTAAAGGCACCAGGACAAAAGGCTCACCAGCTTGGCCTTTGCATTCCCGCTGACAGCTCCACAGCTTGAACCCAGAGAACTGCCTGCTGCCAACAGCCTTTCCAATCACTCTGAGCACCTCATGACAAGGAGTGTGGGGAATGAATCTCCAGCAGCCTCCTGCCCCAGGCTGTCCCCCGGGAGCAGCCCTGCTCCAGGCCGTGACTGCCACCTGCACAGCCAAAGGACCCAGAGCCGGTGTTACACACCACGGCTGTGCCTGGCACAGAGACACCAGTGGCCACACAAGTGGCCATGGCACTGTCCACACACAGTCCCTGCTGCTGCTCCCCCAGCCGCTGGCACCAACTCCCAGCCACCCACTCCTAAAGCTACGGGGCCCACTGGGACACTGCGGGGGCTCGTGGACGCCAGCGGCCATTGTGACACAGCGGGGCTGCACAGAGCCCACGGTGCTTTGTGACCCGTGGCTCCCAGGAGAGCCTTTGTGATGCTGGGGAACTACAAGGAAGCCTGGCTCCTCTGTGACACCACCACAGAAGCTCAGGGGAGCCCTGGAGACCGTGCTGATGCTATTGAACCTGATGCAACCCTGCCTCCTCTGTGACACCACAGAACCTCTGGGAGCCCTGGAGACCGTGCTGATGCTATGGAACCTGATGCAACCCTGCCTCCTCTGTGACACCACAGAACCTCTGGGAGCCCTGGAGACCGTGCTGATGCTATGGAACCTGATGCAACCCTGCCTCCACTGTGACACCACAGAAGCTCAGGGAGCCCTGGAGACTGTGGTGATGCTATGGAACCTGATGCAACCCTGCCTCCACTGTGACACCACAGAACCTCTGGGAGCCCTGGAGACCGTGCTGATGCTATGGAACCTGATGCAACCCTGCCTCCACTGTGACACCACAGAAGCTCGGGGAGCTCTGCAGACCGTGGGGATGCTGGCGAAGCTGACGGAACCCTGGGCACCACAGTGACGCTATGGAACCTGGTGGAACCGAGGGGCCACAGTGACGCTGTGGGGCCTTTTGGAAGCAACAGGACCCTGGTGGGAAGCCACGGGATGATTAATCCTGCACGAACCTGCTCCAGGTGGGCTCCTCTCTCCCGGCTTCCACAGGTGCTGCTAGGATCCCACTCCGGCACTGGCTTGGCACGGGCTCACGGCTTCCTTTGGCAATGGCTCTGCTCCAGGATGGCATGCTGCAGAGAATGCAGGTAGATTTTGTGCTCACTCCTGGCATGCAGCTGGACAATAAAGCCTGATCCAGCCCCCCCTCAGCATATGTCCGGCTCTGGCATTGGGGCGGGGCAACTTTGGGAGCAGCCCCAGCCCTGCTCCTGCTCCCGGCTGGGCACCCAGCTGCTGGGACACAGGTGTGTCCTGATGCCACCGTCTACTCCTTTGAGAAGGGGAGGACAGAGTGCATCAGGGAGTTTGGTGTGGCTTACATGCGGCAAGGAGAAGGTGCAGCCCCAAACTGGCTTTCACTTCTAGAACCTTTTGCTATTGCGGGAGCAGCTGCTGGAGCTTTTCAACCGAGCTGCAAGAGTGAAAAGTGTGATGGCATGTCTATCTGAGAAGGAAGGTTCGGTGCCGCAGCCTGTTGTGCACAATTTATATGCTGATAAGAGAAGGGGGTGCTTTTGGAACGTTTTCCTTCCTGACACTTCTGTCTCTGTGAGCTTTAGCTGCTTGGACTCAGGGATACCGAAGGTATGTGAAAGTGACTGGGATGCGAGAATCATGTTGCACAGGGAACAGGGAAGGTCAGCAAATGTTTCCTGTCCTGGCACATCTCTCAGTCTGAACTGCAGCTGCAGATGCTTCACTTCCGCCAAGGACTCTGCCACCTTGAGAGAAGGATGCGCTCTATGGAGTTGAGAAAGAAAGTGCGTCTCACTAGCTTCTTTCCTCTACTTCATAGACAGCAAAGGGGCTATGAAAGGCAGCACTGGCTTTTTGTTCTAGGACTTCTTCTTTACAAGCAGCTGCTGGATGTTTGGAAGGGGGTTTGGGATATGCAAAAATGAGAGGCTAAGATGGTAAGAGGGTAAGATGGAAGTCATCTGGCAAAAGCAGAGCTCACAAAAGGGCCAGCTGAGAAAGCTCTTGCTGCCTACAACTTCAACTGCACCCCTCAAAGCAGCAGCACACATGCTGCTCTCGGCACTTTCCTTCTCAGCTCTACGCACCATCCTAAGCCTTGCCTCTCCCACACTCAGGATCCAAAGACAACGGCACCAGGGACTGCTCACACACTAAAGGCACCAGGACAAAAGGCTCACCAGCTTGGCCTTTGCATTCCCGCTGACAGCTCCACAGCTTGAACCCAGAGAACTGCCTGCTGCCAACAGCCTTTCCAATCACTCTGAGCACCTCATGACAAGGAGTGTGGGGAATGAATCTCCAGCAGCCTCCTGCCCCAGGCTGTCCCCCGGGAGCAGCCCTGCTCCAGGCCGTGACTGCCACCTGCACAGCCAAAGGACCCAGAGCCGGTGTTACACACCACGGCTGTGCCTGGCACAGAGACACCAGTGGCCACACAAGTGGCCATGGCACTGTCCACACACAGTCCCTGCTGCTGCTCCCCCAGCCGCTGGCACCAACTCCCAGCCACCCACTCCTAAAGCCACGGGGCCCACTGGGACACTGCGGGGGCTCGTGGAAGCCAGCGGCCATTGTGACACAGCGGGGCTGCACAGAGCCCACGGTGCTTTGTGACCCGTGGCTCCCAGGAGAGCCTTTGTGATGCTGGGGAACTACAAGGAAGCCTGGCTCCTCTGTGACACCACCACAGAAACTCAGGGGAGCCCTGGAGACCGTGCTGATGCTATTGAACCTGATGCAACCCTGCCTCCTCTGTGACACCACAGAAGCTCTTGGAGCCCTGGAGACCGTGGTGATGCTATGGAACCTGATGCAACCCTGCCTCCTCTGTGACACCACAGAACCTCTGGGAGCCCTGGAGACCGTGCTGATGCTATGGAACCTGATGCAACCCTGCCTCCACTGTGACACCACAGAAGCTCAGGGAGCCCTGGAGACTGTGGTGATGCTATGGAACCTGATGCAACCCTGCCTCCACTGTGACACCACAGAACCTCTGGGAGCCCTGGAGACCGTGCTGATGCTATGGAACCTGATGCAACCCTGCCTCCACTGTGACACCACAGAAGCTCGGGGAGCTCTGCAGACCGTGGGGATGCTGGCGAAGCTGACGGAACCCTGGGCACCACAGTGACGCTATGGAACCTGGTGGAACCGAGGGGCCACAGTGACACTGTGGGGCCTTTTGGAAGCAACAGGACCCTGGTGGGAAGCCACGGGATGATTAATCCTGCACGAACCTGCTCCAGGTGGGCTCCTCTCTCCCGGCTTCCACAGGTGCTGCTAGGATCCCACTCCGGCACTGGCTTGGCACGGGCTGACGGCTTCCTTTGGCAATGGCTCTGCTCCAGGATGGCATGCTGCAGAGAATGCAGGTAGATTTTGTGCTCACTCCTGGCATGCAGCTGGACAATAAAGCCTGATCCAGCCCCCCCTCAGCATATGTCCGGCTCTGGCATTGGGGCGGGGCAACTTTGGGAGCAGCCCCAGCCCTGCTCCTGCTCCCGGCTGGGCACCCAGCTGCTGGGACACAGGTGTGTCCTGATGCCACCGTCTACTCCTTTGAGAAGGGGAGGACAGAGTGCATCAGGGAGTTTGGTGTGGCTTACATGCGGCAAGGAGAAGGTGCAGCCCCAAACTGGCTTTCACTTCTAGAACCTTTTGCTATTGCGGGAGCAGCTGCTGGAGCTTTTCAACCGAGCTGCAAGAGTGAAAAGTGTGATGGCATGTCTATCTGAGAAGGAAGGTTCGGTGCCGCAGCCTGTTGTGCACAATTTATATGCTGATAAGAGAAGGGGGTGCTTTTGGAACGTTTTCCTTCCTGACACTTCTGTCTCTGTGAGCTTTAGCTGCTTGGACTCAGGGATACCGAAGGTATGTGAAAGTGACTGGGATGCGAGAATCATAGTGCACAGGGAACAGGGAAGGTCAGCAAATGTTTCCTGTCCTGGCACATCTCTCAGTCTGAACTGCAGCTGCAGATGCTTCACTTCCGCCAAGGACTCTGCCACCTTGAGAGAAGGATGCGCTCTATGGAGTTGAGAAAGAAAGTGCGTCTCACTAGCTTCTTTCCTCTACTTCATAGACAGCAAAGGGGCTATGAAAGGCAGCACTGGCTTTTTGTTCTAGGACTTCTTCTTTACAAGCAGCTGCTGGATGTTTGGAAGGGGGTTTGGGATATGCAAAAATGAGAGGCTAAGATGGTAAGAAGGTAAGATGGAAGTCATCTGGCAAAAGCAGAGCTCACAAAAGGGCCAGCTGAGAAAGCTCTTGCTGCCTACAACTTCAACTGCACCCCTCAAAGCAGCAGCACACACGCTGCTCTCGGCACTTTCCTTCTCAGCTCTACGCACCATCCTAAGCCTTGCCTCTCCCACACTCAGGATCCAAAGACAACGGCACCAGGGACTGCTCACACACTAAAGGCACCAGGACAAAAGGCTCACCAGCTTGGCCTTTGCATTCCCGCTGACAGCTCCACAGCTTGAACCCAGAGAACTGCCTGCTGCCAACAGCCTTTCCAATCACTCTGAGCACCTCATGACAAGGAGTGTGGGGAATGAATCTCCAGCAGCCTCCTGCCCCAGGCTGTCCCCCGGGAGCAGCCCTGCTCCAGGCCGTGACTGCCACCTGCACAGCCAAAGGACCCAGAGCCGGTGTTACACACCACGGCTGTGCCTGGCACAGAGACACCAGTGGCCACACAAGTGGCCATGGCACTGTCCACACACAGTCCCTGCTGCTGCTCCCCCAGCCGCTGGCACCAACTCCCAGCCACCCACTCCTAAAGCCACGGGGCCCACTGGGACACTGCGGGGGCTCGTGGAAGCCAGCGGCCATTGTGACACAGCGGGGCTGCACAGAGCCCACGGTGCTTTGTGACCCGTGGCTCCCAGGAGAGCCTTTGTGATGCTGGGGAACTACAAGGAAGCCTGGCTCCTCTGTGACACCACCACAGAAGCTCAGGGGAGCCCTGGAGACCGTGCTGATGCTATTGAACCTGATTGCAACCCTGCCTCCTCTGTGACACCACAGAAGCTCTTGGAGCCCTGGAGACCGTGGTGATGCTATGGAACCTGATGCAACCCTGCCTCCTCTGTGACACCACAGAACCTCTGGGAGCCCTGGAGACCGTGCTGATGCTATGGAACCTGATGCAACCCTGCCTCCACTGTGACACCACAGAAGCTCAGGGAGCCCTGGAGACTGTGGTGATGCTATGGAACCTGATGCAACCCTGCCTCCTCTGTGACACCACAGAACCTCTGGGAGCCCTGGAGACCGTGCTGATGCTATGGAACCTGATGCAACCCTGCCTCCACTGTGACACCACAGAAGCTCGGGGAGCTCTGCAGACCGTGGGGATGCTGGCGAAGCTGACGGAACCCTGGGCACCACAGTGACGCTATGGAACCTGGTGGAACCGAGGGGCCACAGTGACACTGTGGGGCCTTTTGGAAGCAACAGGACCCTGGTGGGAAGCCACGGGATGATTAATCCTGCACGAACCTGCTCCAGGTGGGCTCCTCTCTCCCGGCTTCCACAGGTGCTGCTAGGATCCCACTCCGGCACTGGCTTGGCACGGGCTCACGGCTTCCTTTGGCAATGGCTCTGCTCCAGGATGGCATGCTGCAGAGAATGCAGGTAGATTTTGTGCTCACTCCTGGCATGCAGCTGGACAATAAAGCCTGATCCAGCCCCCCCTCAGCATATGTCCGGCTCTGGCATTGGGGCGGGGCAACTTTGGGAGCAGCCCCAGCCCTGCTCCTGCTCCCGGCTGGGCACCCAGCTGCTGGGACACAGGTGTGTCCTGATGCCACCGTCTACTCCTTTGAGAAGGGGAGGACAGAGTGCATCAGGGAGTTTGGTGTGGCTTACATGCGGCAAGGAGAAGGTGCAGCCCCAAACTGGCTTTCACTTCTAGAACCTTTTGCTATTGCGGGAGCAGCTGCTGGAGCTTTTCAACCGAGCTGCAAGAGTGAAAAGTGTGATGGCATGTCTATCTGAGAAGGAAGGTTCGGTGCCGCAGCCTGTTGTGCACAATTTATATGCTGATAAGAGAAGGGGGTGCTTTTGGAACGTTTTCCTTCCTGACACTTCTGTCTCTGTGAGCTTTAGCTGCTTGGACTCAGGGATACCGAAGGTATGTGAAAGTGACTGGGATGCGAGAATCATGTTGCACAGGGAACAGGGAAGGTCAGCAAATGTTTCCTGTCCTGGCACATCTCTCAGTCTGAACTGCAGCTGCAGATGCTTCACTTCCGCCAAGGACTCTGCCACCTTGAGAGAAGGATGCGCTCTATGGAGTTGAGAAAGAAAGTGCGTCTCACTAGCTTCTTTCCTCTACTTCATAGACAGCAAAGGGGCTATGAAAGGCAGCACTGGCTTTTTGTTCTAGGACTTCTTCTTTACAAGCAGCTGCTGGATGTTTGGAAGGGGGTTTGGGATATGCAAAAATGAGAGGCTAAGATGGTAAGAGGGTAAGATGGAAGTCATCTGGCAAAAGCAGAGCTCACAAAAGGGCCAGCTGAGAAAGCTCTTGCTGCCTACAACTTCAACTGCACCCCTCAAAGCAGCAGCACACACGCTGCTCTCGGCACTTTCCTTCTCAGCTCTACGCACCATCCTAAGCCTTGCCTCTCCCACACTCAGGATCCAAAGACAACGGCACCAGGGACTGCTCACACACTAAAGGCACCAGGACAAAAGGCTCACCAGCTTGGCCTTTGCATTCCCGCTGACAGCTCCACAGCTTGAACCCAGAGAACTGCCTGCTGCCAACAGCCTTTCCAATCACTCTGAGCACCTCATGACAAGGAGTGTGGGGAATGAATCTCCAGCAGCCTCCTGCCCCAGGCTGTCCCCCGGGAGCAGCCCTGCTCCAGGCCGTGACTGCCACCTGCACAGCCAAAGGACCCAGAGCCGGTGTTACACACCACGGCTGTGCCTGGCACAGAGACACCAGTGGCCACACAAGTGGCCATGGCACTGTCCACACACAGTCCCTGCTGCTGCTCCCCCAGCCGCTGGCACCAACTCCCAGCCACCCACTCCTAAAGCCACGGGGCCCACTGGGACACTGCGGGGGCTCGTGGAAGCCAGCGGCCATTGTGACACAGCGGGGCTGCACAGAGCCCACGGTGCTTTGTGACCCGTGGCTCCCAGGAGAGCCTTTGTGATGCTGGGGAACTACAAGGAAGCCTGGCTCCTCTGTGACACCACCACAGAAGCTCAGGGGAGCCCTGGAGACCGTGCTGATGCTATTGAACCTGATGCAACCCTGCCTCCTCTGTGACACCACAGAAGCTCTTGGAGCCCTGGAGACCGTGGTGATGCTATGGAACCTGATGCAACCCTGCCTCCTCTGTGACACCACAGAACCTCTGGGAGCCCTGGAGACCGTGCTGATGCTATGGAACCTGATGCAACCCTGCCTCCACTGTGACACCACAGAAGCTCAGGGAGCCCTGGAGACTGTGGTGATGCTATGGAACCTGATGCAACCCTGCCTCCACTGTGACACCACAGAACCTCTGGGAGCCCTGGAGACCGTGCTGATGCTATGGAACCTGATGCAACCCTGCCTCCACTGTGACACCACAGAAGCTCGGGGAGCTCTGCAGACCGTGGGGATGCTGGCGAAGCTGACGGAACCCTGGGCACCACAGTGACGCTATGGAACCTGGTGGAACCGAGGGGCCACAGTGACACTGTGGGGCCTTTTGGAAGCAACAGGACCCTGGTGGGAAGCCACGGGATGATTAATCCTGCACGAACCTGCTCCAGGTGGGCTCCTCTCTCCCGGCTTCCACAGGTGCTGCTAGGATCCCACTCCGGCACTGGCTTGGCACGGGCTCACGGCTTCCTTTGGCAATGGCTCTGCTCCAGGATGGCATGCTGCAGAGAATGCAGGTAGATTTTGTGCTCACTCCTGGCATGCAGCTGGACAATAAAGCCTGATCCAGCCCCCCCTCAGCATATGTCCGGCTCTGGCATTGGGGCGGGGCAACTTTGGGAGCAGCCCCAGCCCTGCTCCTGCTCCCGGCTGGGCACCCAGCTGCTGGGACACAGGTGTGTCCTGATGCCACCGTCTACTCCTTTGAGAAGGGGAGGACAGAGTGCATCAGGGAGTTTGGTGTGGCTTACATGCGGCAAGGAGAAGGTGCAGCCCCAAACTGGCTTTCACTTCTAGAACCTTTTGCTATTGCGGGAGCAGCTGCTGGAGCTTTTCAACCGAGCTGCAAGAGTGAAAAGTGTGATGGCATGTCTATCTGAGAAGGAAGGTTCGGTGCCGCAGCCTGTTGTGCACAATTTATATGCTGATAAGAGAAGGGGGTGCTTTTGCAACGTTTTCCTTCCTGACACTTCTGTCTCTGTGAGCTTTAGCTGCTTGGACTCAGGGATACCGAAGGTATGTGAAAGTGACTGGGATGCGAGAATCATGTTGCACAGGGAACAGGGAAGGTCAGCAAATGTTTCCTGTCCTGGCACATCTCTCAGTCTGAACTGCAGCTGCAGATGCTTCACTTCCGCCAAGGACTCTGCCACCTTGAGAGAAGGATGCGCTCTATGGAGTTGAGAAAGAAAGTGCGTCTCACTAGCTTCTTTCCTCTACTTCATAGACAGCAAAGGGGCTATGAAAGGCAGCACTGGCTTTTTGTTCTAGGACTTCTTCTTTACAAGCAGCTGCTGGATGTTTGGAAGGGGGTTTGGGATATGCAAAAATGAGAGGCTAAGATGGTAAGAGGGTAAGATGGAAGTCATCTGGCAAAAGCAGAGCTCACAAAAGGGCCAGCTGAGAAAGCTCTTGCTGCCTACAACTTCAACTGCACCCCTCAAAGCAGCAGCACACACGCTGCTCTCGGCACTTTCCTTCTCAGCTCTACGCACCATCCTAAGCCTTGCCTCTCCCACACTCAGGATCCAAAGACAACGGCACCAGGGACTGCTCACACACTAAAGGCACCAGGACAAAAGGCTCACCAGCTTGGCCTTTGCATTCCCGCTGACAGCTCCACAGCTTGAACCCAGAGAACTGCCTGCTGCCAACAGCCTTTCCAATCACTCTGAGCACCTCATGACAAGGAGTGTGGGGAATGAATCTCCAGCAGCCTCCTGCCCCAGGCTGTCCCCCGGGAGCAGCCCTGCTCCAGGCCGTGACTGCCACCTGCACAGCCAAAGGACCCAGAGCCGGTGTTACACACCACGGCTGTGCCTGGCACAGAGACACCAGTGGCCACACAAGTGGCCATGGCACTGTCCACACACAGTCCCTGCTGCTGCTCCCCCAGCCGCTGGCACCAACTCCCAGCCACCCACTCCTAAAGCCACGGGGCCCACTGGGACACTGCGGGGGCTCGTGGAAGCCAGCGGCCATTGTGACACAGCGGGGCTGCACAGAGCCCACGGTGCTTTGTGACCCGTGGCTCCCAGGAGAGCCTTTGTGATGCTGGGGAACTACAAGGAAGCCTGGCTCCTCTGTGACACCACCACAGAAGCTCAGGGGAGCCCTTGAGACTGTGCTGATGCTATTGAACCTGATGCAACCCTGCCTCCTCTGTGACACCACAGAACCTCTGGGAGCCCTGGAGACTGTGCTGATGCTATGGAACCTGATGCAACCCTGCCTCCACTGTGACACCACAGAAGCTCAGGGAGCCCTGGAGACTGTGGTGATGCTATGGAACCTGATGCAACCCTGCCTCCACTGTGACACCACAGAACCTCTGGGAGCCCTGGAGACCGTGCTGATGCTATGGAACCTGATGCAACCCTGCCTCCACTGTGACACCACAGAAGCTCGGGGAGCTCTGCAGACCGTGGGGATGCTGGCGAAGCTGACGGAACCCTGGGCACCACAGTGACGCTATGGAACCTGGTGGAACCGAGGGG
The DNA here is from genome assembly GCF_041296385.1 of Aphelocoma coerulescens. Taxonomy (NCBI): domain Eukaryota; kingdom Metazoa; phylum Chordata; class Aves; order Passeriformes; family Corvidae; genus Aphelocoma; species Aphelocoma coerulescens. The sequence continues at coordinate 260,656 of NW_027183469.1, forward strand.
CCACAGTGACACTGTGGGGCCTTTTGGAAGCAACAGGACCCTGGTGGGAAGCCACGGGATGATTAATCCTGCACGAACCTGCTCCAGGTGGGCTCCTCTCTCCCAGCTTCCACAGGTGCTGCTAGGATCCCACTCCGGCACTGGCTTGGCACGGGCTCACGGCTTCCTTTGGCAATGGCTCTGCTCCAGGATGGCATGCTGCAGAGAATGCAGGTAGATTTTGTGCTCACTCCTGGCATGCAGCTGGACAATAAAGCCTGATCCAGCCCCCCCTCAGCATATGTCCGGCTCTGGCATTGGGGCGGGGCAACTTTGGGAGCAGCCCCAGCCCTGCTCCTGCTCCCGGCTGGGCACCCAGCTGCTGGGACACAGGTGTGTCCTGATGCCACCGTCTACTCCTTTGAGAAGGGGAGGACAGAGTGCATCAGGGAGTTTGGTGTGGCTTACATGCGGCAAGGAGAAGGTGCAGCCCCAAACTGGCTTTCACTTCTAGAACCTTTTGCTATTGCGGGAGCAGCTGCTGGAGCTTTTCAACCGAGCTGCAAGAGTGAAAAGTGTGATGGCATGTCTATCTGAGAAGGAAGGTTCGGTGCCGCAGCCTGTTGTGCACAATTTATATGCTGATAAGAGAAGGGGGTGCTTTTGCAACGTTTTCCTTCCTGACACTTCTGTCTCTGTGAGCTTTAGCTGCTTGGACTCAGGGATACCGAAGGTATGTGAAAGTGACTGGGATGCGAGAATCATGTTGCACAGGGAACAGGGAAGGTCAGCAAATGTTTCCTGTCCTGGCACATCTCTCAGTCTGAACTGCAGCTGCAGATGCTTCACTTCCGCCAAGGACTCTGCCACCTTGAGAGAAGGATGCGCTCTATGGAGTTGAGAAAGAAAGTGCGTCTCACTAGCTTCTTTCCTCTACTTCATAGACAGCAAAGGGGCTATGAAAGGCAGCACTGGCTTTTTGTTCTAGGACTTCTTCTTTACAAGCAGCTGCTGGATGTTTGGAAGGGGGTTTGGGATATGCAAAAATGAGAGGCTAAGATGGTAAGAGGGTAAGATGGAAGTCATCTGGCAAAAGCAGAGCTCACAAAAGGGCCAGCTGAGAAAGCTCTTGCTGCCTACAACTTCAACTGCACCCCTCAAAGCAGCAGCACACACGCTGCTCTCGGCACTTTCCTTCTCAGCTCTACGCACCATCCTAAGCCTTGCCTCTCCCACACTCAGGATCCAAAGACAACGGCACCAGGGACTGCTCACACACTAAAGGCACCAGGACAAAAGGCTCACCAGCTTGGCCTTTGCATTCCCGCTGACAGCTCCACAGCTTGAACCCAGAGAACTGCCGGCTGCCGACAGCCTTTCCAATCACTCTGAGCACCTCATGACAAGGAGTGTGGGGAATGAATCTCCAGCAGCCTCCTGCCCCAGGCTGTCCCCCGGGAGCAGCCCTGCTCCAGGCCGTGACTGCCACCTGCACAGCCAAAGGACCCAGAGCCGGTGTTACACACCACGGCTGTGCCTGGCACAGAGACACCAGTGGCCACACAAGTGGCCATGGCACTGTCCACACACAGTCCCTGCTGCTGCTCCCCCAGCCGCTGGCACCAACTCCCAGCCACCCACTCCTAAAGCCACGGGGCCCACTGGGACACTGCGGGGGCTCGTGGAAGCCAGCGGCCATTGTGACACAGCGGGGCTGCACAGAGCCCACGGTGCTTTGTGACCCGTGGCTCCCAGGAGAGCCTTTGTGATGCTGGGGAACTACAAGGAAGCCTGGCTCCTCTGTGACACCACCACAGAAGCTCAGGGGAGCCCTGGAGACCGTGCTGATGCTATTGAACCTGATGCAACCCTGCCTCCTCTGTGACACCACAGAAGCTCTTGGAGCCCTGGAGACCGTGCTGATGCTATGGAACCTGATGCAACCCTGCCTCCTCTGTGACACCACAGAACCTCTGGGAGCCCTGGAGACCGTGCTGATGCTATGGAACCTGATGCAACCCTGCCTCCTCTGTGACACCACAGAAGCTCAGGGAGCCCTGGAGACTGTGGTGATGCTATGGAACCTGATGCAACCCTGCCTCCACTGTGACACCACAGAAGCTCGGGGAGCTCTGCAGACCGTGGGGATGCTGGCGAAGCTGACGGAACCCTGGGCACCACAGTGACGCTATGGAACCTGGTGGAACCGAGGGGCCACAGTGACACTGTGGGGCCTTTTGGAAGCAACAGGACCCTGGTGGGAAGCCACGGGATGATTAATCCTGCACGAACCTGCTCCAGGTGGGCTCCTCTCTCCCGGCTTCCACAGGTGCTGCTAGGATCCCACTCCGGCACTGGCTTGGCACGGGCTCACGGCTTCCTTTGGCAATGGCTCTGCTCCAGGATGGCATGCTGCAGAGAATGCAGGTAGATTTTGTGCTCACTCCTGGCATGCAGCTGGACAATAAAGCCTGATCCAGCCCCCCCTCAGCATATGTCCGGCTCTGGCATTGGGGCGGGGCAACTTTGGGAGCAGCCCCAGCCCTGCTCCTGCTCCCGGCTGGGCACCCAGCTGCTGGGACACAGGTGTGTCCTGATGCCACCGTCTACTCCTTTGAGAAGGGGAGGACAGAGTGCATCAGGGAGTTTGGTGTGGCTTACATGCGGCAAGGAGAAGGTGCAGCCCCAAACTGGCTTTCACTTCTAGAACCTTTTGCTATTGCGGGAGCAGCTGCTGGAGCTTTTCAACCGAGCTGCAAGAGTGAAAAGTGTGATGGCATGTCTATCTGAGAAGGAAGGTTCGGTGCCGCAGCCTGTTGTGCACAATTTATATGCTGATAAGAGAAGGGGGTGCTTTTGCAACGTTTTCCTTCCTGACACTTCTGTCTCTGTGAGCTTTAGCTGCTTGGACTCAGGGATACCGAAGGTATGTGAAAGTGACTGGGATGCGAGAATCATGTTGCACAGGGAACAGGGAAGGTCAGCAAATGTTTCCTGTCCTGGCACATCTCTCAGTCTGAACTGCAGCTGCAGATGCTTCACTTCCGCCAAGGACTCTGCCACCTTGAGAGAAGGATGCGCTCTATGGAGTTGAGAAAGAAAGTGCGTCTCACTAGCTTCTTTCCTCTACTTCATAGACAGCAAAGGGGCTATGAAAGGCAGCACTGGCTTTTTGTTCTAGGACTTCTTCTTTACAAGCAGCTGCTGGATGTTTGGAAGGGGGTTTGGGATATGCAAAAATGAGAGGCTAAGATGGTAAGAGGGTAAGATGGAAGTCATCTGGCAAAAGCAGAGCTCACAAAAGGGCCAGCTGAGAAAGCTCTTGCTGCCTACAACTTCAACTGCACCCCTCAAAGCAGCAGCACACATGCTGCTCTCGGCACTTTCCTTCTCAGCTCTACGCACCATCCTAAGCCTTGCCTCTCCCACACTCAGGATCCAAAGACAACGGCACCAGGGACTGCTCACACACTAAAGGCACCAGGACAAAAGGCTCACCAGCTTGGCCTTTGCATTCCCGCTGACAGCTCCACAGCTTGAACCCAGAGAACTGCCTGCTGCCAACAGCCTTTCCAATCACTCTGAGCACCTCATGACAAGGAGTGTGGGGAATGAATCTCCAGCAGCCTCCTGCCCCAGGCTGTCCCCCGGGAGCAGCCCTGCTCCAGGCCGTGACTGCCACCTGCACAGCCAAAGGACCCAGAACCGGTGTTACACACCACGGCTGTGCCTGGCACAGAGACACCAGTGGCCACACAAGTGGCCATGGCACTGTCCACACACAGTCCCTGCTGCTGCTCCCCCAGCCGCTGGCACCAACTCCCAGCCACCCACTCCTAAAGCCACGGGGCCCACTGGGACACTGCGGGGGCTCGTGGAAGCCAGCGGCCATTGTGACACAGCGGGGCTGCACAGAGCCCACGGTGCTTTGTGACCCGTGGCTCCCAGGAGAGCCTTTGTTGTTGGGGAAGATGAAACAGGAAAGCCTTATAAATATGATTGCCTAACAAAAGATTCTGGGAATATGAAAACTGTGAGCGACATCGAAATGAAGGCCATCTTTGAGATATAGAGTCTTAGTTACTGAACAACTGGAAAACAATGGTATAGCCGGCTGAAGGTAATCCCCTCTTGATTGAACAATACCCTCTGCTTGCAGACAGGTCCAAGGGTCAGAGCAGACCCTACTAGCTCAGCAGAAGGGGTCCAAAGAGTAGTTTTTAGAAGTTAAAATGTAACACTCTATGGTAATGTAAGAACTCTTATAGGCTGTATGTAAATGCTATAGGATTTGTACCTTGTATTAGATTGGCTACTGAGAATTAGAATATTCACTACAGAAGATGATTTATTGTATTGTAACAAGCTCCTCGCTCTCTTAACTCCTCTCCTCTTAGTAATGCTCTTCTCCTCTTAGTAACGCTCTTAGTAACTCTCTTAGTAGCTCTCTTAGTAATGCTCTTCTCCTCTTAGTAGCTCTCTTAGTAACTCTCTTGCTCTTCTTCTTCCTCTTAATTCAGCTCTCCTCTTAGTTTGTCTCTCTTGCTCTTTACACTCTTAGCTCTCAGCCTCTTGCTCTAGCTCTCTCGCTCACTCTCTCTCCCTCTCTTACACCTTGGGCCTGCTTGGAGCTGCAGCTGGCAGCTCTAAGCAGTGCCCCTGTACCCACGCCCTCTGCAATAAACTGCATGCTCCAAAGACCTGCTTATAGAGATCTCTCGTCGCCGTCCATCTCCAGCCGGCCCGACCGAACCCACACCCTCATCACCATCATCGCCATCAATTTCGACAAACTGGCGCCCAAACGTGAGTGAAGGCCTGATTCAGCTTCTTCCACCTGTGAGAGACTTCGCCATGGACGGTAACTAAAAGACCAGTTATAGCCACCTGGAACGTGTCGTGAGCACGGCATACCGTTGCTGCGCAGCGTAAAAGCCGGAGCTCTATAACTCTGCTGAGGCAGCCCTCGAGCACGGGGAGCCGTTACTTCGTAGCAATTACCTGGAGCTCTCGGAGGGAGGAAATTGCCTGGCAGTCCTCGAGCACAGACGGCCACTGCTGCGCAGCGGTTACCTGGAGCTCTTTGAGGAAGTTTGCCGTGGTACCCCTCGAGCACGGACACGCTGCTAAGCAGTGCAGACCGGAGCTCTTAGGAGGGATCCAGCCGCGCGCCCGAGCACAGGCGGGTATTGCTCAGCACCGCCCGCGCTGGAGCTCTGAGTGGAGACACCTGCGAGGTCCCGAGCACGGAAAGCCGTTGCCAAGCGACGCCTGAAACCGGAGCTCTGAGGAGGGACCCGACAGCAGCGTCCTGAGCGCCGTGTGGAGAGCCTGGCCAGCCCCCCACGACGGACTTCTGATTAAGGACCCTGCCCCCTGCGACATCTAGGTGAGTATCATACTGGTCAATAATGGGACAAACTCACTCTGCCCATGACAGACATCTCTATAAACAACTTAAGTACTTACTAAGCTCCGGTCCAAGTCAATTACCTAAACAGGAGCTAAAAAACCTCTTAGAATGGACTCTGATTAATTTCCCAAATGCTGACCGTTCAGCCGTCTTTACAAGAGACTTCTGGGACACAGTTCGGGTTAAACTCTTTAATAATATCTCCCGCCGGGATTGGGCTGCCGCGGAGCTGGTCCCGGCTTGCAGAGCGCTCGTGGAGCTGTTTGCTGCGAAGGCGCCGCCCGCAGCAGCCACCTCGCCGGGTCCCGCTCCTGCTGCGAGCCCGCCCCTTGCCGCCGCGAGCCTGCAACCGGGCACGGCCCCCGCCCCGCCGCCGGACCTCACGGCTCCGGTACCCGCGGTCCAGCTGTCTCGTGCCGCCCCGCCCCACCCCCCCGCGGTCCCTGCACCGGTCACCCCTGCCCCACCGGACTCCACCGCCCCCCCCACCGCCCCCGTCATCTCCACCCCCACGGTCCCGTTAGTCCCTGCTGTCCCGCCTCTCGCGGCTCCGGTAGCCGCGGTCCGACTGACTCGTGCCGCCCCGCCCCCCGCCCCCGCTGTCCTGGCAGCCGTCACCCCTGTCCCACCGGACCCTACGACCCCCTCCACCGCTCCCCCCATCCCCGCCCCCCCCATCCCGTTCCTCCCTGCTGCCCCGGCTCCCGCGGTCCCCGCCCTCGGCTCCAGCGTCTTCGCGGCCCCGTCCCTCGCTCCTCCCACCCCGTCCGCCAGCGCCTTCGCGGCCCCGCCCCCCGCCGATAGCCCCGCGGGGCCAGCGGCTGCTCCCCAGCCACCTACGGGTCCTACCGCTCCCCTAGCCGCGCCTGTTATGGCTGTAGCCACCATCATAGCCGGCCCCCCGCAAAGCCAGGCGGCGACCCTTCTTCCAGCCCCCCAGGTCCCCCTCGCCGCCACCGACACGGCGCCGGTGGTGGTCAACGTCCCGTCCGCGTCCGTGGGACACGGAGCGCCCCAGCCCCGCCAGCCACCTGGTGCCGGCGCTGCAGCGCCTACACAGATGGCTGCTGCCTCTCCCGTGCCTGCCGCTGCTCCAGCCCCGTCTCCTGGCACCGCCGCGCCGGCAGCCACACCAGCCCAGCCTGCAAACTCCCAGCGGCAGCACGCCGCGGTCCAGCCGCCGACTGGCCCACCGTTCGCCATGGCCCCACCGCAACATACTCCCGCCGCCTCCACGCCGGCCCTCCCGCCTCCCGCAGCCCCGGGATCGTCTCCTGCCGACGGGACAGCCCTGCCACCTCCCGCTCTCCCCGACACACAGACAGCGGCCATCACAGTCCGCCACGTTGACCTGATGGCGTAACCCACGCACGCTCACACTTCTCCAACCACAGCACTGCTCACGGAACTAGCTCCGCCACCGCCCCCCACGGCTTTCACCTCGCCTTCAATAGAGCCACCCGCACCCCCTCGCCCGCTGCCGCGGAGCCGGTTGCTCGCGGCCCCCCCGCCTCCTCGCCCGCCACCGCGGAGATCGGCAGTGCCATCGCCGCCCCCGCCGGGGCCCTCCGGCACCGCACAGCTGTATCCCTCGGCTACCGCCGCCCAGCAACATCCCTCCGCGCAGCTCAGCCTCGCCTCACAAGCCGCAAACAGGGGGGGAACGGAGGGCAGTGGTGCAGCTCCAGTGGCAGGGAAGACGGAGAGCCGCTCTGCCCGAGCTGATGCTTTAAATCTAACACCAGGAAACCCTGAAAAGCAGCCAGATTTGTTTGCAATGAGCCCCAGAGTCCCGCCAGCGAGCGGCTGGGATCTTGCAACCCATAAGGAGAAAACGAGTTCTGAGAGTTTGTTAGCGCTACTTTCTGAATCAAAAAATCCTCCAAAGTGCTCAGATTATTCTCAATTAACAGATTGGCATGAAATAAGACTCCAAAGCTGTAAAGATGAAAGTCTATTAGCTAAGCCTGTGATAGCTAGCCAACAGCCTGACAGTCCCAAAACGTGGGTTCCCATCCCCACTCACGAAATTAAAGAACTAAGAAGGGCTGTAAGAGATAGTGGTATTTGCTCACCGTATCTTAAACAACTGCTAAAAAGTACCCTAAAAAGAACACATCAAACCCTAAAACGCATTTTAGATCAACAGAGAGGGGGAGAAGTCCAGGATACACCTCAAAGGAGGTTGAACAAGGCTTTGTATGTTTACAATTTTTTGAATAGCTCTGCAGAAGAGCCTGATCCCCCCATTTATAGACATTTTTTGAACAACAAAAAAGCAAAACTGAAAGAGCGCCCCCCAGTTTTGATTAAAAATCTAGACTCAGGAAAAATAGAAGGACCATACAATCTTATAATGTGGGGGAAGGGGTTTGCATGTGTTTCCACAGGTGAAGGAATCAAGTGGGTTCCAGCAAAAAACGTGAAGCCATACCTCGCATCAAAGCCTGCTGATGCCACCACACCAGCCAGTGACTCTGCAAGTGGAAGCCAGGAAGCAAGCACCCAGACCTGAACTGCGCAGAATCACCAGAAGAAAGTGATCTGCCAAAAACAGCTCAAGAAAAGAATGGAGTTTTCTCATTTGCGCGCGTGCATGTTGCTTTTATTCTTTTGTTTTAGTTTTTGTAGTGAAGCTTTACCTGTGAATCAACCAAAGACAAATGTCTGGGTTGCTTTAGCCAAATCCGCAGGCTCCGATACCATCTGTCTATCTGACACAAGCCCTGACAAACCTTTTTCAACCTGTTTAGTTGGAGTACCTCTTCCAGAAGGTTTTGATAATATTACTCTTGATAAGTATTGGCCATATGACGATCATCATGTATCTCCAACTCCCAGCCATAGACACCAAACTTATATTGATAATTCTAAAATTGATAAATCTGACCTTCAAGAGCTAGAAATCCTAGGTTCGTTAACTATGGATACCTGCTATTTCTTTCACTTTCAAGGAGAAAACGGTCCCCATTTAAATGTTACCCCATATCACCCAGCTTATAGCAATGTAACTTCTTGGTGTAGTCAAGTTAAGCTTCTTATATATGACGAACCTCATGCAGATCGTTTTAGCAAACTTCCTATTCGATTCCCCAGAGGAATTTGGCTCATCTGTGGAGACAGGGCCTGGCAAGGTATACCTTCAAAAATAGATGGTGGCCCTTGTGCTCTGGGACAACTTACAATTATTGCTCCCAGTGTCAAAGAGGTAATCAAAAAGAAAAGCAGAAAGATCAGATCTTCCTGGGGACATCAGTACGATAGTGACTGTGATAGTGACTTCCACCCTTGGAACTCTGGAAAATCAATTGTTGCAAGCATTTTTCTACCTCAGTTAAGCTCCTCAATTGCTTTAAAACAGTTAAACAAGTTGGGATGTTGGCTCAGCAAGGAGGTAAATGCCACCTCTACTATGATCAGTGATCTGTTAACCGATGAAGAGGCAGTCAGACATGCCACTTTACAAAATAGAGCTGCCGTTGATTATCTTTTATTAGCACATGGGCACGGCTGTGAAGATTTTGAAGGATTATGCTGTATGAACTTATCCGATCATTCTGTTTCCATTCACAAACAGCTACAAAACCTAAAGGATCTAGCTAACCAAATTAGAACAGATGACCCGTCTTGGCTGGACAGTTTGTTTGATGATTGGAGCTTTGCACCTTGGCTAAGGGAACTCTGTAAAATAGGCTTGATTATTCTAGTAGTAATAATTATAGTTTTAGTAGCAGTACCTTGTATGCTTCAGTGTGTGCAAAAAATAACGAGTAGGACTGTATCTAATATCTTAGTTGTTCATCAGAACGGGGGAGATGTTGGGGAAGATGAAACAGGAAAGCCTTATAAATATGATTGCCTAACAAAAGATTCTGGGAATATGAAAACTGTGAGCGACATCGAAATGAAGGCCATCTTTGAGATATAGAGTCTTAGTTACTGAACAACTGGAAAACAATGGTATAGCCGGCTGAAGGTAATCCCCTCTTGATTGAACAATACCCTCTGCTTGCAGACAGGTCCAAGGGTCAGAGCAGACCCTACTAGCTCAGCAGAAGGGGTCCAAAGAGTAGTTTTTAGAAGTTAAAATGTAACACTCTATGGTAATGTAAGAACTCTTATAGGCTGTATGTAAATGCTATAGGATTTGTACCTTGTATTAGATTGGCTACTGAGAATTAGAATATTCACTACAGAAGATGATTTATTGTATTGTAACAAGCTCCTCGCTCTCTTAACTCCTCTCCTCTTAGTAATGCTCTTCTCCTCTTAGTAACGCTCTTAGTAACTCTCTTAGTAGCTCTCTTAGTAATGCTCTTCTCCTCTTAGTAGCTCTCTTAGTAACTCTCTTGCTCTTCTTCTTCCTCTTAATTCAGCTCTCCTCTTAGTTTGTCTCTCTTGCTCTTTACACTCTTAGCTCTCAGCCTCTTGCTCTAGCTCTCTCGCTCACTCTCTCTCCCTCTCTTACACCTTGGGCCTGCTTGGAGCTGCAGCTGGCAGCTCTAAGCAGTGCCCCTGTACCCACGCCCTCTGCAATAAACTGCATGCTCCAAAGACCTGCTTATAGAGATCTCTCGTCGCCGTCCATCTCCAGCCGGGCCCGACCGAACCCACACCCTCATCACCATCATCGCCATCAATTTCGACATTTGTGATGCTGGGGAACTACAAGGAAGCCTGGCTCCTCTGTGACACCACCACAGAAGCTCAGGGGAGCCCTGGAGACCGTGCTGATGCTATTGAACCTGATGCAACCCTGCCTCCTCTGTGACACCACAGAAGCTCTTGGAGCCCTGGAGACCGTGGTGATGCTATGGAACCTGATGCAACCCTGCCTCCTCTGTGACACCACAGAACCTCTGGGAGCCCTGGAGACCGTGCTGATGCTATGGAACCTGATGCAACCCTGCCTCCACTGTGACACCACAGAAGCTCAGGGAGCCCTGGAGACTGTGGTGATGCTATGGAACCTGATGCAACCCTGCCTCCACTGTGACACCACAGAACCTCTGGGAGCCCTGGAGACCGTGCTGATGCTATGGAACCTGATGCAACCCTGCCTCCACTGTGACACCACAGAAGCTCGGGGAGCTCTGCAGACCGTGGGGATGCTGGCGAAGCTGACGGAACCCTGGGCACCACAGTGACGCTATGGAACCTGGTGGAACCGAGGGGCCACAGTGACACTGTGGGGCCTTTTGGAAGCAACAGGACCCTGGTGGGAAGCCACGGGATGATTAATCCTGCACGAACCTGCTCCAGGTGGGCTCCTCTCTCCCGGCTTCCACAGGTGCTGCTAGGATCCCACTCCGGCACTGGCTTGGCACGGGCTCACGGCTTCCTTTGGCAATGGCTCTGCTCCAGGATGGCATGCTGCAGAGAATGCAGGTAGATTTTGTGCTCACTCCTGGCATGCAGCTGGACAATAAAGCCTGATCCAGCCCCCCCTCAGCATATGTCCGGCTCTGGCATTGGGGCGGGGCAACTTTGGGAGCAGCCCCAGCCCTGCTCCTGCTCCCGGCTGGGCACCCAGCTGCTGGGACACAGGTGTGTCCTGATGCCACCGTCTACTCCTTTGAGAAGGGGAGGACAGAGTGCATCAGGGAGTTTGGTGTGGCTTACATGCGGCAAGGAGAAGGTGCAGCCCCAAACTGGCTTTCACTTCTAGAACCTTTTGCTATTGCGGGAGCAGCTGCTGGAGCTTTTCAACCGAGCTGCAAGAGTGAAAAGTGTGATGGCATGTCTATCTGAGAAGGAAGGTTCGGTGCCGCAGCCTGTTGTGCACAATTTATATGCTGATAAGAGAAGGGGGTGCTTTTGGAACGTTTTCCTTCCTGACACTTCTGTCTCTGTGAGCTTTAGCTGCTTGGACTCAGGGATACCGAAGGTATGTGAAAGTGACTGGGATGCGAGAATCATGTTGCACAGGGAACAGGGAAGGTCAGCAAATGTTTCCTGTCCTGGCACATCTCTCAGTCTGAACTGCAGCTGCAGATGCTTCACTTCCGCCAAGGACTCTGCCACCTTGAGAGAAGGATGCGCTCTATGGAGTTGAGAAAGAAAGTGCGTCTCACTAGCTTCTTTCCTCTACTTCATAGACAGCAAAGGGGCTATGAAAGGCAGCACTGGCTTTTTGTTCTAGGACTTCTTCTTTACAAGCAGCTGCTGGATGTTTGGAAGGGGGTTTGGGATATGCAAAAATGAGAGGCTAAGATGGTAAGAGGGTAAGATGGAAGTCATCTGGCAAAAGCAGAGCTCACAAAAGGGCCAGCTGAGAAAGCTCTTGCTGCCTACAACTTCAACTGCACCCCTCAAAGCAGCAGCACACACGCTGCTCTCGGCACTTTCCTTCTCAGCTCTACGCACCATCCTAAGCCTTGCCTCTCCCACACTCAGGATCCAAAGACAACGGCACCAGGGACTGCTCACACACTAAAGGCACCAGGACAAAAGGCTCACCAGCTTGGCCTTTGCATTCCCGCTGACAGCTCCACAGCTTGAACCCAGAGAACTGCCTGCTGCCAACAGCCTTTCCAATCACTCTGAGCACCTCATGACAAGGAGTGTGGGGAATGAATCTCCAGCAGCCTCCTGCCCCAGGCTGTCCCCCGGGAGCAGCCCTGCTCCAGGCCGTGACTGCCACCTGCACAGCCAAAGGACCCAGAGCCGGTGTTACACACCACGGCTGTGCCTGGCACAGAGACACCAGTGGCCACACAAGTGGCCATGGCACTGTCCACACACAGTCCCTGCTGCTGCTCCCCCAGCCGCTGGCACCAACTCCCAGCCACCCACTCCTAAAGCCACGGGGCCCACTGGGACACTGCGGGGGCTCGTGGAAGCCAGCGGCCATTGTGACACAGCGGGGCTGCACAGAGCCCACGGTGCTTTGTGACCCGTGGCTCCCAGGAGAGCCTTTGTGATGCTGGGGAACTACAAGGAAGCCTGGCTCCTCTGTGACACCACCACAGAAGCTCAGGGGAGCCCTGGAGACCGTGCTGATGCTATTGAACCTGATGCAACCCTGCCTCCTCTGTGACACCACAGAACCTCTGGGAGCCCTGGAGACCGTGGTGATGCTATGGAACCTGATGCAACCCTGCCTCCTCTGTGACACCACAGAACCTCTGGGAGCCCTGGAGACCGTGCTGATGCTATGGAACCTGATGCAACCCTGCCTCCACTGTGACACCACAGAAGCTCAGGGAGCCCTGGAGACTGTGGTGATGCTATGGAACCTGATGCAACCCTGCCTCCACTGTGACACCACAGAACCTCTGGGAGCCCTGGAGACCGTGCTGATGCTATGGAACCTGATGCAACCCTGCCTCCACTGTGACACCACAGAAGCTCGGGGAGCTCTGCAGACCGTGGGGATGCTGGCGAAGCTGACGGAACCCTGGGCACCACAGTGACGCTATGGAACCTGGTGGAACCGAGGGGCCACAGTGACACTGTGGGGCCTTTTGGAAGCAACAGGACCCTGGTGGGAAGCCACGGGATGATTAATCCTGCACGAACCTGCTCCAGGTGGGCTCCTCTCTCCCGGCTTCCACAGGTGCTGCTAGGATCCCACTCCGGCACTGGCTTGGCACGGGCTCACGGCTTCCTTTGGCAATGGCTCTGCTCCAGGATGGCATGCTGCAGAGAATGCAGGTAGATTTTGTGCTCACTCCTGGCATGCAGCTGGACAATAAAGCCTGATCCAGCCCCCCCTCAGCATATGTCCGGCTCTGGCATTGGGGCGGGGCAACTTTGGGAGCAGCCCCAGCCCTGCTCCTGCTCCCGGCTGGGCACCCAGCTGCTGGGACACAGGTGTGTCCTGATGCCACCGTCTACTCCTTTGAGAAGGGGAGGACAGAGTGCATCAGGGAGTTTGGTGTGGCTTACATGCGGCAAGGAGAAGGTGCAGCCCCAAACTGGCTTTCACTTCTAGAACCTTTTGCTATTGCGGGAGCAGCTGCTGGAGCTTTTCAACCGAGCTGCAAGAGTGAAAAGTGTGATGGCATGTCTATCTGAGAAGGAAGGTTCGGTGCCGCAGCCTGTTGTGCACAATTTATATGCTGATAAGAGAAGGGGGTGCTTTTGCAACGTTTTCCTTCCTGACACTTCTGTCTCTGTGAGCTTTAGCTGCTTGGACTCAGGGATACCGAAGGTATGTGAAAGTGACTGGGATGCGAGAATCATGTTGCACAGGGAACAGGGAAGGTCAGCAAATGTTTCCTGTCCTGGCACATCTCTCAGTCTGAACTGCAGCTGCAGATGCTTCACTTCCGCCAAGGACTCTGCCACCTTGAGAGAAGGATGCGCTCTATGGAGTTGAGAAAGAAAGTGCGTCTCACTAGCTTCTTTCCTCTACTTCATAGACAGCAAAGGGGCTATGAAAGGCAGCACTGGCTTTTTGTTCTAGGACTTCTTCTTTACAAGCAGCTGCTGGATGTTTGGAAGGGGGTTTGGGATATGCAAAAATGAGAGGCTAAGATGGTAAGAGGGTAAGATGGAAGTCATCTGGCAAAAGCAGAGCTCACAAAAGGGCCAGCTGAGAAAGCTCTTGCTGCCTACAACTTCAACTGCACCCCTCAAAGCAGCAGCACACACGCTGCTCTCGGCACTTTCCTTCTCAGCTCTATGCACCATCCTAAGCCTTGCCTCTCCCACACTCAGGATCCAAAGACAACGGCACCAGGGACTGCTCACACACTAAAGGCACCAGGACAAAAGGCTCACCAGCTTGGCCTTTGCATTCCCGCTGACAGCTCCACAGCTTGAACCCAGAGAACTGCCTGCTGCCAACAGCCTTTCCAATCACTCTGAGCACCTCATGACAAGGAGTGTGGGGAATGAATCTCCAGCAGCCTCCTGCCCCAGGCTGTCCCCCGGGAGCAGCCCTGCTCCAGGCCGTGACTGCCACCTGCACAGCCAAAGGACCCAGAGCCGGTGTTACACACCACGGCTGTGCCTGGCACAGAGACACCAGTGGCCACACAAGTGGCCATGGCACTGTCCACACACAGTCCCTGCTGCTGCTCCCCCAGCCGCTGGCACCAACTCCCAGCCACCCACTCCTAAAGCCACGGGGCCCACTGGGACACTGCGGGGGCTCGTGGAAGCCAGCGGCCATTGTGACACAGCGGGGCTGCACAGAGCCCACGGTGCTTTGTGACCCGTGGCTCCCAGGAGAGCCTTTGTGATGCTGGGGAACTACAAGGAAGCCTGGCTCCTCTGTGACACCACCACAGAAGCTCAGGGGAGCCCTGGAGACCGTGCTGATGCTATTGAACCTGATGCAACCCTGCCTCCTCTGTGACACCACAGAAGCTCTTGGAGCCCTGGAGACCGTGGTGATGCTATGGAACCTGATGCAACCCTGCCTCCTCTGTGACACCACAGAACCTCTGGGAGCCCTGGAGACCGTGCTGATGCTATGGAACCTGATGCAACCCTGCCTCCACTGTGACACCACAGAAGCTCAGGGAGCCCTGGAGACTGTGGTGATGCTATGGAACCTGATGCAACCCTGCCTCCACTGTGACACCACAGAACCTCTGGGAGCCCTGGAGACCGTGCTGATGCTATGGAACCTGATGCAACCCTGCCTCCACTGTGACACCACAGAAGCTCGGGGAGCTCTGCAGACCGTGGGGATGCTGGCGAAGCTGACGGAACCCTGGGCACCACAGTGACGCTATGGAACCTGGTGGAACCGAGGGGCCACAGTGACACTGTGGGGCCTTTTGGAAGCAACAGGACCCTGGTGGGAAGCCACGGGATGATTAATCCTGCACGAACCTGCTCCAGGTGGGCTCCTCTCTCCCGGCTTCCACAGGTGCTGCTAGGATCCCACTCCGGCACTGGCTTGGCACGGGCTCACGGCTTCCTTTGGCAATGGCTCTGCTCCAGGATGGCATGCTGCAGAGAATGCAGGTAGATTTTGTGCTCACTCCTGGCATGCAGCTGGACAATAAAGCCTGATCCAGCCCCCCCTCAGCATATGTCCGGCTCTGGCATTGGGGCGGGGCAACTTTGGGAGCAGCCCCAGCCCTGCTCCTGCTCCCAGCTGGGCACCCAGCTGCTGGGACACAGGTGTGTCCTGATGCCACCGTCTACTCCTTTGAGAAGGGGAGGACAGAGTGCATCAGGGAGTTTGGTGTGGCTTACATGCGGCAAGGAGAAGGTGCAGCCCCAAACTGGCTTTCACTTCTAGAACCTTTTGCTATTGCGGGAGCAGCTGCTGGAGCTTTTCAACCGAGCTGCAAGAGTGAAAAGTGTGATGGCATGTCTATCTGAGAAGGAAGGTTCGGTGCCGCAGCCTGTTGTGCACAATTTATATGCTGATAAGAGAAGGGGGTGCTTTTGGAACGTTTTCCTTCCTGACACTTCTGTCTCTGTGAGCTTTAGCTGCTTGGACTCAGGGATACCGAAGGTATGTGAAAGTGACTGGGATGCGAGAATCATGTTGCACAGGGAACAGGGAAGGTCAGCAAATGTTTCCTGTCCTGGCACATCTCTCAGTCTGAACTGCAGCTGCAGATGCTTCACTTCCGCCAAGGACTCTGCCACCTTGAGAGAAGGATGCGCTCTATGGAGTTGAGAAAGAAAGTGCGTCTCACTAGCTTCTTTCCTCTACTTCATAGACAGCAAAGGGGCTATGAAAGGCAGCACTGGCTTTTTGTTCTAGGACTTCTTCTTTACAAGCAGCTGCTGGATGTTTGGAAGGGGGTTTGGGATATGCAAAAATGAGAGGCTAAGATGGTAAGAGGGTAAGATGGAAGTCATCTGGCAAAAGCAGAGCTCACAAAAGGGCCAGCTGAGAAAGCTCTTGCTGCCTACAACTTCAACTGCACCCCTCAAAGCAGCAGCACACACGCTGCTCTCGGCACTTTCCTTCTCAGCTCTACGCACCATCCTAAGCCTTGCCTCTCCCACACTCAGGATCCAAAGACAACGGCACCAGGGACTGCTCACACACTAAAGGCACCAGGACAAAAGGCTCACCAGCTTGGCCTTTGCATTCCCGCTGACAGCTCCACAGCTTGAACCCAGAGAACTGCCTGCTGCCAACAGCCTTTCCAATCACTCTGAGCACCTCATGACAAGGAGTGTGGGGAATGAATCTCCAGCAGCCTCCTGCCCCAGGCTGTCCCCCGGGAGCAGCCCTGCTCCAGGCCGTGACTGCCACCTGCACAGCCAAAGGACCCAGAGCCGGTGTTACACACCACGGCTGTGCCTGGCACAGAGACACCAGTGGCCACACAAGTGGCCATGGCACTGTCCACACACAGTCCCTGCTGCTGCTCCCCCAGCCGCTGGCACCAACTCCCAGCCACCCACTCCTAAAGCCACGGGGCCCACTGGGACACTGCGGGGGCTCGTGGAAGCCAGCGGCCATTGTGACACAGCGGGGCTGCACAGAGCCCACGGTGCTTTGTGACCCGTGGCTCCCAGGAGAGCCTTTGTGATGCTGGGGAACTACAAGGAAGCCTGGCTCCTCTGTGACACCACCACAGAAGCTCAGGGGAGCCCTGGAGACCGTGCTGATGCTATTGAACCTGATGCAACCCTGCCTCCTCTGTGACACCACAGAAGCTCTTGGAGCCCTGGAGACCGTGGTGATGCTATGGAACCTGATGCAACCCTGCCTCCTCTGTGACACCACAGAACCTCTGGGAGCCCTGGAGACCGTGCTGATGCTATGGAACCTGATGCAACCCTGCCTCCACTGTGACACCACAGAAGCTCAGGGAGCCCTGGAGACTGTGGTGATGCTATGGAACCTGATGCAACCCTGCCTCCACTGTGACACCACAGAACCTCTGGGAGCCCTGGAGACCGTGCTGATGCTATGGAACCTGATGCAACCCTGCCTCCACTGTGACACCACAGAAGCTCGGGGAGCTCTGCAGACCGTGGGGATGCTGGCGAAGCTGACGGAACCCTGGGCACCACAGTGACGCTATGGAACCTGGTGGAACCGAGGGGCCACAGTGACACTGTGGGGCCTTTTGGAAGCAACAGGACCCTGGTGGGAAGCCACGGGATGATTAATCCTGCACGAACCTGCTCCAGGTGGGCTCCTCTCTCCCGGCTTCCACAGGTGCTGCTAGGATCCCACTCCGGCACTGGCTTGGCACGGGCTCACGGCTTCCTTTGGCAATGGCTCTGCTCCAGGATGGCATGCTGCAGAGAATGCAGGTAGATTTTGTGCTCACTCCTGGCATGCAGCTGGACAATAAAGCCTGATCCAGCCCCCCCTCAGCATATGTCCGGCTCTGGCATTGGGGCGGGGCAACTTTGGGAGCAGCCCCAGCCCTGCTCCTGCTCCCAGCTGGGCACCCAGCTGCTGGGACACAGGTGTGTCCTGATGCCACCGTCTACTCCTTTGAGAAGGGGAGGACAGAGTGCATCAGGGAGTTTGGTGTGGCTTACATGCGGCAAGGAGAAGGTGCAGCCCCAAACTGGCTTTCACTTCTAGAACCTTTTGCTATTGCGGGAGCAGCTGCTGGAGCTTTTCAACCGAGCTGCAAGAGTGAAAAGTGTGATGGCATGTCTATCTGAGAAGGAAGGTTCGGTGCCGCAGCCTGTTGTGCACAATTTATATGCTGATAAGAGAAGGGGGTGCTTTTGGAACGTTTTCCTTCCTGACACTTCTGTCTCTGTGAGCTTTAGCTGCTTGGACTCAGGGATACCGAAGGTATGTGAAAGTGACTGGGATGCGAGAATCATGTTGCACAGGGAACAGGGAAGGTCAGCAAATGTTTCCTGTCCTGGCACATCTCTCAGTCTGAACTGCAGCTGCAGATGCTTCACTTCCGCCAAGGACTCTGCCACCTTGAGAGAAGGATGCGCTCTATGGAGTTGAGAAAGAAAGTGCGTCTCACTAGCTTCTTTCCTCTACTTCATAGACAGCAAAGGGGCTATGAAAGGCAGCACTGGCTTTTTGTTCTAGGACTTCTTCTTTACAAGCAGCTGCTGGATGTTTGGAAGGGGGTTTGGGATATGCAAAAATGAGAGGCTAAGATGGTAAGAGGGTAAGATGGAAGTCATCTGGCAAAAGCAGAGCTCACAAAAGGGCCAGCTGAGAAAGCTCTTGCTGCCTACAACTTCAACTGCACCCCTCAAAGCAGCAGCACACACGCTGCTCTCGGCACTTTCCTTCTCAGCTCTACGCACCATCCTAAGCCTTGCCTCTCCCACACTCAGGATCCAAAGACAACGGCACCAGGGACTGCTCACACACTAAAGGCACCAGGACAAAAGGCTCACCAGCTTGGCCTTTGCATTCCCGCTGACAGCTCCACAGCTTGAACCCAGAGAACTGCCTGCTGCCAACAGCCTTTCCAATCACTCTGAGCACCTCATGACAAGGAGTGTGGGGAATGAATCTCCAGCAGCCTCCTGCCCCAGGCTGTCCCCCGGGAGCAGCCCTGCTCCAGGCCGTGACTGCCACCTGCACAGCCAAAGGACCCAGAGCCGGTGTTACACACCACGGCTGTGCCTGGCACAGAGACACCAGTGGCCACACAAGTGGCCATGGCACTGTCCACACACAGTCCCTGCTGCTGCTCCCCCAGCCGCTGGCACCAACTCCCAGCCACCCACTCCTAAAGCCACGGGGCCCACTGGGACACTGCGGGGGCTCGTGGAAGCCAGCGGCCATTGTGACACAGCGGGGCTGCACAGAGCCCACGGTGCTTTGTGACCCGTGGCTCCCAGGAGAGCCTTTGTGATGCTGGGGAACTACAAGGAAGCCTGGCTCCTCTGTGACACCACCACAGAAGCTCAGGGGAGCCCTGGAGACCGTGCTGATGCTATTGAACCTGATGCAACCCTGCCTCCTCTGTGACACCACAGAAGCTCTTGGAGCCCTGGAGACCGTGGTGATGCTATGGAACCTGATGCAACCCTGCCTCCTCTGTGACACCACAGAACCTCTGGGAGCCCTGGAGACCGTGCTGATGCTATGGAACCTGATGCAACCCTGCCTCCACTGTGACACCACAGAAGCTCAGGGAGCCCTGGAGACTGTGGTGATGCTATGGAACCTGATGCAACCCTGCCTCCACTGTGACACCACAGAACCTCTGGGAGCCCTGGAGACCGTGCTGATGCTATGGAACCTGATGCAACCCTGCCTCCACTGTGACACCACAGAAGCTCGGGGAGCTCTGCAGACCGTGGGGATGCTGGCGAAGCTGACGGAACCCTGGGCACCACAGTGACGCTATGGAACCTGGTGGAACCGAGGGGCCACAGTGACACTGTGGGGCCTTTTGGAAGCAACAGGACCCTGGTGGGAAGCCACGGGATGATTAATCCTGCACGAACCTGCTCCAGGTGGGCTCCTCTCTCCCGGCTTCCACAGGTGCTGCTAGGATCCCACTCCGGCACTGGCTTGGCACGGGCTCACGGCTTCCTTTGGCAATGGCTCTGCTCCAGGATGGCATGCTGCAGAGAATGCAGGTAGATTTTGTGCTCACTCCTGGCATGCAGCTGGACAATAAAGCCTGATCCAGCCCCCCCTCAGCATATGTCCGGCTCTGGCATTGGGGCGGGGCAACTTTGGGAGCAGCCCCAGCCCTGCTCCTGCTCCCAGCTGGGCACCCAGCTGCTGGGACACAGGTGTGTCCTGATGCCACCGTCTACTCCTTTGAGAAGGGGAGGACAGAGTGCATCAGGGAGTTTGGTGTGGCTTACATGCGGCAAGGAGAAGGTGCAGCCCCAAACTGGCTTTCACTTCTAGAACCTTTTGCTATTGCGGGAGCAGCTGCTGGAGCTTTTCAACCGAGCTGCAAGAGTGAAAAGTGTGATGGCATGTCTATCTGAGAAGGAAGGTTCGGTGCCGCAGCCTGTTGTGCACAATTTATATGCTGATAAGAGAAGGGGGTGCTTTTGGAACGTTTTCCTTCCTGACACTTCTGTCTCTGTGAGCTTTAGCTGCTTGGACTCAGGGATACCGAAGGTATGTGAAAGTGACTGGGATGCGAGAATCATGTTGCACAGGGAACAGGGAAGGTCAGCAAATGTTTCCTGTCCTGGCACATCTCTCAGTCTGAACTGCAGCTGCAGATGCTTCACTTCCGCCAAGGACTCTGCCACCTTGAGAGAAGGATGCGCTCTATGGAGTTGAGAAAGAAAGTGCGTCTCACTAGCTTCTTTCCTCTACTTCATAGACAGCAAAGGGGCTATGAAAGGCAGCACTGGCTTTTTGTTCTAGGACTTCTTCTTTACAAGCAGCTGCTGGATGTTTGGAAGGGGGTTTGGGATATGCAAAAATGAGAGGCTAAGATGGTAAGAGGGTAAGATGGAAGTCATCTGGCAAAAGCAGAGCTCACAAAAGGGCCAGCTGAGAAAGCTCTTGCTGCCTACAACTTCAACTGCACCCCTCAAAGCAGCAGCACACACGCTGCTCTCGGCACTTTCCTTCTCAGCTCTACGCACCATCCTAAGCCTTGCCTCTCCCACACTCAGGATCCAAAGACAACGGCACCAGGGACTGCTCACACACTAAAGGCACCAGGACAAAAGGCTCACCAGCTTGGCCTTTGCATTCCCGCTGACAGCTCCACAGCTTGAACCCAGAGAACTGCCTGCTGCCAACAGCCTTTCCAATCACTCTGAGCACCTCATGACAAGGAGTGTGGGGAATGAATCTCCAGCAGCCTCCTGCCCCAGGCTGTCCCCCGGGAGCAGCCCTGCTCCAGGCCGTGACTGCCACCTGCACAGCCAAAGGACCCAGAGCCGGTGTTACACACCACGGCTGTGCCTGGCACAGAGACACCAGTGGCCACACAAGTGGCCATGGCACTGTCCACACACAGTCCCTGCTGCTGCTCCCCCAGCCGCTGGCACCAACTCCCAGCCACCCACTCCTAAAGCCACGGGGCCCACTGGGACACTGCGGGGGCTCGTGGAAGCCAGCGGCCATTGTGACACAGCGGGGCTGCACAGAGCCCACGGTGCTTTGTGACCCGTGGCTCCCAGGAGAGCCTTTGTGATGCTGGGGAACTACAAGGAAGCCTGGCTCCTCTGTGACACCACCACAGAAGCTCAGGGGAGCCCTGGAGACCGTGCTGATGCTATTGAACCTGATGCAACCCTGCCTCCTCTGTGACACCACAGAAGCTCTTGGAGCCCTGGAGACCGTGGTGATGCTATGGAACCTGATGCAACCCTGCCTCCTCTGTGACACCACAGAACCTCTGGGAGCCCTGGAGACCGTGCTGATGCTATGGAACCTGATGCAACCCTGCCTCCACTGTGACACCACAGAAGCTCAGGGAGCCCTGGAGACTGTGGTGATGCTATGGAACCTGATGCAACCCTGCCTCCACTGTGACACCACAGAACCTCTGGGAGCCCTGGAGACCGTGCTGATGCTATGGAACCTGATGCAACCCTGCCTCCACTGTGACACCACAGAAGCTCGGGGAGCTCTGCAGACCGTGGGGATGCTGGCGAAGCTGACGGAACCCTGGGCACCACAGTGACGCTATGGAACCTGGTGGAACCGAGGGGCCACAGTGACACTGTGGGGCCTTTTGGAAGCAACAGGACCCTGGTGGGAAGCCACGGGATGATTAATCCTGCACGAACCTGCTCCAGGTGGGCTCCTCTCTCCCGGCTTCCACAGGTGCTGCTAGGATCCCACTCCGGCACTGGCTTGGCACGGGCTCACGGCTTCCTTTGGCAATGGCTCTGCTCCAGGATGGCATGCTGCAGAGAATGCAGGTAGATTTTGTGCTCACTCCTGGCATGCAGCTGGACAATAAAGCCTGATCCAGCCCCCCCTCAGCATATGTCCGGCTCTGGCATTGGGGCGGGGCAACTTTGGGAGCAGCCCCAGCCCTGCTCCTGCTCCCAGCTGGGCACCCAGCTGCTGGGACACAGGTGTGTCCTGATGCCACCGTCTACTCCTTTGAGAAGGGGAGGACAGAGTGCATCAGGGAGTTTGGTGTGGCTTACATGCGGCAAGGAGAAGGTGCAGCCCCAAACTGGCTTTCACTTCTAGAACCTTTTGCTATTGCGGGAGCAGCTGCTGGAGCTTTTCAACCGAGCTGCAAGAGTGAAAAGTGTGATGGCATGTCTATCTGAGAAGGAAGGTTCGGTGCCGCAGCCTGTTGTGCACAATTTATATGCTGATAAGAGAAGGGGGTGCTTTTGGAACGTTTTCCTTCCTGACACTTCTGTCTCTGTGAGCTTTAGCTGCTTGGACTCAGGGATACCGAAGGTATGTGAAAGTGACTGGGATGCGAGAATCATGTTGCACAGGGAACAGGGAAGGTCAGCAAATGTTTCCTGTCCTGGCACATCTCTCAGTCTGAACTGCAGCTGCAGATGCTTCACTTCCGCCAAGGACTCTGCCACCTTGAGAGAAGGATGCGCTCTATGGAGTTGAGAAAGAAAGTGCGTCTCACTAGCTTCTTTCCTCTACTTCATAGACAGCAAAGGGGCTATGAAAGGCAGCACTGGCTTTTTGTTCTAGGACTTCTTCTTTACAAGCAGCTGCTGGATGTTTGGAAGGGGGTTTGGGATATGCAAAAATGAGAGGCTAAGATGGTAAGAGGGTAAGATGGAAGTCATCTGGCAAAAGCAGAGCTCACAAAAGGGCCAGCTGAGAAAGCTCTTGCTGCCTACAACTTCAACTGCACCCCTCAAAGCAGCAGCACACACGCTGCTCTCGGCACTTTCCTTCTCAGCTCTACGCACCATCCTAAGCCTTGCCTCTCCCACACTCAGGATCCAAAGACAACGGCACCAGGGACTGCTCACACACTAAAGGCACCAGGACAAAAGGCTCACCAGCTTGGCCTTTGCATTCCCGCTGACAGCTCCACAGCTTGAACCCAGAGAACTGCCTGCTGCCAACAGCCTTTCCAATCACTCTGAGCACCTCATGACAAGGAGTGTGGGGAATGAATCTCCAGCAGCCTCCTGCCCCAGGCTGTCCCCCGGGAGCAGCCCTGCTCCAGGCCGTGACTGCCACCTGCACAGCCAAAGGACCCAGAGCCGGTGTTACACACCACGGCTGTGCCTGGCACAGAGACACCAGTGGCCACACAAGTGGCCATGGCACTGTCCACACACAGTCCCTGCTGCTGCTCCCCCAGCCGCTGGCACCAACTCCCAGCCACCCACTCCTAAAGCTACGGGGCCCACTGGGACACTGCGGGGGCTCGTGGAAGCCAGCGGCCATTGTGACACAGCGGGGCTGCACAGAGCCCACGGTGCTTTGTGACCCGTGGCTCCCAGGAGAGCCTTTGTGATGCTGGGGAACTACAAGGAAGCCTGGCTCCTCTGTGACACCACCACAGAAGCTCAGGGGAGCCCTGGAGACCGTGCTGATGCTATGGAACCTGATGCAACCCTGCCTCCTCTGTGACACCACAGAACCTCTGGGAGCCCTGGAGACCGTGCTGATGCTATGGAACCTGATGCAACCCTGCCTCCACTGTGACACCACAGAAGCTCAGGGAGCCCTGGAGACTGTGGTGATGCTATGGAACCTGATGCAACCCTGCCTCCACTGTGACACCACAGAACCTCTGGGAGCCCTGGAGACCGTGCTGATGCTATGGAACCTGATGCAACCCTGCCTCCACTGTGACACCACAGAAGCTCGGGGAGCTCTGCAGACCGTGGGGATGCTGGCGAAGCTGACGGAACCCTGGGCACCACAGTGACGCTATGGAACCTGGTGGAACCGAGGGGCCACAGTGACACTGTGGGGCCTTTTGGAAGCAACAGGACCCTGGTGGGAAGCCACGGGATGATTAATCCTGCACGAACCTGCTCCAGGTGGGCTCCTCTCTCCCGGCTTCCACAGGTGCTGCTAGGATCCCACTCCGGCACTGGCTTGGCACGGGCTCACGGCTTCCTTTGGCAATGGCTCTGCTCCAGGATGGCATGCTGCAGAGAATGCAGGTAGATTTTGTGCTCACTCCTGGCATGCAGCTGGACAATAAAGCCTGATCCAGCCCCCCCTCAGCATATGTCCGGCTCTGGCATTGGGGCGGGGCAACTTTGGGAGCAGCCCCAGCCCTGCTCCTGCTCCCAGCTGGGCACCCAGCTGCTGGGACACAGGTGTGTCCTGATGCCACCGTCTACTCCTTTGAGAAGGGGAGGACAGAGTGCATCAGGGAGTTTGGTGTGGCTTACATGC
This sequence comes from Aphelocoma coerulescens, assembly GCF_041296385.1. NCBI lineage: Eukaryota > Metazoa > Chordata > Aves > Passeriformes > Corvidae > Aphelocoma > Aphelocoma coerulescens. The sequence goes on from NW_027183469.1 coordinate 285,207, forward strand.
GGCAAGGAGAAGGTGCAGCCCCAAACTGGCTTTCACTTCTAGAACCTTTTGCTATTGCGGGAGCAGCTGCTGGAGCTTTTCAACCGAGCTGCAAGAGTGAAAAGTGTGATGGCATGTCTATCTGAGAAGGAAGGTTCGGTGCCGCAGCCTGTTGTGCACAATTTATATGCTGATAAGAGAAGGGGGTGCTTTTGGAACGTTTTCCTTCCTGACACTTCTGTCTCTGTGAGCTTTAGCTGCTTGGACTCAGGGATACCGAAGGTATGTGAAAGTGACTGGGATGCGAGAATCATGTTGCACAGGGAACAGGGAAGGTCAGCAAATGTTTCCTGTCCTGGCACATCTCTCAGTCTGAACTGCAGCTGCAGATGCTTCACTTCCGCCAAGGACTCTGCCACCTTGAGAGAAGGATGCGCTCTATGGAGTTGAGAAAGAAAGTGCGTCTCACTAGCTTCTTTCCTCTACTTCATAGACAGCAAAGGGGCTATGAAAGGCAGCACTGGCTTTTTGTTCTAGGACTTCTTCTTTACAAGCAGCTGCTGGATGTTTGGAAGGGGGTTTGGGATATGCAAAAATGAGAGGCTAAGATGGTAAGAGGGTAAGATGGAAGTCATCTGGCAAAAGCAGAGCTCACAAAAGGGCCAGCTGAGAAAGCTCTTGCTGCCTACAACTTCAACTGCACCCCTCAAAGCAGCAGCACACACGCTGCTCTCGGCACTTTCCTTCTCAGCTCTACGCACCATCCTAAGCCTTGCCTCTCCCACACTCAGGATCCAAAGACAACGGCACCAGGGACTGCTCACACACTAAAGGCACCAGGACAAAAGGCTCACCAGCTTGGCCTTTGCATTCCCGCTGACAGCTCCACAGCTTGAACCCAGAGAACTGCCTGCTGCCAACAGCCTTTCCAATCACTCTGAGCACCTCATGACAAGGAGTGTGGGGAATGAATCTCCAGCAGCCTCCTGCCCCAGGCTGTCCCCCGGGAGCAGCCCTGCTCCAGGCCGTGACTGCCACCTGCACAGCCAAAGGACCCAGAGCCGGTGTTACACACCACGGCTGTGCCTGGCACAGAGACACCAGTGGCCACACAAGTGGCCATGGCACTGTCCACACACAGTCCCTGCTGCTGCTCCCCCAGCCGCTGGCACCAACTCCCAGCCACCCACTCCTAAAGCTACGGGGCCCACTGGGACACTGCGGGGGCTCGTGGAAGCCAGCGGCCATTGTGACACAGCGGGGCTGCACAGAGCCCACGGTGCTTTGTGACCCGTGGCTCCCAGGAGAGCCTTTGTGATGCTGGGGAACTACAAGGAAGCCTGGCTCCTCTGTGACACCACCACAGAAGCTCAGGGGAGCCCTGGAGACCGTGCTGATGCTATGGAACCTGATGCAACCCTGCCTCCTCTGTGACACCACAGAACCTCTGGGAGCCCTGGAGACCGTGCTGATGCTATGGAACCTGATGCAACCCTGCCTCCACTGTGACACCACAGAAGCTCAGGGAGCCCTGGAGACTGTGGTGATGCTATGGAACCTGATGCAACCCTGCCTCCACTGTGACACCACAGAACCTCTGGGAGCCCTGGAGACCGTGCTGATGCTATGGAACCTGATGCAACCCTGCCTCCACTGTGACACCACAGAAGCTCGGGGAGCTCTGCAGACCGTGGGGATGCTGGCGAAGCTGACGGAACCCTGGGCACCACAGTGACGCTATGGAACCTGGTGGAACCGAGGGGCCACAGTGACACTGTGGGGCCTTTTGGAAGCAACAGGACCCTGGTGGGAAGCCACGGGATGATTAATCCTGCACGAACCTGCTCCAGGTGGGCTCCTCTCTCCCGGCTTCCACAGGTGCTGCTAGGATCCCACTCCGGCACTGGCTTGGCACGGGCTCACGGCTTCCTTTGGCAATGGCTCTGCTCCAGGATGGCATGCTGCAGAGAATGCAGGTAGATTTTGTGCTCACTCCTGGCATGCAGCTGGACAATAAAGCCTGATCCAGCCCCCCCTCAGCATATGTCCGGCTCTGGCATTGGGGCGGGGCAACTTTGGGAGCAGCCCCAGCCCTGCTCCTGCTCCCGGCTGGGCACCCAGCTGCTGGGACACAGGTGTGTCCTGATGCCACCGTCTACTCCTTTGAGAAGGGGAGGACAGAGTGCATCAGGGAGTTTGGTGTGGCTTACATGCGGCAAGGAGAAGGTGCAGCCCCAAACTGGCTTTCACTTCTAGAACCTTTTGCTATTGCGGGAGCAGCTGCTGGAGCTTTTCAACCGAGCTGCAAGAGTGAAAAGTGTGATGGCATGTCTATCTGAGAAGAAAGGTTCGGTGCCGCAGCCTGTTGTGCACAATTTATATGCTGATAAGAGAAGGGGGTGCTTTTGGAACGTTTCCCTTCCTGACACTTCTGTCTCTGTGAGCTTTAGCTGCTTGGACTCAGGGATACCGAAGGTATGTGAAAGTGACTGGGATGCGAGAATCATGTTGCACAGGGAACAGGGAAGGTCAGCAAATGTTTCCTGTCCTGGCACATCTCTCAGTCTGAACTGCAGCTGCAGATGCTTCACTTCCGCCAAGGACTCTGCCACCTTGAGAGAAGGATGCGCTCTATGGAGTTGAGAAAGAAAGTGCGTCTCACTAGCTTCTTTCCTCTACTTCATAGACAGCAAAGGGGCTATGAAAGGCAGCACTGGCTTTTTGTTCTAGGACTTCTTCTTTACAAGCAGCTGCTGGATGTTTGGAAGGGGGTTTGGGATATGCAAAAATGAGAGGCTAAGATGGTAAGAGGGTAAGATGGAAGTCATCTGGCAAAAGCAGAGCTCACAAAAGGGCCAGCTGAGAAAGCTCTTGCTGCCTACAACTTCAACTGCACCCCTCAAAGCAGCAGCACACACGCTGCTCTCGGCACTTTCCTTCTCAGCTCTACGCACCATCCTAAGCCTTGCCTCTCCCACACTCAGGATCCAAAGACAACGGCACCAGGGACTGCTCACACACTAAAGGCACCAGGACAAAAGGCTCACCAGCTTGGCCTTTGCATTCCCGCTGACAGCTCCACAGCTTGAACCCAGAGAACTGCCTGCTGCCAACAGCCTTTCCAATCACTCTGAGCACCTCATGACAAGGAGTGTGGGGAATGAATCTCCAGCAGCCTCCTGCCCCAGGCTGTCCCCCGGGAGCAGCCCTGCTCCAGGCCGTGACTGCCACCTGCACAGCCAAAGGACCCAGAGCCGGTGTTACACACCACGGCTGTGCCTGGCACAGAGACACCAGTGGCCACACAAGTGGCCATGGCACTGTCCACACACAGTCCCTGCTGCTGCTCCCCCAGCCGCTGGCACCAACTCCCAGCCACCCACTCCTAAAGCTACGGGGCCCACTGGGACACTGCGGGGGCTCGTGGAAGCCAGCGGCCATTGTGACACAGCGGGGCTGCACAGAGCCCACGGTGCTTTGTGACCCGTGGCTCCCAGGAGAGCCTTTGTGATGCTGGGGAACTACAAGGAAGCCTGGCTCCTCTGTGACACCACCACAGAAGCTCAGGGGAGCCCTGGAGACCGTGCTGATGCTATGGAACCTGATGCAACCCTGCCTCCTCTGTGACACCACAGAACCTCTGGGAGCCCTGGAGACCGTGCTGATGCTATGGAACCTGATGCAACCCTGCCTCCACTGTGACACCACAGAAGCTCAGGGAGCCCTGGAGACTGTGGTGATGCTATGGAACCTGATGCAACCCTGCCTCCACTGTGACACCACAGAACCTCTGGGAGCCCTGGAGACCGTGCTGATGCTATGGAACCTGATGCAACCCTGCCTCCACTGTGACACCACAGAAGCTCGGGGAGCTCTGCAGACCGTGGGGATGCTGGCGAAGCTGACGGAACCCTGGGCACCACAGTGACGCTATGGAACCTGGTGGAACCGAGGGGCCACAGTGACACTGTGGGGCCTTTTGGAAGCAACAGGACCCTGGTGGGAAGCCACGGGATGATTAATCCTGCACGAACCTGCTCCAGGTGGGCTCCTCTCTCCCGGCTTCCACAGGTGCTGCTAGGATCCCACTCCGGCACTGGCTTGGCACGGGCTCACGGCTTCCTTTGGCAATGGCTCTGCTCCAGGATGGCATGCTGCAGAGAATGCAGGTAGATTTTGTGCTCACTCCTGGCATGCAGCTGGACAATAAAGCCTGATCCAGCCCCCCCTCAGCATATGTCCGGCTCTGGCATTGGGGCGGGGCAACTTTGGGAGCAGCCCCAGCCCTGCTCCTGCTCCCGGCTGGGCACCCAGCTGCTGGGACACAGGTGTGTCCTGATGCCACCGTCTACTCCTTTGAGAAGGGGAGGACAGAGTGCATCAGGGAGTTTGGTGTGGCTTACATGCGGCAAGGAGAAGGTGCAGCCCCAAACTGGCTTTCACTTCTAGAACCTTTTGCTATTGCGGGAGCAGCTGCTGGAGCTTTTCAACCGAGCTGCAAGAGTGAAAAGTGTGATGGCATGTCTATCTGAGAAGAAAGGTTCGGTGCCGCAGCCTGTTGTGCACAATTTATATGCTGATAAGAGAAGGGGGTGCTTTTGGAACGTTTCCCTTCCTGACACTTCTGTCTCTGTGAGCTTTAGCTGCTTGGACTCAGGGATACCGAAGGTATGTGAAAGTGACTGGGATGCGAGAATCATGTTGCACAGGGAACAGGGAAGGTCAGCAAATGTTTCCTGTCCTGGCACATCTCTCAGTCTGAACTGCAGCTGCAGATGCTTCACTTCCGCCAAGGACTCTGCCACCTTGAGAGAAGGATGCGCTCTATGGAGTTGAGAAAGAAAGTGCGTCTCACTAGCTTCTTTCCTCTACTTCATAGACAGCAAAGGGGCTATGAAAGGCAGCACTGGCTTTTTGTTCTAGGACTTCTTCTTTACAAGCAGCTGCTGGATGTTTGGAAGGGGGTTTGGGATATGCAAAAATGAGAGGCTAAGATGGTAAGAGGGTAAGATGGAAGTCATCTGGCAAAAGCAGAGCTCACAAAAGGGCCAGCTGAGAAAGCTCTTGCTGCCTACAACTTCAACTGCACCCCTCAAAGCAGCAGCACACACGCTGCTCTCGGCACTTTCCTTCTCAGCTCTACGCACCATCCTAAGCCTTGCCTCTCCCACACTCAGGATCCAAAGACAACGGCACCAGGGACTGCTCACACACTAAAGGCACCAGGACAAAAGGCTCACCAGCTTGGCCTTTGCATTCCCGCTGACAGCTCCACAGCTTGAACCCAGAGAACTGCCTGCTGCCAACAGCCTTTCCAATCACTCTGAGCACCTCATGACAAGGAGTGTGGGGAATGAATCTCCAGCAGCCTCCTGCCCCAGGCTGTCCCCCGGGAGCAGCCCTGCTCCAGGCCGTGACTGCCACCTGCACAGCCAAAGGACCCAGAGCCGGTGTTACACACCACGGCTGTGCCTGGCACAGAGACACCAGTGGCCACACAAGTGGCCATGGCACTGTCCACACACAGTCCCTGCTGCTGCTCCCCCAGCCGCTGGCACCAACTCCCAGCCACCCACTCCTAAAGCTACGGGGCCCACTGGGACACTGCGGGGGCTCGTGGAAGCCAGCGGCCATTGTGACACAGCGGGGCTGCACAGAGCCCACGGTGCTTTGTGACCCGTGGCTCCCAGGAGAGCCTTTGTGATGCTAGGGAACTACAAGGAAGCCTGGCTCCTCTGTGACACCACCACAGAAGCTCAGGGGAGCCCTGGAGACCGTGGTGATGCTATGGAACCTGATGCAACCCTGCCTCCACTGTGACACCACAGAACCTCTGGGAGCCCTGGAGACCGTGGTGATGCTATGGAACCTGATGCAACCCTGCCTCCACTGTGACACCACAGAAGCTCAGGGAGCCCTGGAGACTGTGGTGATGCTATGGAACCTGATGCAACCCTGCCTCCACTGTGACACCACAGAACCTCTGGGAGCCCTGGAGACCGTGCTGATGCTATGGAACCTGATGCAACCCTGCCTCCACTGTGACACCACAGAAGCTCGGGGACCTCTGCAGACCGTGGGGATGCTGGCGAAGCTGACGGAACCCTGGGCACCACAGTGACGCTATGGAACCTGGTGGAACCGAGGGGCCACAGTGACACTGTGGGGCCTTTTGGAAGCAACAGGACCCTGGTGGGAAGCCACGGGATGATTAATCCTGCACGAACCTGCTCCAGGTGGGCTCCTCTCTCCCGGCTTCCACAGGTGCTGCTAGGATCCCACTCCGGCACTGGCTTGGCACGGGCTCACGGCTTCCTTTGGCAATGGCTCTGCTCCAGGATGGCATGCTGCAGAGAATGCAGGTAGATTTTGTGCTCACTCCTGGCATGCAGCTGGACAATAAAGTCTGATCCAGCCCCCCCTCAGCATATGTCCGGCTCTGGCATTGGGGCGGGGCAACTTTGGGAGCAGCCCCAGCCCTGCTCCTGCTCCCGGCTGGGCACCCAGCTGCTGGGACACAGGTGTGTCCTGATGCCACCGTCTACTCCTTTGAGAAGGGGAGGACAGAGTGCATCAGGGAGTTTGGTGTGGCTTACATGCGGCAAGGAGAAGGTGCAGCCCCAAACTGGCTTTCACTTCTAGAACCTTTTGCTATTGCGGGAGCAGCTGCTGGAGCTTTTCAACCGAGCTGCAAGAGTGAAAAGTGTGATGGCATGTCTATCTGAGAAGGAAGGTTCGGTGCCGCAGCCTGTTGTGCACAATTTATATGCTGATAAGAGAAGGGGGTGCTTTTGGAACGTTTTCCTTCCTGACACTTCTGTCTCTGTGAGCTTTAGCTGCTTGGACTCAGGGATACCGAAGGTATGTGAAAGTGACTGGGATGCGAGAATCATGTTGCACAGGGAACAGGGAAGGTCAGCAAATGTTTCCTGTCCTGGCACATCTCTCAGTCTGAACTGCAGCTGCAGATGCTTCACTTCCGCCAAGGACTCTGCCACCTTGAGAGAAGGATGCGCTCTATGGAGTTGAGAAAGAAAGTGCGTCTCACTAGCTTCTTTCCTCTACTTCATAGACAGCAAAGGGGCTATGAAAGGCAGCACTGGCTTTTTGTTCTAGGACTTCTTCTTTACAAGCAGCTGCTGGATGTTTGGAAGGGGGTTTGGGATATGCAAAAATGAGAGGCTAAGATGGTAAGAGGGTAAGATGGAAGTCATCTGGCAAAAGCAGAGCTCACAAAAGGGCCAGCTGAGAAAGCTCTTGCTGCCTACAACTTCAACTGCACCCCTCAAAGCAGCAGCACACACGCTGCTCTCGGCACTTTCCTTCTCAGCTCTACGCACCATCCTAAGCCTTGCCTCTCCCACACTCAGGATCCAAAGACAACGGCACCAGGGACTGCTCACACACTAAAGGCACCAGGACAAAAGGCTCACCAGCTTGGCCTTTGCATTCCCGCTGACAGCTCCACAGCTTGAACCCAGAGAACTGCCTGCTGCCAACAGCCTTTCCAATCACTCTGAGCACCTCATGACAAGGAGTGTGGGGAATGAATCTCCAGCAGCCTCCTGCCCCAGGCTGTCCCCCGGGAGCAGCCCTGCTCCAGGCCGTGACTGCCACCTGCACAGCCAAAGGACCCAGAGCCGGTGTTACACACCACGGCTGTGCCTGGCACAGAGACACCAGTGGCCACACAAGTGGCCATGGCACTGTCCACACACAGTCCCTGCTGCTGCTCCCCCAGCCGCTGGCACCAACTCCCAGCCACCCACTCCTAAAGCCACGGGGCCCACTGGGACACTGCGGGGGCTCGTGGACGCCAGCGGCCATTGTGACACAGCGGGGCTGCACAGAGCCCACGGTGCTTTGTGACCCGTGGCTCCCAGGAGAGCCTTTGTGATGCTGGGGAACTACAAGGAAGCCTGCCTCCTCTGTGACACCACCACAGAAGCTCAGGGGAGCCCTGGAGACCGTGGTGATGCTATGGAACCTGATGCAACCCTGCCTCCACTGTGACACCACAGAAGCTCAGGGAGCCCTGGAGACTGTGGTGATGCTATGGAACCTGATGCAACCCTGCCTCCACTGTGACACCACAGAACCTCTGGGAGCCCTGGAGACCGTGCTGATGCTATGGAACCTGATGCAACCCTGCCTCCACTGTGACACCACAGAAGCTCGGGGACCTCTGCAGACCGTGGGGATGCTGGCGAAGCTGACGGAACCCTGGGCACCACAGTGACGCTATGGAACCTGGTGGAACCGAGGGGCCACAGTGACACTGTGGGGCCTTTTGGAAGCAACAGGACCCTGGTGGGAAGCCACGGGATGATTAATCCTGCACGAACCTGCTCCAGGTGGGCTCCTCTCTCCCGGCTTCCACAGGTGCTGCTAGGATCCCACTCCGGCACTGGCTTGGCACGGGCTGACGGCTTCCTTTGGCAATGGCTCTGCTCCAGGATGGCATGCTGCAGAGAATGCAGGTAGATTTTGTGCTCACTCCTGGCATGCAGCTGGACAATAAAGCCTGATCCAGCCCCCCCTCAGCATATGTCCGGCTCTGGCATTGGGGCGGGGCAACTTTGGGAGCAGCCCCAGCCCTGCTCCTGCTCCCGGCTGGGCACCCAGCTGCTGGGACACAGGTGTGTCCTGATGCCACCGTCTACTCCTTTGAGAAGGGGAGGACAGAGTGCATCAGGGAGTTTGGTGTGGCTTACATGCGGCAAGGAGAAGGTGCAGCCCCAAACTGGCTTTCACTTCTAGAACCTTTTGCTATTGCGGGAGCAGCTGCTGGAGCTTTTCAACCGAGCTGCAAGAGTGAAAAGTGTGATGGCATGTCTATCTGAGAAGGAAGGTTCGGTGCCGCAGCCTGTTGTGCACAATTTATATGCTGATAAGAGAAGGGGGTGCTTTTGCAACGTTTTCCTTCCTGACACTTCTGTCTCTGTGAGCTTTAGCTGCTTGGACTCAGGGATACCGAAGGTATGTGAAAGTGACTGGGATGCGAGAATCATGTTGCACAGGGAACAGGGAAGGTCAGCAAATGTTTCCTGTCCTGGCACATCTCTCAGTCTGAACTGCAGCTGCAGATGCTTCACTTCCGCCAAGGACTCTGCCACCTTGAGAGAAGGATGCGCTCTATGGAGTTGAGAAAGAAAGTGCGTCTCACTAGCTTCTTTCCTCTACTTCATAGACAGCAAAGGGGCTATGAAAGGCAGCACTGGCTTTTTGTTCTAGGACTTCTTCTTTACAAGCAGCTGCTGGATGTTTGGAAGGGGGTTTGGGATATGCAAAAATGAGAGGCTAAGATGGTAAGAGGGTAAGATGGAAGTCATCTGGCAAAAGCAGAGCTCACAAAAGGGCCAGCTGAGAAAGCTCTTGCTGCCTACAACTTCAACTGCACCCCTCAAAGCAGCAGCACACACGCTGCTCTCGGCACTTTCCTTCTCAGCTCTACGCACCATCCTAAGCCTTGCCTCTCCCACACTCAGGATCCAAAGACAACGGCACCAGGGACTGCTCACACACTAAAGGCACCAGGACAAAAGGCTCACCAGCTTGGCCTTTGCATTCCCGCTGACAGCTCCACAGCTTGAACCCAGAGAACTGCCTGCTGCCAACAGCCTTTCCAATCACTCTGAGCACCTCATGACAAGGAGTGTGGGGAATGAATCTCCAGCAGCCTCCTGCCCCAGGCTGTCCCCCGGGAGCAGCCCTGCTCCAGGCCGTGACTGCCACCTGCACAGCCAAAGGACCCAGAGCCGGTGTTACACACCACGGCTGTGCCTGGCACAGAGACACCAGTGGCCACACAAGTGGCCATGGCACTGTCCACACACAGTCCCTGCTGCTGCTCCCCCAGCCGCTGGCACCAACTCCCAGCCACCCACTCCTAAAGCCACGGGGCCCACTGGGACACTGCGGGGGCTCGTGGAAGCCAGCGGCCATTGTGACACAGCGGGGCTGCACAGAGCCCACGGTGCTTTGTGACCCGTGGCTCCCAGGAGAGCCTTTGTGATGCTGGGGAACTACAAGGAAGCCTGGCTCCTCTGTGACACCACCACAGAAGCTCAGGGGAGCCCTGGAGACCGTGCTGATGCTATTGAACCTGATGCAACCCTGCCTCCTCTGTGACACCACAGAAGCTCTTGGAGCCCTGGAGACCGTGGTGATGCTATGGAACCTGATGCAACCCTGCCTCCTCTGTGACACCACAGAACCTCTGGGAGCCCTGGAGACCGTGCTGATGCTATGGAACCTGATGCAACCCTGCCTCCACTGTGACACCACAGAAGCTCAGGGAGCCCTGGAGACTGTGGTGATGCTATGGAACCTGATGCAACCCTGCCTCCACTGTGACACCACAGAACCTCTGGGAGCCCTGGAGACCGTGCTGATGCTATGGAACCTGAAGCAACCCTGCCTCCACTGTGACACCACAGAAGCTCGGGGAGCTCTGCAGACCGTGGGGATGCTGGCGAAGCTGACGGAACCCTGGGCACCACAGTGACGCTATGGAACCTGGTGGAACCGAGGGGCCACAGTGACACTGTGGGGCCTTTTGGAAGCAACAGGACCCTGGTGGGAAGCCACGGGATGATTAATCCTGCACGAACCTGCTCCAGGTGGGCTCCTCTCTCCCGGCTTCCACAGGTGCTGCTAGGATCCCACTCCGGCACTGGCTTGGCACGGGCTCACGGCTTCCTTTGGCAATGGCTCTGCTCCAGGATGGCATGCTGCAGAGAATGCAGGTAGATTTTGTGCTCACTCCTGGCATGCAGCTGGACAATAAAGCCTGATCCAGCCCCCCCTCAGCATATGTCCGGCTCTGGCATTGGGGCGGGGCAACTTTGGGAGCAGCCCCAGCCCTGCTCCTGCTCCCGGCTGGGCACCCAGCTGCTGGGACACAGGTGTGTCCTGATGCCACCGTCTACTCCTTTGAGAAGGGGAGGACAGAGTGCATCAGGGAGTTTGGTGTGGCTTACATGCGGCAAGGAGAAGGTGCAGCCCCAAACTGGCTTTCACTTCTAGAACCTTTTGCTATTGCGGGAGCAGCTGCTGGAGCTTTTCAACCGAGCTGCAAGAGTGAAAAGTGTGATGGCATGTCTATCTGAGAAGGAAGGTTCGGTGCCGCAGCCTGTTGTGCACAATTTATATGCTGATAAGAGAAGGGGGTGCTTTTGGAACGTTTTCCTTCCTGACACTTCTGTCTCTGTGAGCTTTAGCTGCTTGGACTCAGGGGTACCGAAGGTGTGTGAAAGTGACTGGGATGCGAGAATCATGTTGCACAGGGAACAGGGAAGGTCAGCAAATGTTTCCTGTCCTGGCACATCTCTCAGTCTGAACTGCAGCTGCAGATGCTTCACTTCCGCCAAGGACTCTGCCACCTTGAGAGAAGGATGCGCTCTATGGAGTTGAGAAAGAAAGTGCGTCTCACTAGCTTCTTTCCTCTACTTCATAGACAGCAAAGGGGCTATGAAAGGCAGCACTGGCTTTTTGTTCTAGGACTTCTTCTTTACAAGCAGCTGCTGGATGTTTGGAAGGGGGTTTGGGATATGCAAAAATGAGAGGCTAAGATGGTAAGAGGGTAAGATGGAAGTCATCTGGCAAAAGCAGAGCTCACAAAAGGGCCAGCTGAGAAAGCTCTTGCTGCCTACAACTTCAACTGCACCCCTCAAAGCAGCAGCACACACGCTGCTCTCGGCACTTTCCTTCTCAGCTCTACGCACCATCCTAAGCCTTGCCTCTCCCACACTCAGGATCCAAAGACAACGGCACCAGGGACTGCTCACACACTAAAGGCACCAGGACAAAAGGCTCACCAGCTTGGCCTTTGCATTCCCGCTGACAGCTCCACAGCTTGAACCCAGAGAACTGCCTGCTGCCAACAGCCTTTCCAATCACTCTGAGCACCTCATGACAAGGAGTGTGGGGAATGAATCTCCAGCAGCCTCCTGCCCCAGGCTGTCCCCCAGGAGCAGCCCTGCTCCAGGCCGTGACTGCCACCTGCACAGCCAAAGGACCCAGAGCCGGTGTTACACACCACGGCTGTGCCTGGCACAGAGACACCAGTGGCCACACAAGTGGCCATGGCACTGTCCACACACAGTCCCTGCTGCTGCTCCCCCAGCCGCTGGCACCAACTCCCAGCCACCCACTCCTAAAGCCACGGGGCCCACTGGGACACTGCGGGGGCTCGTGGAAGCCAGCGGCCATTGTGACACAGCGGGGCTGCACAGAGCCCACGGTGCTTTGTGACCCGTGGCTCCCAGGAGAGCCTTTGTGATGCTGGGGAACTACAAGGAAGCCTGGCTCCTCTGTGACACCACCACAGAAGCTCAGGGGAGCCCTGGAGACCGTGCTGATGCTATGGAACCTGATGCAACCCTGCCTCCACTGTGACACCACAGAAGCTCAGGGAGCCCTGGAGACCGTGCTGATGCTATGGAACCTGATGCAACCCTGCCTCCACTGTGACACCACAGAACCTCTGGGAGCCCTGGAGACCGTGCTGATGCTATGGAACCTGATGCAACCCTGCCTCCACTGTGACACCACAGAAGCTCGGGGAGCTCTGCAGACCGTGGGGATGCTGGCGAAGCTGACGGAACCCTGGGCACCACAGTGACGCTATGGAACCTGGTGGAACCGAGGGGCCACAGTGACACTGTGGGGCCTTTTGGAAGCAACAGGACCCTGGTGGGAAGCCACGGGATGATTAATCCTGCACGAACCTGCTCCAGGTGGGCTCCTCTCTCCCGGCTTCCACAGGTGCTGCTAGGATCCCACTCCGGCACTGGCTTGGCACGGGCTCACGGCTTCCTTTGGCAATGGCTCTGCTCCAGGATGGCATGCTGCAGAGAATGCAGGTAGATTTTGTGCTCACTCCTGGCATGCAGCTGGACAATAAAGCCTGATCCAGCCCCCCCTCAGCATATGTCCGGCTCTGGCATTGGGGCGGGGCAACTTTGGGAGCAGCCCCAGCCCTGCTCCTGCTCCCGGCTGGGCACCCAGCTGCTGGGACACAGGTGTGTCCTGATGCCACCGTCTACTCCTTTGAGAAGGGGAGGACAGAGTGCATCAGGGAGTTTGGTGTGGCTTACATGCGGCAAGGAGAAGGTGCAGCCCCAAACTGGCTTTCACTTCTAGAACCTTTTGCTATTGCGGGAGCAGCTGCTGGAGCTTTTCAACCGAGCTGCAAGAGTGAAAAGTGTGATGGCATGTCTATCTGAGAAGGAAGGTTCGGTGCCGCAGCCTGTTGTGCACAATTTATATGCTGATAAGAGAAGGGGGTGCTTTTGCAACGTTTTCCTTCCTGACACTTCTGTCTCTGTGAGCTTTAGCTGCTTGGACTCAGGGGTACCGAAGGTGTGTGAAAGTGACTGGGATGCGAGAATCATGTTGCACAGGGAACAGGGAAGGTCAGCAAATGTTTCCTGTCCTGGCACATCTCTCAGTCTGAACTGCAGCTGCAGATGCTTCACTTCCGCCAAGGACTCTGCCACCTTGAGAGAAGGATGCGCTCTATGGAGTTGAGAAAGAAAGTGCGTCTCACTAGCTTCTTTCCTCTACTTCATAGACAGCAAAGGGGCTATGAAAGGCAGCACTGGCTTTTTGTTCTAGGACTTCTTCTTTACAAGCAGCTGCTGGATGTTTGGAAGGGGGTTTGGGATATGCAAAAATGAGAGGCTAAGATGGTAAGAGGGTAAGATGGAAGTCATCTGGCAAAAGCAGAGCTCACAAAAGGGCCAGCTGAGAAAGCTCTTGCTGCCTACAACTTCAACTGCACCCCTCAAAGCAGCAGCACACACGCTGCTCTCGGCACTTTCCTTCTCAGCTCTACGCACCATCCTAAGCCTTGCCTCTCCCACACTCAGGATCCAAAGACAACGGCACCAGGGACTGCTCACACACTAAAGGCACCAGGACAAAAGGCTCACCAGCTTGGCCTTTGCATTCCCGCTGACAGCTCCACAGCTTGAACCCAGAGAACTGCCTGCTGCCAACAGCCTTTCCAATCACTCTGAGCACCTCATGACAAGGAGTGTGGGGAATGAATCTCCAGCAGCCTCCTGCCCCAGGCTGTCCCCTGGGAGCAGCCCTGCTCCAGGCCGTGACTGCCACCTGCACAGCCAAAGGACCCAGAGCCGGTGTTACACACCACGGCTGTGCCTGGCACAGAGACACCAGTGGCCACACAAGTGGCCATGGCACTGTCCACACACAGTCCCTGCTGCTGCTCCCCCAGCCGCTGGCACCAACTCCCAGCCACCCACTCCTAAAGCCACGGGGCCCACTGGGACACTGCGGGGGCTCGTGGAAGCCAGCGGCCATTGTGACACAGCGGGGCTGCACAGAGCCCACGGTGCTTTGTGACCCGTGGCTCCCAGGAGAGCCTTTGTGATGCTGGGGAACTACAAGGAAGCCTGGCTCCTCTGTGACACCACCACAGAAGCTCAGGGGAGCCCTGGAGACCGTGCTGATGCTATTGAACCTGATGCAACCCTGCCTCCTCTGTGACACCACAGAAGCTCTTGGAGCCCTGGAGACCGTGGTGATGCTATGGAACCTGATGCAACCCTGCCTCCTCTGTGACACCACAGAACCTCTGGGAGCCCTGGAGACCGTGCTGATGCTATGGAACCTGATGCAACCCTGCCTCCACTGTGACACCACAGAAGCTCAGGGAGCCCTGGAGACTGTGGTGATGCTATGGAACCTGATGCAACCCTGCCTCCACTGTGACACCACAGAACCTCTGGGAGCCCTGGAGACCGTGCTGATGCTATGGAACCTGAAGCAACCCTGCCTCCACTGTGACACCACAGAAGCTCGGGGAGCTCTGCAGACCGTGGGGATGCTGGCGAAGCTGACGGAACCCTGGGCACCACAGTGACTCTATGGAACCTGGTGGAACCGAGGGGCCACAGTGACACTGTGGGGCCTTTTGGAAGCAACAGGACCCTGGTGGGAAGCCACGGGATGATTAATCCTGCACGAACCTGCTCCAGGTGGGCTCCTCTCTCCCGGCTTCCACAGGTGCTGCTAGGATCCCACTCCGGCACTGGCTTGGCACGGGCTCACGGCTTCCTTTGGCAATGGCTCTGCTCCAGGATGGCATGCTGCAGAGAATGCAGGTAGATTTTGTGCTCACTCCTGGCATGCAGCTGGACAATAAAGCCTGATCCAGCCCCCCCTCAGCATATGTCCGGCTCTGGCATTGGGGCGGGGCAACTTTGGGAGCAGCCCCAGCCCTGCTCCTGCTCCCGGCTGGGCACCCAGCTGCTGGGACACAGGTGTGTCCTGATGCCACCGTCTACTCCTTTGAGAAGGGGAGGACAGAGTGCATCAGGGAGTTTGGTGTGGCTTACATGCGGCAAGGAGAAGGTGCAGCCCCAAACTGGCTTTCACTTCTAGAACCTTTTGCTATTGCGGGAGCAGCTGCTGGAGCTTTTCAACCGAGCTGCAAGAGTGAAAAGTGTGATGGCATGTCTATCTGAGAAGGAAGGTTCGGTGCCGCAGCCTGTTGTGCACAATTTATATGCTGATAAGAGAAGGGGGTGCTTTTGCAACGTTTTCCTTCCTGACACTTCTGTCTCTGTGAGCTTTAGCTGCTTGGACTCAGGGGTACCGAAGGTGTGTGAAAGTGACTGGGATGCGAGAATCATGTTGCACAGGGAACAGGGAAGGTCAGCAAATGTTTCCTGTCCTGGCACATCTCTCAGTCTGAACTGCAGCTGCAGATGCTTCACTTCCGCCAAGGACTCTGCCACCTTGAGAGAAGGATGCGCTCTATGGAGTTGAGAAAGAAAGTGCGTCTCACTAGCTTCTTTCCTCTACTTCATAGACAGCAAAGGGGCTATGAAAGGCAGCACTGGCTTTTTGTTCTAGGACTTCTTCTTTACAAGCAGCTGCTGGATGTTTGGAAGGGGGTTTGGGATATGCAAAAATGAGAGGCTAAGATGGTAAGAGGGTAAGATGGAAGTCATCTGGCAAAAGCAGAGCTCACAAAAGGGCCAGCTGAGAAAGCTCTTGCTGCCTACAACTTCAACTGCACCCCTCAAAGCAGCAGCACACACGCTGCTCTCGGCACTTTCCTTCTCAGCTCTACGCACCATCCTAAGCCTTGCCTCTCCCACACTCAGGATCCAAAGACAACGGCACCAGGGACTGCTCACACACTAAAGGCACCAGGACAAAAGGCTCACCAGCTTGGCCTTTGCATTCCCGCTGACAGCTCCACAGCTTGAACCCAGAGAACTGCCTGCTGCCAACAGCCTTTCCAATCACTCTGAGCACCTCATGACAAGGAGTGTGGGGAATGAATCTCCAGCAGCCTCCTGCCCCAGGCTGTCCCCTGGGAGCAGCCCTGCTCCAGGCCGTGACTGCCACCTGCACAGCCAAAGGACCCAGAGCCGGTGTTACACACCACGGCTGTGCCTGGCACAGAGACACCAGTGGCCACACAAGTGGCCATGGCACTGTCCACACACAGTCCCTGCTGCTGCTCCCCCAGCCGCTGGCACCAACTCCCAGCCACCCACTCCTAAAGCCACGGGGCCCACTGGGACACTGCGGGGGCTCGTGGAAGCCAGCGGCCATTGTGACACAGCGGGGCTGCACAGAGCCCACGGTGCTTTGTGACCCGTGGCTCCCAGGAGAGCCTTTGTGATGCTGGGGAACTACAAGGAAGCCTGGCTCCTCTGTGACACCACCACAGAAGCTCAGGGGAGCCCTGGAGACCGTGCTGATGCTATTGAACCTGATGCAACCCTGCCTCCTCTGTGACACCACAGAAGCTCTTGGAGCCCTGGAGACCGTGGTGATGCTATGGAACCTGATGCAACCCTGCCTCCTCTGTGACACCACAGAACCTCTGGGAGCCCTGGAGACCGTGCTGATGCTATGGAACCTGATGCAACCCTGCCTCCACTGTGACACCACAGAAGCTCAGGGAGCCCTGGAGACTGTGGTGATGCTATGGAACCTGATGCAACCCTGCCTCCACTGTGACACCACAGAACCTCTGGGAGCCCTGGAGACCGTGCTGATGCTATGGAACCTGAAGCAACCCTGCCTCCACTGTGACACCACAGAAGCTCGGGGAGCTCTGCAGACCGTGGGGATGCTGGCGAAGCTGACGGAACCCTGGGCACCACAGTGACGCTATGGAACCTGGTGGAACCGAGGGGCCACAGTGACACTGTGGGGCCTTTTGGAAGCAACAGGACCCTGGTGGGAAGCCACGGGATGATTAATCCTGCACGAACCTGCTCCAGGTGGGCTCCTCTCTCCCGGCTTCCACAGGTGCTGCTAGGATCCCACTCCGGCACTGGCTTGGCACGGGCTGACGGCTTCCTTTGGCAATGGCTCTGCTCCAGGATGGCATGCTGCAGAGAATGCAGGTAGATTTTGTGCTCACTCCTGGCATGCAGCTGGACAATAAAGCCTGATCCAGCCCCCCCTCAGCATATGTCCGGCTCTGGCATTGGGGCGGGGCAACTTTGGGAGCAGCCCCAGCCCTGCTCCTGCTCCCGGCTGGGCACCCAGCTGCTGGGACACAGGTGTGTCCTGATGCCACCGTCTACTCCTTTGAGAAGGGGAGGACAGAGTGCATCAGGGAGTTTGGTGTGGCTTACATGCGGCAAGGAGAAGGTGCAGCCCCAAACTGGCTTTCACTTCTAGAACCTTTTGCTATTGCGGGAGCAGCTGCTGGAGCTTTTCAACCGAGCTGCAAGAGTGAAAAGTGTGATGGCATGTCTATCTGAGAAGGAAGGTTCGGTGCCGCAGCCTGTTGTGCACAATTTATATGCTGATAAGAGAAGGGGGTGCTTTTGCAACGTTTTCCTTCCTGACACTTCTGTCTCTGTGAGCTTTAGCTGCTTGGACTCAGGGATACCGAAGGTATGTGAAAGTGACTGGGATGCGAGAATCATGTTGCACAGGGAACAGGGAAGGTCAGCAAATGTTTCCTGTCCTGGCACATCTCTCAGTCTGAACTGCAGCTGCAGATGCTTCACTTCCGCCAAGGACTCTGCCACCTTGAGAGAAGGATGCGCTCTATGGAGTTGAGAAAGAAAGTGCGTCTCACTAGCTTCTTTCCTCTACTTCATAGACAGCAAAGGGGCTATGAAAGGCAGCACTGGCTTTTTGTTCTAGGACTTCTTCTTTACAAGCAGCTGCTGGATGTTTGGAAGGGGGTTTGGGATATGCAAAAATGAGAGGCTAAGATGGTAAGAGGGTAAGATGGAAGTCATCTGGCAAAAGCAGAGCTCACAAAAGGGCCAGCTGAGAAAGCTCTTGCTGCCTACAACTTCAACTGCACCCCTCAAAGCAGCAGCACACACGCTGCTCTCGGCACTTTCCTTCTCAGCTCTACGCACCATCCTAAGCCTTGCCTCTCCCACACTCAGGATCCAAAGACAACGGCACCAGGGACTGCTCACACACTAAAGGCACCAGGACAAAAGGCTCACCAGCTTGGCCTTTGCATTCCCGCTGACAGCTCCACAGCTTGAACCCAGAGAACTGCCTGCTGCCAACAGCCTTTCCAATCACTCTGAGCACCTCATGACAAGGAGTGTGGGGAATGAATCTCCAGCAGCCTCCTGCCCCAGGCTGTCCCCCGGGAGCAGCCCTGCTCCAGGCCGTGACTGCCACCTGCACAGCCAAAGGACCCAGAGCCGGTGTTACACACCACGGCTGTGCCTGGCACAGAGACACCAGTGGCCACACAAGTGGCCATGGCACTGTCCACACACAGTCCCTGCTGCTGCTCCCCCAGCCGCTGGCACCAACTCCCAGCCACCCACTCCTAAAGCCACGGGGCCCACTGGGACACTGCGGGGGCTCGTGGAAGCCAGCGGCCATTGTGACACAGCGGGGCTGCACAGAGCCCACGGTGCTTTGTGACCCGTGGCTCCCAGGAGAGCCTTTGTGATGCTGGGGAACTACAAGGAAGCCTGGCTCCTCTGTGACACCACCACAGAAGCTCAGGGGAGCCCTGGAGACCGTGCTGATGCTATTGAACCTGATGCAACCCTGCCTCCTCTGTGACAACACAGAAGCTCTTGGAGCCCTGGAGACCGTGCTGATGCTATGGAACCTGATGCAACCCTGCCTCCTCTGTGACACCACAGAACCTCTGGGAGCCCTGGAGACCGTGCTGATGCTATGGAACCTGATGCAACCCTGCCTCCACTGTGACACCACAGAAGCTCAGGGAGCCCTGGAGACTGTGGTGATGCTATGGAACCTGATGCAACCCTGCCTCCACTGTGACACCACAGAACCTCTGGGAGCCCTGGAGACCGTGCTGATGCTATGGAACCTGATGCAACCCTGCCTCCACTGTGACACCACAGAAGCTCGGGGAGCTCTGCAGACCGTGGGGATGCTGGCGAAGCTGACGGAACCCTGGGCACCACAGTGACGCTATGGAACCTGGTGGAACCGAGGGGCCACAGTGACACTGTGGGGCCTTTTGGAAGCAACAGGACCCTGGTGGGAAGCCACGGGATGATTAATCCTGCACGAACCTGCTCCAGGTGGGCTCCTCTCTCCCGGCTTCCACAGGTGCTGCTAGGATCCCACTCCGGCACTGGCTTGGCACGGGCTCACGGCTTCCTTTGGCAATGGCTCTGCTCCAGGATGGCATGCTGCAGAGAATGCAGGTAGATTTTGTGCTCACTCCTGGCATGCAGCTGGACAATAAAGCCTGATCCAGCCCCCCCTCAGCATATGTCCGGCTCTGGCATTGGGGCGGGGCAACTTTGGGAGCAGCCCCAGCCCTGCTCCTGCTCCCGGCTGGGCACCCAGCTGCTGGGACACAGGTGTGTCCTGATGCCACCGTCTACTCCTTTGAGAAGGGGAGGACAGAGTGCATCAGGGAGTTTGGTGTGGCTTACATGCGGCAAGGAGAAGGTGCAGCCCCAAACTGGCTTTCACTTCTAGAACCTTTTGCTATTGCGGGAGCAGCTGCTGGAGCTTTTCAACCGAGCTGCAAGAGTGAAAAGTGTGATGGCATGTCTATCTGAGAAGGAAGGTTCGGTGCCGCAGCCTGTTGTGCACAATTTATATGCTGATAAGAGAAGGGGGTGCTTTTGCAACGTTTTCCTTCCTGACACTTCTGTCTCTGTGAGCTTTAGCTGCTTGGACTCAGGGGTACCGAAGGTGTGTGAAAGTGACTGGGATGCGAGAATCATGTTGCACAGGGAACAGGGAAGGTCAGCAAATGTTTCCTGTCCTGGCACATCTCTCAGTCTGAACTGCAGCTGCAGATGCTTCACTTCCGCCAAGGACTCTGCCACCTTGAGAGAAGGATGCGCTCTATGGAGTTGAGAAAGAAAGTGCGTCTCACTAGCTTCTTTCCTCTACTTCATAGACAGCAAAGGGGCTATGAAAGGCAGCACTGGCTTTTTGTTCTAGGACTTCTTCTTTACAAGCAGCTGCTGGATGTTTGGAAGGGGGTTTGGGATATGCAAAAATGAGAGGCTAAGATGGTAAGAGGGTAAGATGGAAGTCATCTGGCAAAAGCAGAGCTCACAAAAGGGCCAGCTGAGAAAGCTCTTGCTGCCTACAACTTCAACTGCACCCCTCAAAGCAGCAGCACACACGCTGCTCTCGGCACTTTCCTTCTCAGCTCTACGCACCATCCTAAGCCTTGCCTCTCCCACACTCAGGATCCAAAGACAACGGCACCAGGGACTGCTCACACACTAAAGGCACCAGGACAAAAGGCTCACCAGCTTGGCCTTTGCATTCCCGCTGACAGCTCCACAGCTTGAACCCAGAGAACTGCCTGCTGCCAACAGCCTTTCCAATCACTCTGAGCACCTCATGACAAGGAGTGTGGGGAATGAATCTCCAGCAGCCTCCTGCCCCAGGCTGTCCCCTGGGAGCAGCCCTGCTCCAGGCCGTGACTGCCACCTGCACAGCCAAAGGACCCAGAGCCGGTGTTACACACCACGGCTGTGCCTGGCACAGAGACACCAGTGGCCACACAAGTGGCCATGGCACTGTCCACACACAGTCCCTGCTGCTGCTCCCCCAGCCGCTGGCACCAACTCCCAGCCACCCACTCCTAAAGCCACGGGGCCCACTGGGACACTGCGGGGGCTCGTGGAAGCCAGCGGCCATTGTGACACAGCGGGGCTGCACAGAGCCCACGGTGCTTTGTGACCCGTGGCTCCCAGGAGAGCCTTTGTGATGCTGGGGAACTACAAGGAAGCCTGGCTCCTCTGTGACACCACCACAGAAGCTCAGGGGAGCCCTGGAGACCGTGCTGATGCTATTGAACCTGATGCAACCCTGCCTCCTCTGTGACACCACAGAAGCTCTTGGAGCCCTGGAGACCGTGGTGATGCTATGGAACCTGATGCAACCCTGCCTCCTCTGTGACACCACAGAACCTCTGGGAGCCCTGGAGACCGTGCTGATGCTATGGAACCTGATGCAACCCTGCCTCCACTGTGACACCACAGAAGCTCAGGGAGCCCTGGAGACTGTGGTGATGCTATGGAACCTGATGCAACCCTGCCTCCACTGTGACACCACAGAACCTCTGGGAGCCCTGGAGACCGTGCTGATGCTATGGAACCTGAAGCAACCCTGCCTCCACTGTGACACCACAGAAGCTCGGGGAGCTCTGCAGACCGTGGGGATGCTGGCGAAGCTGACGGAACCCTGGGCACCACAGTGACGCTATGGAACCTGGTGGAACCGAGGGGCCACAGTGACACTGTGGGGCCTTTTGGAAGCAACAGGACCCTGGTGGGAAGCCACGGGATGATTAATCCTGCACGAACCTGCTCCAGGTGGGCTCCTCTCTCCCGGCTTCCACAGGTGCTGCTAGGATCCCACTCCGGCACTGGCTTGGCACGGGCTGACGGCTTCCTTTGGCAATGGCTCTGCTCCAGGATGGCATGCTGCAGAGAATGCAGGTAGATTTTGTGCTCACTCCTGGCATGCAGCTGGACAATAAAGCCTGATCCAGCCCCCCCTCAGCATATGTCCGGCTCTGGCATTGGGGCGGGGCAACTTTGGGAGCAGCCCCAGCCCTGCTCCTGCTCCCGGCTGGGCACCCAGCTGCTGGGACACAGGTGTGTCCTGATGCCACCGTCTACTCCTTTGAGAAGGGGAGGACAGAGTGCATCAGGGAGTTTGGTGTGGCTTACATGCGGCAAGGAGAAGGTGCAGCCCCAAACTGGCTTTCACTTCTAGAACCTTTTGCTATTGCGGGAGCAGCTGCTGGAGCTTTTCAACCGAGCTGCAAGAGTGAAAAGTGTGATGGCATGTCTATCTGAGAAGGAAGGTTCGGTGCCGCAGCCTGTTGTGCACAATTTATATGCTGATAAGAGAAGGGGGTGCTTTTGCAACGTTTTCCTTCCTGACACTTCTGTCTCTGTGAGCTTTAGCTGCTTGGACTCAGGGATACCGAAGGTATGTGAAAGTGACTGGGATGCGAGAATCATGTTGCACAGGGAACAGGGAAGGTCAGCAAATGTTTCCTGTCCTGGCACATCTCTCAGTCTGAACTGCAGCTGCAGATGCTTCACTTCCGCCAAGGACTCTGCCACCTTGAGAGAAGGATGCGCTCTATGGAGTTGAGAAAGAAAGTGCGTCTCACTAGCTTCTTTCCTCTACTTCATAGACAGCAAAGGGGCTATGAAAGGCAGCACTGGCTTTTTGTTCTAGGACTTCTTCTTTACAAGCAGCTGCTGGATGTTTGGAAGGGGGTTTGGGATATGCAAAAATGAGAGGCTAAGATGGTAAGAGGGTAAGATGGAAGTCATCTGGCAAAAGCAGAGCTCACAAAAGGGCCAGCTGAGAAAGCTCTTGCTGCCTACAACTTCAACTGCACCCCTCAAAGCAGCAGCACACACGCTGCTCTCGGCACTTTCCTTCTCAGCTCTACGCACCATCCTAAGCCTTGCCTCTCCCACACTCAGGATCCAAAGACAACGGCACCAGGGACTGCTCACACACTAAAGGCACCAGGACAAAAGGCTCACCAGCTTGGCCTTTGCATTCCCGCTGACAGCTCCACAGCTTGAACCCAGAGAACTGCCTGCTGCCAACAGCCTTTCCAATCACTCTGAGCACCTCATGACAAGGAGTGTGGGGAATGAATCTCCAGCAGCCTCCTGCCCCAGGCTGTCCCCCGGGAGCAGCCCTGCTCCAGGCCGTGACTGCCACCTGCACAGCCAAAGGACCCAGAGCCGGTGTTACACACCACGGCTGTGCCTGGCACAGAGACACCAGTGGCCACACAAGTGGCCATGGCACTGTCCACACACAGTCCCTGCTGCTGCTCCCCCAGCCGCTGGCACCAACTCCCAGCCACCCACTCCTAAAGCCACGGGGCCCACTGGGACACTGCGGGGGCTCGTGGAAGCCAGCGGCCATTGTGACACAGCGGGGCTGCACAGAGCCCACGGTGCTTTGTGACCCGTGGCTCCCAGGAGAGCCTTTGTGATGCTGGGGAACTACAAGGAAGCCTGGCTCCTCTGTGACACCACCACAGAAGCTCAGGGGAGCCCTGGAGACCGTGCTGATGCTATGGAACCTGATGCAACCCTGCCTCCTCTGTGACACCACAGAACCTCTGGGAGCCCTGGAGACCGTGCTGATGCTATGGAACCTGATGCAACCCTGCCTCCACTGTGACACCACAGAAGCTCAGGGAGCCCTGGAGACTGTGGTGATGCTATGGAACCTGATGCAACCCTGCCTCCACTGTGACACCACAGAACCTCTGGGAGCCCTGGAGACCGTGCTGATGCTATGGAACCTGATGCAACCCTGCCTCCACTGTGACACCACAGAAGCTCGGGGAGCTCTGCAGACCGTGGGGATGCTGGCGAAGCTGACGGAACCCTGGGCACCACAGTGACGCTATGGAACCTGGTGGAACCGAGGGGCCACAGTGACACTGTGGGGCCTTTTGGAAGCAACAGGACCCTGGTGGGAAGCCACGGGATGATTAATCCTGCACGAACCTGCTCCAGGTGGGCTCCTCTCTCCCGGCTTCCACAGGTGCTGCTAGGATCCCACTCCGGCACTGGCTTGGCACGGGCTCACGGCTTCCTTTGGCAATGGCTCTGCTCCAGGATGGCATGCTGCAGAGAATGCAGGTAGATTTTGTGCTCACTCCTGGCATGCAGCTGGACAATAAAGCCTGATCCAGCCCCCCCTCAGCATATGTCCGGCTCTGGCATTGGGGCGGGGCAACTTTGGGAGCAGCCCCAGCCCTGCTCCTGCTCCCGGCTGGGCACCCAGCTGCTGGGACACAGGTGTGTCCTGATGCCACCGTCTACTCCTTTGAGAAGGGGAGGACAGAGTGCATCAGGGAGTTTGGTGTGGCTTACATGCGGCAAGGAGAAGGTGCAGCCCCAAACTGGCTTTCACTTCTAGAACCTTTTGCTATTGCGGGAGCAGCTGCTGGAGCTTTTCAACCGAGCTGCAAGAGTGAAAAGTGTGATGGCATGTCTATCTGAGAAGGAAGGTTCGGTGCCGCAGCCTGTTGTGCACAATTTATATGCTGATAAGAGAAGGGGGTGCTTTTGGAACGTTTTCCTTCCTGACACTTCTGTCTCTGTGAGCTTTAGCTGCTTGGACTCAGGGATACCGAAGGTGTGTGAAAGTGACTGGGATGCGAGAATCATGTTGCACAGGGAACAGGGAAGGTCAGCAAATGTTTCCTGTCCTGGCACATCTCTCAGTCTGAACTGCAGCTGCAGATGCTTCACTTCCGCCAAGGACTCTGCCACCTTGAGAGAAGGATGCGCTCTATGGAGTTGAGAAAGAAAGTGCGTCTCACTAGCTTCTTTCCTCTACTTCATAGACAGCAAAGGGGCTATGAAAGGCAGCACTGGCTTTTTGTTCTAGGACTTCTTCTTTACAAGCAGCTGCTGGATGTTTGGAAGGGGGTTTGGGATATGCAAAAATGAAAGGCTAAGATGGTAAGAGGGTAAGATGGAAGTCATCTGGCAAAAGCAGAGCTCACAAAAGGGCCAGCTGAGAAAGCTCTTGCTGCCTACAACTTCAACTGCACCCCTCAAAGCAGCAGCACACACGCTGCTCTCGGCACTTTCCTTCTCAGCTCTACGCACCATCCTAAGCCTTGCCTCTCCCACACTCAGGATCCAAAGACAACGGCACCAGGGACTGCTCACACACTAAAGGCACCAGGACAAAAGGCTCACCAGCTTGGCCTTTGCATTCCCGCTGACAGCTCCACAGCTTGAACCCAGAGAACTGCCTGCTGCCAACAGCCTTTCCAATCACTCTGAGCACCTCATGACAAGGAGTGTGGGGAATGAATCTCCAGCAGCCTCCTGCCCCAGGCTGTCCCCTGGGAGCAGCCCTGCTCCAGGCCGTGACTGCCACCTGCACAGCCAAAGGACCCAGAGCCGGTGTTACACACCACGGCTGTGCCTGGCACAGAGACACCAGTGGCCACACAAGTGGCCATGGCACTGTCCACACACAGTCCCTGCTGCTGCTCCCCCAGCCGCTGGCACCAACTCCCAGCCACCCACTCCTAAAGCCACGGGGCCCACTGGGACACTGCGGGGGCTCGTGGAAGCCAGCGGCCATTGTGACACAGCGGGGCTGCACAGAGCCCACGGTGCTTTGTGACCCGTGGCTCCCAGGAGAGCCTTTGTGATGCTGGGGAACTACAAGGAAACCTGGCTCCTCTGTGATACCACCACAGAAGCTCAGGGGAGCCCTGGAGACCGTGCTGATGCTATTGAACCTGATGCAACCCTGCCTCCTCTGTGACACCACAGAAGCTCTTGGAGCCCTGGAGACCGTGCTGATGCTATGGAACCTGATGCAACCCTGCCTCCTCTGTGACACCACAGAACCTCTGGGAGCTCTGGAGACCGTGGTGATGCTATGGAACCTGATGCAACCCTGCCTCCACTGTGACACCACAGAAGCTCAGGGAGCCCTGGAGACTGTGGTGATGCTATGGAACCTGATGCAACCCTGCCTCCACTGTGACACCACAGAACCTCTGGGAGCCCTGGAGACCGTGCTGATGCTATGGAACCTGATGCAACCCTGCCTCCACTGTGACACCACAGAAGCTCGGGGAGCTCTGCAGACCGTGGGGATGCTGGCGAAGCTGACGGAACCCTGGGCACCACAGTGACGCTATGGAACCTGGTGGAACCGAGGGGCCACAGTGACACTGTGGGGCCTTTTGGAAGCAACAGGACCCTGGTGGGAAGCCACGGGATGATTAATCCTGCACGAACCTGCTCCAGGTGGGCTCCTCTCTCCCGGCTTCCACAGGTACTGCTAGGATCCCACTCCGGCACTGGCTTGGCACGGGCTCACGGCTTCCTTTGGCAATGGCTCTGCTCCAGGATGGCATGCTGCAGAGAATGCAGGTAGATTTTGTGCTCACTCCTGGCATGCAGCTGGACAATAAAGCCTGATCCAGCCCCCCCTCAGCATATGTCCGGCTCTGGCATTGGGGCGGGGCAACTTTGGGAGCAGCCCCAGCCCTGCTCCTGCTCCCGGCTGGGCACCCAGCTGCTGGGACACAGGTGTGTCCTGATGCCACCGTCTACTCCTTTGAGAAGGGGAGGACAGAGTGCATCAGGGAGTTTGGTGTGGCTTACATGCGGCAAGGAGAAGGTGCAGCCCCAAACTGGCTTTCACTTCTAGAACCTTTTGCTATTGCGGGAGCAGCTGCTGGAGCTTTTCAACCGAGCTGCAGGAGTGAAAAGTGTGATGGCATGTCTATCTGAGAAGGAAGGTTCGGTGCCGCAGCCTGTTGTGCACAATTTATATGCTGATAAGAGAAGGGGGTGCTTTTGCAACGTTTTCCTTCCTGACACTTCTGTCTCTGTGAGCTTTAGCTGCTTGGACTCAGGGATACCGAAGGTATGTGAAAGTGACTGGGATGCGAGAATCATGTTGCACAGGGAACAGGGAAGGTCAGCAAATGTTTCCTGTCCTGGCACATCTCTCAGTCTGAACTGCAGCTGCAGATGCTTCACTTCCGCCAAGGACTCTGCCACCTTGAGAGAAGGATGCGCTCTATGGAGTTGAGAAAGAAAGTGCGTCTCACTAGCTTCTTTCCTCTACTTCATAGACAGCAAAGGGGCTATGAAAGGCAGCACTGGCTTTTTGTTCTAGGACTTCTTCTTTACAAGCAGCTGCTGGATGTTTGGAAGGGGGTTTGGGATATGCAAAAATGAGAGGCTAAGATGGTAAGAGGGTAAGATGGAAGTCATCTGGCAAAAGCAGAGCTCACAAAAGGGCCAGCTGAGAAAGCTCTTGCTGCCTACAACTTCAACTGCACCCCTCAAAGCAGCAGCACACACGCTGCTCTCGGCACTTTCCTTCTCAGCTCTACGCACCATCCTAAGCCTTGCCTCTCCCACACTCAGGATCCAAAGACAACGGCACCAGGGACTGCTCACACACTAAAGGCACCAGGACAAAAGGCTCACCAGCTTGGCCTTTGCATTCCCGCTGACAGCTCCACAGCTTGAACCCAGAGAACTGCCTGCTGCCAACAGCCTTTCCAATCACTCTGAGCACCTCATGACAAGGAGTGTGGGGAATGAATCTCCAGCAGCCTCCTGCCCCAGGCTGTCCCCCAGGAGCAGCCCTGCTCCAGGCCGTGACTGCCACCTGCACAGCCAAAGGACCCAGAGCCGGTGTTACACACCACGGCTGTGCCTGGCACAGAGACACCAGTGGCCACACAAGTGGCCATGGCACTGTCCACACACAGTCCCTGCTGCTGCTCCCCCAGCCGCTGGCACCAACTCCCAGCCACCCACTCCTAAAGCCACGGGGCCCACTGGGACACTGCGGGGGCTCATGGAAGCCAGCGGCCATTGTGACACAGCGGGGCTGCACAGAGCCCACGGTGCTTTGTGACCCGTGGCTCCCAGGAGAGCCTTTGTGATGCTGGGGAACTACAAGGAAGCCTGGCTCCTCTGTGACACCACCACAGAAGCTCAGGGGAGCCCTGGAGACCGTGCTGATGCTATTGAACCTGATGCAACCCTGCCTCCTCTGTGACACCACAGAAGCTCTTGGAGCCCTGGAGACCGTGGTGATGCTATGGAACCTGATGCAACCCTGCCTCCTCTGTGACACCACAGAACCTCTGGGAGCCCTGGAGACCGTGCTGATGCTATGGAACCTGATGCAACCCTGCCTCCACTGTGACACCACAGAAGCTCAGGGAGCCCTGGAGACTGTGGTGATGCTATGGAACCTGATGCAACCCTGCCTCCACTGTGACACCACAGAACCTCTGGGAGCCCTGGAGACCGTGCTGATGCTATGGAACCTGATGCAACCCTGCCTCCACTGTGACACCACAGAAGCTCGGGGAGCTCTGCAGACCGTGGGGATGCTGGCGAAGCTGACGGAACCCTGGGCACCACAGTGACGCTATGGAACCTGGTGGAACCGAGGGGCCACAGTGACACTGTGGGGCCTTTTGGAAGCAACAGGACCCTGGTGGGAAGCCACGGGATGATTAATCCTGCACGAACCTGCTCCAGGTGGGCTCCTCTCTCCCGGCTTCCACAGGTGCTGCTAGGATCCCACTCCGGCACTGGCTTGGCACGGGCTCACGGCTTCCTTTGGCAATGGCTCTGCTCCAGGATGGCATGCTGCAGAGAATGCAGGTAGATTTTGTGCTCACTCCTGGCATGCAGCTGGACAATAAAGCCTGATCCAGCCCCCCCTCAGCATATGTCCGGCTCTGGCATTGGGGCGGGGCAACTTTGGGAGCAGCCCCAGCCCTGCTCCTGCTCCCGGCTGGGCACCCAGCTGCTGGGACACAGGTGTGTCCTGATGCCACCGTCTACTCCTTTGAGAAGGGGAGGACAGAGTGCATCAGGGAGTTTGGTGTGGCTTACATGCGGCAAGGAGAAGGTGCAGCCCCAAACTGGCTTTCACTTCTAGAACCTTTTGCTATTGCGGGAGCAGCTGCTGGAGCTTTTCAACCGAGCTGCAAGAGTGAAAAGTGTGATGGCATGTCTATCTGAGAAGGAAGGTTCGGTGCCGCAGCCTGTTGTGCACAATTTATATGCTGATAAGAGAAGGGGGTGCTTTTGCAACGTTTTCCTTCCTGACACTTCTGTCTCTGTGAGCTTTAGCTGCTTGGACTCAGGGGTACCGAAGGTGTGTGAAAGTGACTGGGATGCGAGAATCATGTTGCACAGGGAACAGGGAAGGTCAGCAAATGTTTCCTGTCCTGGCACATCTCTCAGTCTGAACTGCAGCTGCAGATGCTTCACTTCCGCCAAGGACTCTGCCACCTTGAGAGAAGGATGCGCTCTATGGAGTTGAGAAAGAAAGTGCGTCTCACTAGCTTCTTTCCTCTACTTCATAGACAGCAAAGGGGCTATGAAAGGCAGCACTGGCTTTTTGTTCTAGGACTTCTTCTTTACAAGCAGCTGCTGGATGTTTGGAAGGGGGTTTGGGATATGCAAAAATGAGAGGCTAAGATGGTAAGAGGGTAAGATGGAAGTCATCTGGCAAAAGCAGAGCTCACAAAAGGGCCAGCTGAGAAAGCTCTTGCTGCCTACAACTTCAACTGCACCCCTCAAAGCAGCAGCACACACGCTGCTCTCGGCACTTTCCTTCTCAGCTCTACGCACCATCCTAAGCCTTGCCTCTCCCACACTCAGGATCCAAAGACAACGGCACCAGGGACTGCTCACACACTAAAGGCACCAGGACAAAAGGCTCACCAGCTTGGCCTTTGCATTCCCGCTGACAGCTCCACAGCTTGAACCCAGAGAACTGCCTGCTGCCAACAGCCTTTCCAATCACTCTGAGCACCTCATGACAAGGAGTGTGGGGAATGAATCTCCAGCAGCCTCCTGCCCCAGGCTGTCCCCTGGGAGCAGCCCTGCTCCAGGCCGTGACTGCCACCTGCACAGCCAAAGGACCCAGAGCCGGTGTTACACACCACGGCTGTGCCTGGCACAGAGACACCAGTGGCCACACAAGTGGCCATGGCACTGTCCACACACAGTCCCTGCTGCTGCTCCCCCAGCCGCTGGCACCAACTCCCAGCCACCCACTCCTAAAGCCACGGGGCCCACTGGGACACTGCGGGGGCTCGTGGAAGCCAGCGGCCATTGTGACACAGCGGGGCTGCACAGAGCCCACGGTGCTTTGTGACCCGTGGCTCCCAGGAGAGCCTTTGTGATGCTGGGGAACTACAAGGAAGCCTGGCTCCTCTGTGACACCACCACAGAAGCTCAGGGGAGCCCTGGAGACCGTGCTGATGCTATTGAACCTGATGCAACCCTGCCTCCTCTGTGACACCACAGAAGCTCTTGGAGCCCTGGAGACCGTGGTGATGCTATGGAACCTGATGCAACCCTGCCTCCTCTGTGACACCACAGAACCTCTGGGAGCCCTGGAGACCGTGCTGATGCTATGGAACCTGATGCAACCCTGCCTCCACTGTGACACCACAGAAGCTCAGGGAGCCCTGGAGACTGTGGTGATGCTATGGAACCTGATGCAACCCTGCCTCCACTGTGACACCACAGAACCTCTGGGAGCCCTGGAGACCGTGCTGATGCTATGGAACCTGAAGCAACCCTGCCTCCACTGTGACACCACAGAAGCTCGGGGAGCTCTGCAGACCGTGGGGATGCTGGCGAAGCTGACGGAACCCTGGGCACCACAGTGACGCTATGGAACCTGGTGGAACCGAGGGGCCACAGTGACACTGTGGGGCCTTTTGGAAGCAACAGGACCCTGGTGGGAAGCCACGGGATGATTAATCCTGCACGAACCTGCTCCAGGTGGGCTCCTCTCTCCCGGCTTCCACAGGTGCTGCTAGGATCCCACTCCGGCACTGGCTTGGCACGGGCTCACGGCTTCCTTTGGCAATGGCTCTGCTCCAGGATGGCATGCTGCAGAGAATGCAGGTAGATTTTGTGCTCACTCCTGGCATGCAGCTGGACAATAAAGCCTGATCCAGCCCCCCCTCAGCATATGTCCGGCTCTGGCATTGGGGCGGGGCAACTTTGGGAGCAGCCCCAGCCCTGCTCCTGCTCCCGGCTGGGCACCCAGCTGCTGGGACACAGGTGTGTCCTGATGCCACCGTCTACTCCTTTGAGAAGGGGAGGACAGAGTGCATCAGGGAGTTTGGTGTGGCTTACATGCGGCAAGGAGAAGGTGCAGCCCCAAACTGGCTTTCACTTCTAGAACCTTTTGCTATTGCGGGAGCAGCTGCTGGAGCTTTTCAACCGAGCTGCAAGAGTGAAAAGTGTGATGGCATGTCTATCTGAGAAGGAAGGTTCGGTGCCGCAGCCTGTTGTGCACAATTTATATGCTGATAAGAGAAGGGGGTGCTTTTGCAACGTTTTCCTTCCTGACACTTCTGTCTCTGTGAGCTTTAGCTGCTTGGACTCAGGGATACCGAAGGTATGTGAAAGTGACTGGGATGCGAGAATCATGTTGCACAGGGAACAGGGAAGGTCAGCAAATGTTTCCTGTCCTGGCACATCTCTCAGTCTGAACTGCAGCTGCAGATGCTTCACTTCCGCCAAGGACTCTGCCACCTTGAGAGAAGGATGCGCTCTATGGAGTTGAGAAAGAAAGTGCGTCTCACTAGCTTCTTTCCTCTACTTCATAGACAGCAAAGGGGCTATGAAAGGCAGCACTGGCTTTTTGTTCTAGGACTTCTTCTTTACAAGCAGCTGCTGGATGTTTGGAAGGGGGTTTGGGATATGCAAAAATGAGAGGCTAAGATGGTAAGAGGGTAAGATGGAAGTCATCTGGCAAAAGCAGAGCTCACAAAAGGGCCAGCTGAGAAAGCTCTTGCTGCCTACAACTTCAACTGCACCCCTCAAAGCAGCAGCACACACGCTGCTCTCGGCACTTTCCTTCTCAGCTCTACGCACCATCCTAAGCCTTGCCTCTCCCACACTCAGGATCCAAAGACAACGGCACCAGGGACTGCTCACACACTAAAGGCACCAGGACAAAAGGCTCACCAGCTTGGCCTTTGCATTCCCGCTGACAGCTCCACAGCTTGAACCCAGAGAACTGCCTGCTGCCAACAGCCTTTCCAATCACTCTGAGCACCTCATGACAAGGAGTGTGGGGAATGAATCTCCAGCAGCCTCCTGCCCCAGGCTGTCCCCCGGGAGCAGCCCTGCTCCAGGCCGTGACTGCCACCTGCACAGCCAAAGGACCCAGAGCCGGTGTTACACACCACGGCTGTGCCTGGCACAGAGACACCAGTGGCCACACAAGTGGCCATGGCACTGTCCACACACAGTCCCTGCTGCTGCTCCCCCAGCCGCTGGCACCAACTCCCAGCCACCCACTCCTAAAGCCACGGGGCCCACTGGGACACTGCGGGGGCTCGTGGAAGCCAGCGGCCATTGTGACACAGCGGGGCTGCACAGAGCCCACGGTGCTTTGTGACCCGTGGCTCCCAGGAGAGCCTTTGTGATGCTGGGGAACTACAAGGAAGCCTGGCTCCTCTGTGACACCACCACAGAAGCTCAGGGGAGCCCTGGAGACCGTGCTGATGCTATTGAACCTGATGCAACCCTGCCTCCTCTGTGACACCACAGAAGCTCTTGGAGCCCTGGAGACCGTGGTGATGCTATGGAACCTGATGCAACCCTGCCTCCTCTGTGACACCACAGAACCTCTGGGAGCCCTGGAGACCGTGCTGATGCTATGGAACCTGATGCAACCCTGCCTCCACTGTGACACCACAGAAGCTCAGGGAGCCCTGGAGACTGTGGTGATGCTATGGAACCTGATGCAACCCTGCCTCCACTGTGACACCACAGAACCTCTGGGAGCCCTGGAGACCGTGCTGATGCTATGGAACCTGAAGCAACCCTGCCTCCACTGTGACACCACAGAAGCTCGGGGAGCTCTGCAGACCGTGGGGATGCTGGCGAAGCTGACGGAACCCTGGGCACCACAGTGACGCTATGGAACCTGGTGGAACCGAGGGGCCACAGTGACACTGTGGGGCCTTTTGGAAGCAACAGGACCCTGGTGGGAAGCCACGGGATGATTAATCCTGCACGAACCTGCTCCAGGTGGGCTCCTCTCTCCCGGCTTCCACAGGTGCTGCTAGGATCCCACTCCGGCACTGGCTTGGCACGGGCTCACGGCTTCCTTTGGCAATGGCTCTGCTCCAGGATGGCATGCTGCAGAGAATGCAGGTAGATTTTGTGCTCACTCCTGGCATGCAGCTGGACAATAAAGCCTGATCCAGCCCCCCCTCAGCATATGTCCGGCTCTGGCATTGGGGCGGGGCAACTTTGGGAGCAGCCCCAGCCCTGCTCCTGCTCCCGGCTGGGCACCCAGCTGCTGGGACACAGGTGTGTCCTGATGCCACCGTCTACTCCTTTGAGAAGGGGAGGACAGAGTGCATCAGGGAGTTTGGTGTGGCTTACATGCGGCAAGGAGAAGGTGCAGCCCCAAACTGGCTTTCACTTCTAGAACCTTTTGCTATTGCGGGAGCAGCTGCTGGAGCTTTTCAACCGAGCTGCAAGAGTGAAAAGTGTGATGGCATGTCTATCTGAGAAGGAAGGTTCGGTGCCGCAGCCTGTTGTGCACAATTTATATGCTGATAAGAGAAGGGGGTGCTTTTGCAACGTTTTCCTTCCTGACACTTCTGTCTCTGTGAGCTTTAGCTGCTTGGACTCAGGGATACCGAAGGTATGTGAAAGTGACTGGGATGCGAGAATCATGTTGCACAGGGAACAGGGAAGGTCAGCAAATGTTTCCTGTCCTGGCACATCTCTCAGTCTGAACTGCAGCTGCAGATGCTTCACTTCCGCCAAGGACTCTGCCACCTTGAGAGAAGGATGCGCTCTATGGAGTTGAGAAAGAAAGTGCGTCTCACTAGCTTCTTTCCTCTACTTCATAGACAGCAAAGGGGCTATGAAAGGCAGCACTGGCTTTTTGTTCTAGGACTTCTTCTTTACAAGCAGCTGCTGGATGTTTGGAAGGGGGTTTGGGATATGCAAAAATGAGAGGCTAAGATGGTAAGAGGGTAAGATGGAAGTCATCTGGCAAAAGCAGAGCTCACAAAAGGGCCAGCTGAGAAAGCTCTTGCTGCCTACAACTTCAACTGCACCCCTCAAAGCAGCAGCACACACGCTGCTCTCGGCACTTTCCTTCTCAGCTCTACGCACCATCCTAAGCCTTGCCTCTCCCACACTCAGGATCCAAAGACAACGGCACCAGGGACTGCTCACACACTAAAGGCACCAGGACAAAAGGCTCACCAGCTTGGCCTTTGCATTCCCGCTGACAGCTCCACAGCTTGAACCCAGAGAACTGCCTGCTGCCAACAGCCTTTCCAATCACTCTGAGCACCTCATGACAAGGAGTGTGGGGAATGAATCTCCAGCAGCCTCCTGCCCCAGGCTGTCCCCCGGGAGCAGCCCTGCTCCAGGCCGTGACTGCCACCTGCACAGCCAAAGGACCCAGAGCCGGTGTTACACACCACGGCTGTGCCTGGCACAGAGACACCAGTGGCCACACAAGTGGCCATGGCACTGTCCACACACAGTCCCTGCTGCTGCTCCCCCAGCCGCTGGCACCAACTCCCAGCCACCCACTCCTAAAGCCACGGGGCCCACTGGGACACTGCGGGGGCTCGTGGAAGCCAGCGGCCATTGTGACACAGCGGGGCTGCACAGAGCCCACGGTGCTTTGTGACCCGTGGCTCCCAGGAGAGCCTTTGTGATGCTGGGGAACTACAAGGAAGCCTGGCTCCTCTGTGACACCACCACAGAAGCTCAGGGGAGCCCTGGAGACCGTGCTGATGCTATTGAACCTGATGCAACCCTGCCTCCTCTGTGACACCACAGAAGCTCTTGGAGCCCTGGAGACCGTGGTGATGCTATGGAACCTGATGCAACCCTGCCTCCTCTGTGACACCACAGAACCTCTGGGAGCCCTGGAGACCGTGCTGATGCTATGGAACCTGATGCAACCCTGCCTCCACTGTGACACCACAGAAGCTCAGGGAGCCCTGGAGACTGTGGTGATGCTATGGAACCTGATGCAACCCTGCCTCCACTGTGACACCACAGAACCTCTGGGAGCCCTGGAGACCGTGCTGATGCTATGGAACCTGATGCAACCCTGCCTCCACTGTGACACCACAGAAGCTCGGGGAGCTCTGCAGACCGTGGGGATGCTGGCGAAGCTGACGGAACCCTGGGCACCACAGTGACGCTATGGAACCTGGTGGAACCGAGGGGCCACAGTGACACTGTGGGGCCTTTTGGAAGCAACAGGACCCTGGTGGGAAGCCACGGGATGATTAATCCTGCACGAACCTGCTCCAGGTGGGCTCCTCTCTCCCGGCTTCCACAGGTGCTGCTAGGATCCCACTCCGGCACTGGCTTGGCACGGGCTCACGGCTTCCTTTGGCAATGGCTCTGCTCCAGGATGGCATGCTGCAGAGAATGCAGGTAGATTTTGTGCTCACTCCTGGCATGCAGCTGGACAATAAAGCCTGATCCAGCCCCCCCTCAGCATATGTCCGGCTCTGGCATTGGGGCGGGGCAACTTTGGGAGCAGCCCCAGCCCTGCTCCTGCTCCCGGCTGGGCACCCAGCTGCTGGGACACAGGTGTGTCCTGATGCCACCGTCTACTCCTTTGAGAAGGGGAGGACAGATTGCATCAGGGAGTTTGGTGTGGCTTACATGCGGCAAGGAGAAGGTGCAGCCCCAAACTGGCTTTCACTTCTAGAACCTTTTGCTATTGCGGGAGCAGCTGCTGGAGCTTTTCAACCGAGCTGCAAGAGTGAAAAGTGTGATGGCATGTCTATCTGAGAAGGAAGGTTCGGTGCCGCAGCCTGTTGTGCACAATTTATATGCTGATAAGAGAAGGGGGTGCTTTTGCAACGTTTTCCTTCCTGACACTTCTGTCTCTGTGAGCTTTAGCTGCTTGGACTCAGGGATACCGAAGGTATGTGAAAGTGACTGGGATGCGAGAATCATGTTGCACAGGGAACAGGGAAGGTCAGCAAATGTTTC